>NW_026725197.1:309825-619651 GCF_029784015.1 Lycium ferocissimum
TATGATCCTAAACAGACCACAAGTTTAAGTTTTTATTCCACAAATTCCATCTCCAATTAGTCGATGAGAACCGATAAAATGTTACTATAAGGTATTTTCCAACCACCAGCAGAAGAAAAGCTAGAGCCGACAAGCACCCAGAACTTCTTAGTACTTAATTCACATAGTTTATCCCTGTTTTTTTTTTTTGAGTCATGAGCGAATCATTTAAATTCCCAATGCTTGTCACACGCTTTGTATTCTTCCAATAAGGTGAAACTTAATCGCCGGACATTTTTGCCCTTCAACAAAGGCTTTTTCTAAAGCAAAATGTGGTTGGAACGTATTACGGTCCGTTTAAATGAATTGTGAAGTCGCCTGCTCGTATATGCTTTCTCGAAATAAAATTTCCCAATAAGGATGATTGCTTACGAATGACATGGAGGATATCTCTTGAGCTTCAATCCAACGTAATAATTTACCCTATCGGTATCGACTTTTAAGACATATTAAGAACTTATATCCCATTCTCCTTTTATATTTCTGGAAAAATTTGGGCAGAGGTTCCTCTGTACTTCTTACTATCCAAAAACCTGCACGCAGGAAATACCAACAATGCCTCACAGGGCCAACATATATACGCATATATCATATCGTATCATAGCCACACGGGGCTAACAATTTCAAGTAAAAGTATAAAGATGTCGAGACTTACCTCGCGTGTCCAACTCAAATTGCACCTGTTACACATTTCTGTTTACTTTCCGTTTCAATCTTCAACTCTATATTTCAATCGTACTTCAAATACCTTACCCGACATACATCTTTTATACCATTGCTTACCTGTGTACTGTGTAGCTTCCAATATTATCAATCACTTTCTTCTGTCGATGCCGTTCTTCAGCTGAAATCAAGGGTTAGTAAAAGGAATTTCATTTCCTATGGCTGGGCTCTATCGCACGATCTTAGATATCAAAGAAAGGTAACATCCTAAATGTCCTGTAGCTTCCTGGTTTATAGATGTGGTGCACAACACACCGATAAACAAGACTCTAGAACACGATCGTGGACATTCGAGGACAAACAGCTCTGATACCACTTCGTCACGACCCAACACCGTAGGCCGTGACTAGTGCCGATCCGGGCACTCAAACACACCTATCAACGCTATCACAAGGTATATCAAACGCATCCAAGTATATAACGAGGCGGAGACAAGCTGTGTTCCAAATTTATATAATTTCGAAAAAATTTCGCGAGTTTCCTTTGTTTTACGACTATCCAAAATAACCCGCGTTACGAAAATACCAACGAAGGCCACGGGCACAACAAAACAACATATATACATATGCGGGCCGACGGGGGTGCATACGAATGGAATCGCCCAAACACAACATATACAAACACAATCGTACGGAAGTAGTACAACAACCCACAAAACATGTAGAAAAGATGCATCTTACCAAGAGACAAGCTCTAATTTTCACCATGTAATGTCTTCAAGAAAGCCGTGACCTCCATATTTTTCCTCCTCTTGATCTTCAAATCTCTCCAATTAATTGTGTAGAAGGGGGCAAAATGGGGTGGCCGCGTGAATGGCGCCGGTGAACGGTACCGGAACATAATGGCCATGACGTGAACAATGCGTAATCTCTCTCTCTTTAAGTTGGGCTTCTCTCACCGAAGACCTAACTTGCAAGATTAATTTGTGGTATAAGTGATGACTTAGTCATCCACTTATGCTTATATATCATCTTTACAAAGTGGACATGTGTCAACTTTTATTCAACCACCAATCAAATTTGGCCATGTGTTGTGGGTCCACTCGATCCCACTAATGACTTAATAATCTAATCATGGTAAAATTAATCTCAAATTTCCATTAATATTTCCATACCAAATAAAATTATGCAAGTGTGCACTTACTAAAATCGGGATTAAAATCATGTCTTCATATCCAACAATAATCTTGTCATTGGATTTATGTTGATTTACTTACGAATAATCCGTGGTATAAAAATACGGGGTCTAACAGTAGCTAATTCATTTTATACAGTGAGATTGTAGTTGTATAGAAAGAATTCGAGTAATAAAATCCCCTTTTCTTCCCAATTCTCTTCTTAATTTGTTGAGTACATTACAATTGGTATCAGAGCTATATCTTGGCACCTTGGGGAGTTCTACAGCCATGGTAGAAGAAATTCCATATGAGGAGTATACGAAGAAATTCCATATGAGGAGAAATTAGAGAATCGACTTCAGTCTCTTATGGCACAGAACAAGGTGTATTTTGATAGAGTGCATGGAGGATTAGATGGACTCAATCAAAAACTGGATAAAATCTTGGAGATGCTTGGAATTACTTTCGAAGATAATGAAAATGGCTATCAAGTTTTTAAAGAAGATCAAGAAAGTGCAAGAAAGAAAATTGAAAATGCAACTGGAGAATGGGGTGATCAAGAGGTTCCGTCAAGCGAAGATGTTGTTGTGCAACAGAAATCACCAAAGAGTAATATGCCTAACGAACCTATTGGAAAACCCTTGAAGCTTGAAGATGCCTCTGTTAGAAAACCTTTAAGCCTCAAGCACATTAAGGTAGATAGAGAGTTTTTCATGCCTTCACTTGAAATTGTTGGAAAGTTTAATGAGCCGAAGGAATTTGTCGAAACTGAGGTAAGTCAGCAAGTTCCTCTTACTGTTGATTGGAAATCTCTCTTGTGTGAGCACTATAGGGTGGAATGGTTTCCTAAGAACTTGAAGTGCATAATCTCTCATGTTTGGTATAGAAGGAGTCATGAGTTAGATGATCCACATAAGTTGTTTGACGAATTGCCTAAACTAGATTCTAATTGCTGGATTTCAGTTATAAATGTTCCTGTCAACAACGAAAAGCATATGAATGATCCCTATACTATAGTTTTTGATCCGGGAGGGATGATATTCAGTATGTTGCATCAATTAAATGAGTTGAGCAAAAAAGGAAAAGTTTGTTGTTGGTGCTTCATTTTCTTTGTTTCCATAATCCCCTCACCTGCGTATTCCCCAAATTAAACCGAAGAATATATTCCTGATGATGCTAAAACTTTTGAGTGGACTCGGAGACAGTTTACTAGGTTGCTGGATGTTTACTGGAGAGACATCAATTTTGATGTTGCTCAAAACATGGGATCAGTCACTTCTCTGATAAATGCAGTGTATACTGAAGGATTGTTTCCATGGGTATTTGTTATACTCGATGTTCTCACCTTAGCTTATGGTCCGAAGGCTTCAAGAAGAATAACTGTTGCTTTGTGTGTAACTTCTGGTACAGAGAAACAAACAGGGTGTTGCTTGAATGATGCTAAGAGTGATCTTGATCCAGCGTCTGCCCAGGCCATAGAAATACACCCTAAAAACTTGTTTCTGTCCCAACTAGATTGTGGCAAGCAAGGTCTTAGATTACTATATGCATTAACACGTGGTTCGGTTGATATTGTGAACAGTATAGCTGCTCCTTTCCTGAAAGTTGAGCTTGAAAATGTAGAGAATGTGTGGTCCCTCGTGTGCAAAGGAAATGACTATGTCCCTAATATTTTAGAAAAATCATTACTAGTGCCGGGAAGTGTTGAAACTGGAGGCTTCACAATTACTTCATTACATGGAGATTGGCCACAACAACTTGATTCTGGTCCCATATCACTTTTTCGTGTCCAGTCTGGTCCCATATCACTTTTTCGTGTCCATTCTGGTGTTGAGCTAGAAGGTGAGCATGATCGATACTTCTGTATAAAAAGCTCATTGCAGTCAGCACTTAGAATACTTTATGGGGACCATGAAAGATATGAGAAAACATACTTTAGTGCCTTTTCTGGATATTATTTTAGTAGTGATAGCTGCGACAGGGAGATAGCTGGTTACCACTGGCTGATGTACAAAGTAGTTTATGTTTTTAACACGAGTGGATATTACACTAGCGCAGCTGAAATAAGATCTACTTCAATTTTACATGCTCAGTATGTTCAAGATGGAAACTATGTGATAGATGCGGTGTGGCTGTTTGCTTTTGGTATTAATAGTTCTGCTATTGAGGAGGCTGTCAAACTCAGTCAGTTGATGATGAGCTTGCAATTTACTTTTGACCCAGGTGGCAATTCGATTGGCTTAGATTATATGATCAGTTGCATGATAATATCTCATTACTTGGGTGAGTCAAAAACAAACTTGAAATTGGCCTTCCAATTACTTATAGAGCTGAACAGAGAAGAATACATGAATCAAGAAAATGTGACCCTTGGTGCTGCTAAAGCCATGGAGGAAGTGAGAAATGCTTTCGGATGGGGCAATTGGTTCAAAAGAGTTAGTTTACTGTGGAACTTCCCACAATTTCTGTTTGCTCTTATACTAGTCAGATTTCCTTATTCACACAGGGAGAATTATATATTGACGAGGGCAGCGCTTAAAATGGTATCGGTTCAAGCATTAACCAAAGCAAGGCAGAGGTCACTACATTACATAGAAACATGTATCCAAGAATGCATTTGAAATCCTTTAAGTCCTTCTCTATGGAACTAAAACTGATCTGGGTCCTGAGGAATCAGCATGGGAAGACCGGAGCTATATCCCGGAGTCGATTTCCCTAATTGTAGCTCAGAATCGACCTTGAGGACAAGGTCACTTTCAAGGGGAAGGGATTGTTATGTCCGCAATTGTGCTGAAGAAATGAGCTGAAGTGAAATAAGGGTTCAGAATTAGAGGGACACGTGGGCGACGTAGGAGAGGACAAATGTTTAATGAGTTAGTTAATTCGGTGCATCTGGATGGTGGAGATTAGAAGAGATCAATGCTCAAGATTTACTCCAACTAACTAAATATTCCAAGAGATTAGAAGCGAGGGCAGTTAGACATTTTACATATTTTTCTCATCTCCAAATTCTCTCTCTTGGATCTCTTCTTCTCTTCTTTTCTTTTCTTCCTTTCCTAATTTCTATTCATTGTTACTGGGAATCCATTGTTGAACCTCAAGGATAGCTATGAAGCTTATAGTGTAGCTAATTCATTTTATACAGTGAGATTGTAGTTGTATAGAAAGAATTCGAGTAATAAAATCCCCTTTTCTTCCCAATTCTCTTCTTAATTTGTTGAGTACATTACAACCGACTTTTCATGATCTTCCTGTTGCTGCTGTAGCACTAATGGACACTTTACTTTCCATAGAACCTGAGCATCGAGGAACTGCAGCTCTTGCTCTTCAGGGTGAGTTTTTCACAGCAGAACCATTTGCCTGTGATCCCTCAAGTTTGCCACAATGCCGCCCCAGCAAAGAGATTGATGCAAAAAAGACAGAAATCAAGGGGAGTAGGGACCGAAATTATGCACGTGATACAAGTGTAAGGGCAATTCCAGCACCTGAAGCTAATGCGGAATTACAGAGGTCAATCGACAGAATTCGACTCCTTACCCATTCAAAAGACCGGAATAGGCTTGAAAAAACAAATGAATATGTCACAGGAGGTGTTCTTAATGAAGGAACAAACTCTTCTGCATATTTTGATGAGTCCAGCAGAAAAGACGGCTCAGAGAATTATATTCATAGTTCTCCTAGTCTCCTTGATTTAAGGGATGATCAGAGAGCCATGCGGAAGAAACCAGTTCATGATGATTATCATATCCTGGGAAAGAAGGGGTGGCCAAGACCATTACCTGCTGCATCAGACAAGATGCAGGATCTACTAAAAGAGCATGAGGGCATGATCCTCAAAGTTGTTACACGTGCGAGGCTTGACAAGGGATCAACGGCTAAGGGGAATGGCCATGATTCTGAGGGGAAGAAGAATCATTCTTTAGGTCCATCAACATCAACTAGCCATGTCTTTACTGGAAACGGCCAAATTTCTACTCCTTTACCTGCCAAGTCAACCAATATGAAGGGCTTACCAAGAGCGCATAAGGCACTGACCCTAAAAGATGCTCAAAGGGTGATGCATGACAAGGAAAAAAAGGCGGAAGGGGAAGGCAGTAACTCCAAGGTAGAGAAGAACCAGCTTATTGAACAATTGTTGCCCCCTGCAGAACCAGATGGCCTTGACTTCCTCGAAGACAGTCAATATTTTGGTCCACTTCCATCTGCATCAAAACCAATTGATGTGGATCGAATACTCAGAGAGCACGACCGACAGATCCAAGAATCTGTAGAACGTGCCAAGCAACAGAAAAAACTAGCTAAAGCTCGGTTTTGAGGTATGGAAACAACAGTGAGAACCAATATAAGCTGCTTTGAAATTCACTTTTAGGAAAAAAAGTCTATTCCGATGACATGGATCAGTATATACTACATAGTCTTTCCAGAATGGGAAGGTGAAACTAGTTATCCCGCTTCCTGCAACAAGTAGTCAGACTTTATAAAAGTTGCCAACTAGTGACATGTGACCTCCTGTGCCTCAGATTGTATCTAGATGCAATGATACAGGAAGAGTGAAGAAAACGTATAAGAACTTTTTTTTTTTTTTTTGTTGGTTTTTACCATGTATCAGAAGAAATACTAACATCTTAAGCTAAGGGGCCTTGTTTTAGTGTTAGTCCATCACTTGGACAATCATGCCCCCTCATTGGATTATTTGACTAATTGATATTACTCATTCCAGTTCTGTTTGAGATGGTTGATGTTCCAATAAGGGAGCAAAGTCTGTGGAAATGACAGATTATTAAATGTATTTTCTACCAAAAAGAATTAAAAGGACCAAAAAGAATTAAAAGGACCAAAAAGAAAGTAAATAATCCAACTTTTGATGTGATAAGTTTGATCATAAGTGCCTCTGCACCTATTTTTGTTTAACCATCTATTTTCCAAAACTCACTTGTCCGTTTAATCCGGTTTCGCCATATAAAGCCCATTTCATCTTGTTACTCTTTCACAGAAATTCATTTCCAGACCTGGATCAACATATAATCTATCTGGAAAAAAATAAAAGCAAGAGGGGGGAGGGGTGAAGTGGTCGACTGGAGAAGATAATTGTCAGATTCTTAGTAAAAGTAAGCAGGAAATTAAATGTGCAGAAATAAAGAGACTACGAATCTTAATGCTGGTTTGGAAAGCCTACATGAAGTCCCCTTGGGTTACAAGGAAGTTACTATTGAACACTTCGAAGTTTTGATTTCGGGCACAACTTTTTGTGGTTTTCTCGTTCCCCACAAACGTTACCTGGTTGGTTTTCGCTCGATCACCAACAATGAACAACCTTCTTTGATTTTAACTCGATCGCCAAATCAAACGATAAATCATCTTTGGTTTTCCCTCGATACGAAAGTAACGAAACCACAAACCTCTATTTCTATTTTCTCATCTTTTCAAAGTCACAATTTAAAAGTGGGCAACTGTGTAAATGGACTTAAATTGCGAATATGGCCCCAATTGATTTTAATCTAACTGATTATTTCAATTATGGCCATATTTGGCCTAATTAGCAAATTTTAAAATTAAATTGCATTATTATAATCTTCAGCTGCTTGGCTTTTCATTCAAAATATTTCTGACCTTTTCCTTCTTCTGAACTAGAATCCTCAACCTTCAGTCATGCCTAACTATTTGCCTTGGCTGTAGAGTGAAAGAACTTGGTCTGTAAATCCTTCTTGATTCAGACTTTTTATATGAAATTTGTAATCTCAAGAAGCTTTTCTTTAAGTGCTCAATAACTAAGTACCCAAGAACGGGCTTTTGAGTAGGATTTGACGCGACATGTTGGAGGATTTCAGAGGTAAGGTTTCGATGAAAGAGACGCCACAAGGGGGAAATACTGATGTTGATCCGATGAGTACTGTTGATGGCGTGCACATCCCTTGGCCAATCAGAAAAAACAGCACCTTGCTGGACTAGTACTTGGTAGGCTAATGAGTGGCTAGAAACGAATTTGGAAGGACGACGAGATCCAATTCTTAGGTTATATAGACTATATAGAACTGCTTGCTGCATCTACAATTCTCAAACTTGAATGTACGTTAACAGTAGATATGTGCAAAATTCTGGGCGCACAAGTCAATGGTTATGCCTTTGTATGCAGGTTGGTAATATCACATATACATTGTAAATCAAAAGAAAAAAAAAAGATGTAGAAGTGCTTTCTTGTTTTCCACTTACAAGGGATGAGCGAACTCCGTCTAATAAGTTGATGGTTAGCGTAAAAATAGTCAAATTATAATGAATTCTTTAAACTGGAACCAAACCATAGGTCTCGAATAGTTTGAGATTGAGGTATCATTGACTAAAATTACCAGAGATGCGCGCGCCCCTGAAAACAAGAGAGGGAAGGGGAATTGGAACTGGATCCTTGACTAATGCGTATAAATGTAGGCAATTTTTTTCTTTTCAGCATGTAGGCAATCACTGAAGTGAGTAGTCCAAATTAATCGCATAAAGTATGCTTTTCGCGTAATTTGTTATCTCTTAGTCGTGGTTAATTTAACATATATTCTTGCCTCAATTTATTGTTTAACCAAGACAATTCAATGTAGGCTAATGTAAACATCAACTGCGAGTAAGTATTCTTTGGAATGAAGGGGGTGGGGGTGGGTGG
This sequence comes from Lycium ferocissimum, assembly GCF_029784015.1. NCBI lineage: Eukaryota > Viridiplantae > Streptophyta > Magnoliopsida > Solanales > Solanaceae > Lycium > Lycium ferocissimum. The sequence continues at coordinate 318,351 of NW_026725197.1, forward strand.
GGGAATGTTTTGCAACTTGTCGATAATACTATTTCAACTATTGGAAATCATTTTGGTGAAATAAGTGATGCATTTTCTCAAAAGAATCGCCAAAATTCAAAAATCCTTTTTCATTTATGCAAGCATCCATTCTTTGCCCAAAGTATAATGTAATTCAGACATGATTAATCTGAGCAGTGAACACCGAGATTTTTTTTTTTTTTTTTAAAAAAAACAAATTGGAAATTTAAAAATTACATACTTTCTGCTTACCATTTACCAAAATGTTCCCTCCTTTTTTTTCCTTTGTTTTTACTAGTATGTTGTTTGCTGATCACAATCATATGGAAAATAGGAAATGTTCAAAAGTTAAAACTTTCCTCAGGTTATATTTGGTTTATTAATGGTAAAGGTTCTCCACCCTTGACCAGATATCTGAAGCTTGAGCCCTAGAAATGAACTTTTCCTTGGTAAGGAAGCGTTAAGTTTCTACGACGTGAATTCAGACTAGTCAGCTTTGGCGGGAGGAACGAAAATCGTATCCTATACGAAGGCCTATATACAAAAAAAGCACTTTGCCTAGAATCCCAAGTTGCCTCCCCTCTCCATGAGGCCGATCGCATCCACTTTTGGAGCCCCTCGCCTTTGAGTACAGCAGCAGACCAGACATAGGCCGAATTAGGGGCTTAAACTCTTGAGTAGATTTCCCATGGACCAGTGAGTTTCCGACAGTGGATGGTTAAGCAAAAAACAGGGGTAAAAGCACTTGTGATCAAACTTATCACATCAAAAGTTGGATTATTTACTTTCTTTGTGGTTCTTTTTTTTTTTCTTCCTTTTTGGTGGATAACACTACTAATAATATGTCATTTCAACAGACTTCGCTCTGTCTGGGATCACCAAGAATTTCAAACAGAACTGGAATGAGTGAACATCAATAGTCAATAATCCAATGAGGCAGCAGGATTGTTAGTATTTCTTCAACTACATGTACTTCAAAGTGAATACCGAGAAATAATTTTCACATTGGGACAAAGATTTATTATTACTGTACCAGTAAAAATACACTTCTACATTTGCTTCATTATTCCTGTATCATGGCATCTAAGATACAAACTGAGGCACAGGTGACAGGCACATGTCTCTGATTGGCAATTTTTATAAAGTCTGGGTACTTGTTGTAGTATGGTAAGAGGGATAACTAGTTTCACCTTCCTAAGCTGGAAATAGACTATATACTGATCCATGGCGGAATAGACTTTTTTTTCTATACAAAGAGTGAATATCCAAGCAGCCAATATTGGTTTCATTGTTGTTTTCATACCTCAATACCGAGCTTTAGCTAGTTTTTTCTGTTGCTTAGCGCGTTCTACAGATTCTTGGATTTGTCGGTCATGCTCTCTAAGTATTTTATCCACATCGATTGGTTTTGATGCAGATGGAAGTGGACCAAAATATTTGTTGTCTTCCAGGAAGTCAAGGCCATCTGATTCTGCAGGAGGCAACATTTGTTCAATAAGTTGGTTCTTCTCTACCTTAGAGTTATTGCCTTCCACCTCCGCCATTCTTTCTTTGTCAGACATCACCCATTGAGCATCTTTTAGGTCCGTACCTCGTGCTCTCTTGGTAAGCCCTGCATATTGGTCGATTTGGCTGGTAAATGAGTAGAAATTTGGTTGTTTGCAGTAGTCCCATGGCTAGTCGATGTTGATGGACCTAAATAATGGTTCTTCTTTCCCTTAGAGTCATGTTCATTCCCTTTAGCTGTTGATCCCTTCTCAAGCCTCGCACGCGTAACAGCTTTGAGGATCATGGAATCATGCTCTGAGTAAATCCCGCATTTTTGTCTGATGCAGCAGGTAATGGACCTGACCACTTCTTCTTTCCCTAGATATCATGGTCATCATGAATTGGTTCTTTCCTTATTGCTCTCTGATTATCCCTTTGAAGAGGAGTAGCAGAACTCTGAGTATAACTCTCTGAGCCCTCTTTTCTGCTGGACTCCTGAAAAGATGCAGAAGAGTTTATTCCTTCATTTAGAACACCTCCTGAGACATATTCATTTGTTTTTCCAAGCCTATTCCGGGCTTTTGAATGGGTAAGGAGTCATCTTCTGTCTATTGACCTATGTAATTCTGCATTAGCTTCAGATGCTGGAATTGCCCTTACACTTCTATTGTGTGCATACTTCTGGTCCCTATTCCTCTTGATTTCTGTCCTTTTAGCATCCATCTCTTTGCTAGGAGGGCATTGTGGCAAACTTGAGGGATCACAAGCAAATGGTTCTGTTGTGAAAAACTCACCCTGAATAGCAAGAGCTGCAGTCCCTTTATATTCAGGTTCTATGGAAAGTAAAGTGTCCATTAGTCCTACCGCAGCAGCAGGAAGATCATAGAAGGTTGCTTGAATTTGTCGTCTATAAGGCATTCGTAGCTTAAATATAGATGCATTAGGTAGTTTGGAACTTTTCCAAAAATCATCAGATGGAGAACCACAGAGCTTGAAGATCTTATACAATTGCTCAACTTCAGTTCTACCAGGCATAATAGGCTTGCCAGTAAATAGTTCACCAAGAACACTACCAACACTCCATAAATTAACTCCAACTCCTACTCCATAAGAATTTGATCCTAGCAAAATTTCTGGGGGTCTATACCAGAGAGACACAATCTTGCTAGTTAAGAGAATAGTTTCTTCTGGACCAAAAAATGTAGACAGCCCAAAATCTGCAATTTTCAAGTTACCATCTTTATCAACTAACAGGTTAGAAGTAGTTACATCTCGATGCAAGATACCACGGCTATGGCAGTGATCAAGCCCTTTAAAGAAGCTGGTGCATGTAACATTTAATCTCAGGTTCAGAAAATCTGACACCCTGTTGTTCTTGAAGTCCCTTGAGATCATATTCCATGTAATCAAAAACAAGGTACAAACTGCTGGACGTTTTCGAGGTGACTGAACCGTCCAACTTGATAACGTTCGGGTGATCACCAAGCCTTCTCAATATGACGATCTCTCTTGCCATAAACTTTGACACTGTCGGGATCAAGATTGTCACAACGAACCTTCTTCAAAGCAACAACTTTATTGAGCAAACAATCGCGACCCTCGTCGACATTACTGTACCTTCCCTGGCCAATCATTTCTAGTTTCTCAAAAGTGCTAGCCCTTCTTGGAAGCCATCCATTGATAGCTTCACCAGCAACTGCAACAAGCCAGTTAGGCCATCCAGCAGAAACTAGTTCACCTTCTATGCCTTTTGGTACTCCTCTGCTGAGTCTTGGATTCAGTCTCTTTCTCCTGGTGCTGAGGATCTTTTCTGCCATAAAGTGAAATTATCTCAGCTTTACACTAGAGATATGGATAAGATTTGATAAGAATGTGAGAACCAGGAGAAACAAACATTGACAGGAAAGAAGCATGAGAAAACGATTCTCAAAATCAGTGGATCAATGAGAAAATCAAGGGAGTCGACTTCATAATAGAGTTAATAGTAGGCTCTGTAAACAAAGACTTGGTCCTTCACATGGTGTAGTCAACAAATCCCCTACCAAAGACTGATGAGAAGTGTCTTAGCGGTTTCCTAGAAACGGGCTCCTCATCCTCTTCTTTTGTTCATTTAGTAGCCGGGATAGTAAAAAAGAAATAATAGAGTCCCATTCATTATTGCTGTCAAAAGAAATACTCCTTTAGTTATGTCTTGGTCCAAAAAAAAAAAACAAGAGAAGCATTAAAATATTACATGACAGACTACTTATTAATTTATCATATAACTAAAATCAAGAGAATCATGAAACTATGATTTCTAGTTCCAGTTCAAATGCTTCTGCATCATGACCATCACCACCACACACTAAGATTTGAAATCCAAGGGACTCTCCCACACTTGTGAGTCCAATCCCAGTTCTGCAACCATGAAATTCATTGTGGAATCCTTAGGTATGACATAGCTGTTCAGTTCCACTTCCTAGTCCTCTTTGGGAAGAAATTGATCGGTTTGGCTTGTTATGTGGATACATTGTTGAATTTGGAATTGCCACTGCAGCGAGTTCCTCAGCGCGGTCACTGATACCACAATCAAGTTCATGGTTGCAGAAATGAGCTTGGATTTGGACCCATAAGTGTGGAAGGATCACTTAGATTTCAAACCAGATAGATTCTTAGTGGTGATCTTGATGCAGAAGCATTCGATATAACAGGGAGTAGAGGAACAGGTTGAAAAGAGAGAAAACTCCTATTTTGGTGGCTAAAACATGCCAAAATCAATTCTCAGTATGAGATAAAGCTAGAAATCATAGTTTCATGATTCTCTTGATTTTAGTTATATGATAAACTAATGAGTACTCTGTCATGAAGTATTTTAATGCTTCTCTAACAAAGACATCACATATCTAATAATTCTTTTGACAACAATAATAAATGGAAGTCTTCTATTTCTTTCATAATATCCCATCTACTAAATCAATAGAAAAAGATTAAGAGCCGGTTTAACTTAGCTGAATTATTTGGATAATAAGAACAAAAGCTCGCAATATTAGGAACTTGAACAATAAACGCGTATCCTACTTCAAAAATTGTTGACACTGAACCAATCTTCCAAAATAGTAGACAATAATATCAATTAATTAAACTCAAAATATTTAAAACGCTACCCGATATCATTATTATAAATATTTAATAGATATTTTTTCAAAGAAAATTTTTTACTGACCAACTTACTATCAAAACCATTTTTCATGAACATATTCCAGAAATTAACTTATTTTTCTACACAATTATATTTTTCAAAAATATTTTTCGTCGTACCAAATAAAGTCAAATCTTAAATTTACTCATCTAAGAAGTTCCTATACCAAACAAAACTCAGCTTTTCTTACTCTCCCTGGTGAGCTACAATATAAAACATGCTGTCCCTCTCATTAGATGCATATAAATTCTTTTTTTTATTATATATGTACCAAAATTTTATATTGTAAATTGATGATTTCTAGGAAATTGCTAGGACTCTTCTCATCAGTCTTTGGTAGTGGGTTTTTGTGATGAGGTCCACACCCATTCAATTGATGAAGAGGAAAAGTGAAGTCCGGACATGAGTTTGTCTCTAACAAGTTGGCCACTTGAAGACTATGTCACGACATTTGCAATTGTTTTCTTCATTTTGATTGGTTAAGAGGGAGCCAACTTTTCCTATAAATAGAAGCCTTTAGGCTTCTCATTCAACACACCAACAAAAGGAGAGAAAGAATGAGGCATCACAGACAGGGTTAGCAATTGTCTGTGAGAAAAAATAGAGAGTGTGAGCGATATTGTAGTAAGGTAGGAAAATCTTAAAAGAGGGTTATTTCTTTTGAGTGTGTAGTGGTCTTTGGAGTATTTTACTCAGACCTACAAAGTGTAAAATCCTTGCTATAGTGATATCAGTTGCTCCTCTCGGCCCGTGGTTTTTTCCCTTTTGGGTTTCTATGTAAAAATCTTGGTGTCATTATTGCTCTTTTTATTCTTGTTGATTAATCGCGTATCACGGTGCTACTTTATTATTCCACTGTTAATACCGTGAATATTATTTCTGTGGCGGGTTTATTTTCCCAACAACTGGTATCAGAGCACAGGTTCTGCTCATTCACAGAAATATTTTTTGCGGTGGGCCGTACTATACTCGGTGAAAAAAAAAATGTCTGGAGTAAAGTACGAGGTGGCAAAATTCAACGGTGATAGCGGTTTCTCAAAATAGCAAAGAAGGATGAGGGATCTGCTCATCCAACAAGGGTTCCACAAGGCACTAGTGGGAAAATCCAAAAAGCCCGAATCCATGAAAATTGAGGATTGGGAGGAAATGGACGAAAAGGCAGCTAGTGCAATCAGGTTGCACTTAACAGATGATGTGGTCAATAACATCATCAACGAAGAAAGTGCATGTGGTATCTGGACAAGGTTGGAAAACCTGTACATGTCCAAGACGTTGACAAACAAATTGTACCTAAAGAAGCAATTATACGCCTTGCATATGGGTGAAGGTACAAATTTTTTGTCACATTTAAATGTGCTTAATGGATTAAATCACGCAGCTGGCCAACCTCGGAGTAAAGATTGAGGAGGAAGATAAAGCCATCGTTCTCTTGAACTCATTGCCATCTTCTTACGATAATTTGGCAACAACCATCTTGAATGGTAAGGACTCAATTGAGCTGAAGGATGTCACATCAGCTCTTCTACTCAATAAGAAGATGAGAAAGAAGCCTGAAAATCACGGATAGGCTCTCATCACAGAAAGAAGAGGCAAAAGTTACCAAAGGGGTTCGAGCAACTATGGTAGATCCGGAGTTCGTGGGAAGTCTAAGATTCGATCCAAGTCAAAAGCCAGAAATTGCTACAATTGCGATCAACCAGGTCACTACAAAAGAGATTGTCCAAATCTAAAAAGGGGTAAAGGTGAAAGCAGTGGCCAGAAGAATGATGACAACACAACTGCCACGGTGCAAAATAATGATAATATTATTCTCTTCATAAACGAGGAAGAAGAATGCATGCACTTGTCAGGTTCAGAGTCGGAATGGGTGGTTGACACGGCAGCATCTTACCATGCCACACCGGTAAGAGACATTTGCTGCAGATATGTAGCAGGAGATTTTGGCACGGTAAAAATGGGTAACACAAGTTACTCAAAGATTGCGGGGATCGAAGACATTTGTATCAAGACAAATGTCGGATGCACATTGGTTCTGAAGGACGTGCGTCATGTACCTGATTTGCGGTTGAACTTGATCTAGGGAATTGCCTTGGACCAAGATAGATACGAGAAATATTTTGCAAATCAAAAATGAAGACTCACCAAGGGATCATTGGTGATTGCAAAAGGAGTTGGTCGTGGCACATTGTACAGAACAAATGCAGAAATATGCCGAGGTGAATTGAATGCGGCTCAAGATGAGATTTCTGCTGATTTGTGGCATAGAAGAATGGGTCTTATGAGCGAGAAAAGATTGCAAATTCTTGCCAAGAAATCACTCATTTCTTTTGCCAAAGGTACAATGATAAAACTATGTGACTATTGTTTATTTGGTAAGCAGCATAGAGTCTCATTTCAGATATCGTCTGAAAGAAAATTGAATATACTTGATTTGGTATATTCTAATGTCTATGGTCTAATGGAGATAGAATTGATGGGCGGTAACAAATAATTTGTTACTTTTATTGATGATGCTTCACGAAAATTGTGGGTTTATATCTTGAAAACCAAAGATCAGGTATTTCAAGTTTTCCAGAAATTTCATGCTCGGTGGAAAGGAGACAAGGTCGAAAGCTAAAGTGTCTCTGCAGTGACAATGGAGGTGAGTACACTTCAAAGGAATTTTAAGGGTACTGTTCAAGCTGTGGGATCAGACATGAAAAGACAGTTCCTGGAACCCCACAACACAATGGTGTAGCTGAGAGGATGAATCGCACCATTGTTGAAAAGGTGAGAAGCATGCTCGAATGGCTAAAGCGCCTAAGTCATTACAGGGGAAAGCGATTCGAACGACTTTGTTACCGATCAATAGGAGTCCATTAGTTCCATTGGAGTTTGACATCCCAGAGAGAGTTTAGACCAACAAGAAGGTGTCCTACTCACATCTGAAGGTGTTCGGTTACAGAGCTTTTGCACATGTACCGAAGGAGCAGAGAACAAAGCTGGATGCTAAATATGTTCCCTGCATATTCATCGGATATGGAGATGAAGAGTTCGGGTACAGACTGTGGGATCTTGTAAAGAAGAAGGTCATCAGAAGCAGAGACGTAGTCTTCCGAGAAAGTGAAGTTGGAACAGCTGATGATCTGTCAGAGAAAGCCAAAATTGGTATAGTCCCTAACCTCATTACCATTCCTTCTAACCATCCCAGAAGTGCAGAAAGTACGATTGATGAGGTTGCCGAGCAGGAGGAGCAACCTGACGAGATTGCTGAGCGGGGGAGCAACTTGGTGATTATGCCAAGCAAGTTGAGTATCCTACTCAGGAAGAAGAAGAACAATCTCAACCTCTGAGGAGATCAAAAAGGCAAAGGGTAGAGTCATCCAAGTACCCGTCCTCAGAGTATGTCCTCGTCAGTGATGAGGGGGAGCCAGAAAGTCTGAAGGAGGTGTTGTCCCATCCAGAAAAGAGCGAGTGGATGAAATCCATGTAAGAAGAGATGGACTCTCTACAGAAAAATGGCATGTACAAGCTGGTTGAACTTCCAAAGGGTAAAAGATCACTCAAATGCAAATGGGTCTTTAAACTCAAGAAAGATGGAAATGGCAAGCTGGTCAGATACAAAGCTCGATTGGTGGTAAAAGGCTTCGAACAGAAGAAAGGTATTGATTTTGATGAAATTTTCTCACCTGTTGTCAAAATGACTTCTATTCGAACCATTTTGAGCTTAGCAGCTAGCCTGGATCTTGAGGTGGAGCAGTTGGATTTGAAAACTGCATTTCTTCACGGAGATCTAGAAGAGGAGATTTATATGAAGCAGCCAAAAGGATTTGAAGTATCAAGAAAGAAACACATAGTGTGCTTTATGGGTTGAAGCAGGCACCAAGGCAGTGGTACAAGAAGTTTGACTCATTCATGAAAAGTCAAACTTACACAAAGACCTATTCTGATCCATGTGTATACTTCAAAAGATTTTCTGACAACAACTTTATTATTTTGCTATTGTATATGGATGACATGTTAATTGTAGGACAAAATAAGGAGCTGATTGCCAAGTTGAAGGGAGATTTGTCCAAGTCATTTGACATGAAAGACTTGGGCCCAGCACAACAAATTCTGGGGATGAAGATTGTTTGAGAACGAACAAGCAGAAAGTTATGGCTATCTCAGCAGAAGTACATTGAACGTGTACTAGAACGCTTCAGCATGAAGAGTGATAAACCCGTTAGCACGCCTCTGCCTGGTCATCTGAAGTTGAGTATGCAGATGTGTCCTACAACAAAGGAGGAGAAAGAGGGCATGGCCAAAGTTCCTTATTCGTCAGAAGTCGGAAGCTTGATGCATGCAATGGTATGCGCTAGGCACGATGTGCTCGTACGATTGGGTGTTGTTAGCAGGTTTCTTGAAAATCCTGGAAAAGAACACTGGGAAGCAGTCAAGTGGATACTCAGGTACTTGAGAGGTACCACTGGAGACTGCTTATGTTTTGGAGGATCAGATCCTATCCTGACAGGATATACAGATGCAGATATGGCAGGTGATCTTGATCACAGAAAATCCACTACTGGATATCTGTTTACTTTTTTAGGGAGAGCTATATCATGGCAGTCAAAGTTGCAAAAGTGTGTTGCACTCTCAACGAGCGAGGGTAGTACATTGCGCCTTTGGCGGCAAGGAGATGAGATAGATGAAACGGTTCCTTCAAGAGCTTGGATTGCGTCGGGGGGAGGAGTATGTCGTCTATTGTGACAGTCAAAGTGCAATAGACTTGAGCAAGAACTCCATGTACCATGCAAGGAAGAAGCACATCGACGTGAGATATCACTGGATTCGGGAAAAGATAAAGAACGGATCTATGCAGGTAAAAAAAAGATCCCTACATTTGAGAATCCTTCGGATATGCTGACCAAGATGGTACTAAGAGACAAGTTCGAGCTATGCAAGGAACTTGTTGGTATGCACTCAAACTAGAAGCCTGGTGTTACCTCCTTCCGATGAATGGGTCTGGAGGGGGAGATTGATGAGGTCCACACCCATTCAATTGATGAAGAGGAAAAGTGAAGTCTGGACATGAGTTTGTCTCTAACAAGTTAGCCACTTGAAGACTATGTCACGACATCTGTCGCGACATTTGCAATTGTTTTCTTCATTTTGATTGGTTAAGAGGGAGCCAACTTTTCCTATAAATAGAAGCCTTCAGTCTTCTCATTCAACACACCAACAAAAGGAGAGAAAGAGTGAGGCATCACAGACAGGGTTAGAAATTATCTGTGAGGAAAAATAGAGAGTGTGAGCGATATTATAGTGAGGTGGAAAAATCTTAAAAGAGGGTTATTTCTTTTGAGTGTATAGTGATCTTTGGAGTAGTTACTCAGACCTAGAAAGTGTAAAATCCTTGCTATAGTGATATGTTACACCTCGTGTTTTCGTGCGTTGTCGTATCGTAAGGTTGCTAACATGGTAAGAAGGTATTTTTTTGAGGTATTTAAATAGTATGATAGTTGTACGTTAAGTTTTGAAGTCAAATGAGTTGTGATACGGAAGTCGACAAAGGTCGTCGCAAGTTACGTCTGTAAATTTCACTAAAATTTGGGTCAGATGTGAAAGGGCTTTTCTCTCAATATACTTGGAGTTATGGGGTGATCCACCTATCAAATCGAAGGTTACGAGTCTAGTTTACAGCGCATTTAACCGTTTGTTGATACGACATCCGAGTAGAGAGAAATTCGCATTTCCGTACAAAGGTGCAAACTGCCATAGAGCAGTGGGCCCAACTTAAGTGATATAAATAGAGGCCCCAACGTTTTAGGCCCTCATTTTCATCAATATTAAACCCTAGAACAGCCTTATACTCTCCCAAATTTATTCTCCATCAATCACAACTAAGTTCAAAGGCAAATCAAGTGATTACAACATAAGGAATCACATGACAATCATAGAATCGTAGATTTCTCATTGTTTCGATTTTCGGAAGAAAGCTTCATCTTGAAATAACTTAAGTTGTAGAGTATTATTCAACTTTTGAGGTATGATTTAACCTTCTCTTCATCTCTTTGAGCCTTACAAGTAATTAAACCTAGAAATTAGGTAGAAACCCCCATAGAATAAGCTTTTGCAATTCTTATGAACTCTTATGGACTTGGGTTGATTGTTGGGCTGTTTTATATAGTTTTAACATGTTGCTTGGAGTTATGGTGGTATGGATAGGATGGTACTGATGAGGGGGAGTAGGAAAGTAAAATTTTGTAGCGTTTTGCGGGAAAATTGAGCTACAAAAGAGCCTACGAACTTATGCCCGCGAGTTGCTTGCTTAAATGTCTAAGTGAAGATTTTCATGAGCTATGAGTTTGATTTTGATCTTGAATAGTTCGTTTTGTGTATGTAGTCGTTCATAAGGTATTCAAGGACCCGGAAGACGCGTATAGCTCTATCAACGAGGTATGTAGGGTCCTTCTTTATATCTTTCGGCATGACTAGAATTCGAATGAACGTTTATTGGATTGTTTCATCGAATTCGAACTGCTCCACTTCAAATTGATAAATATGATTAAATCTGCCCTTTTCTCATGAATAACTCACATCGAAGAAGATTTAAGTATTCTCATCCTTCCTTGTTCGTCGCTCAAAGAGAATTAAAATTCTTTTGTTCGTTCTTTTTCCGACGTTCATATTGATCATGGTTACTGATAGCTTGAACATGATGTCTACTTCAAACAAATCCGTACTACGTAACTTCCATGTTTCTTGTGTTGGTTGTCTCATAGTTGGAAACCAAAGGACGTAGGGACAATAACGATAGTCGAAGGATAACGACGATAGGTCACTTCGACTCTTGTCATGATATCTCTTCTGAGGTTGGTCTTGCATTGCACTTATATATATATATATATATATATATATGTGTGTGTGTTTATTTTCATTACCGAACTGAGTTATAGTCGGCCGGGTAGGCACTTATATGTGCACCTAGACATGTTTTTTCTTTACCGAGCCGTGTTGTAGGCGGCCGGGTAGGCACGTAGCTGTGCATCGCCACTGATCAGTTGGGCAGAGATGATGTTGTGATGATGAGCTCACCCCCGGAGGATTTATTATTATTGTTATATGATATGATATATATACCTCCACAGTGAGGAATGATTTTACGAGCACGCATTTACATTTATGTTGTGGTTATGGTCGCCCTCAGCAGTGTTGTTAAAGGCGAGCGCCTTCTCGCCTTTGGCGAGTTTATGGCCATGGTTGTCAAGGCGACAAAAAGGCGAGAAATCTCTAATGGCGCCATCATATTGGCGAGGCGAGCGAACTTTTTAAAAAAAAAAAACAATTAAAAGAAGTGGAGGACTTTTGGAGGACTTAAATGACTAGGGTTTTTTGTTTGCCTCCTCCTCTCTTCTCCTACAGTACGTCTCTTTCTCCTTCTTCTTTTTCTTCGTTCTTCTTTCTTCTTCTTTCTTATTTTCGACCTCTTCTTCTTCTCGTTCTTCTTCTTTTTCTTCTTTTTTCCGGCGACAGCGCCCTATTTCCGGCCACCTCTGTTTTTTTTTTTCCCCCTTCTTCTATTCTCTTCTTCTTTTTCTGTTTTTTCTGTTTTTTTACCCTCGTTTTTTTCTCCTCTGTTGTTTGCTCTGTTTTTTCTCTCTCTGTTTTTTTTTTTTTTTTTTTCTGTTTGGACCGGTGAGGCGTGGTTGTTTTGCTCCTATTTTTTCTGTTCAATAATTGTTTAAATTTTGTTATACGATTATAAACGGATAGGTTCAAATTCAATGGACTTTTAGTATTGCACTATTGCTTAAACTTTAGTGTTGCTTGTCTTGTCACTTATGAATTATTGAGTCATTGACTCATTCAAGTTCTAGACTTTTAGTATCTACAATCTAATTTTAATTTTTGGAATTGAAATATTTGCTAATATGTTATTGCTAGTGAGATTTTGATTATTTACATATGCAATTAAATATTTTAATTTTTTGGTATTTAGGGCGCCGCACTTCAAAAAAAGGCGAGCGCCCGCCGCGCGCGCGCCTTAAGGCGAGGCAAGCCCTTGTCGCTTTTCGCCGCGCGCGTCCAAAACACCGGCCCTCGGTGGCTTTGAACTGAAGAGTTTCGTGTTGTTTGTAAATCTCTTCTCATATTATTTACATTATTTGTGCTTGTGCTTACCGCCTACATATTCGGTACATATGCCGATCGCTTGCGACGCCTTTTTTGTGCGTTGTGTTATGCCCATATGTTTTGCGGTTGAGTGTCGCACTTCACTTTTTCAGAGTTGCTGGTTGTGAGTCTATAGGTACAGATGCATAGGTACATGTATTGTTTTAGGGTATGTCGGGGCCCTATCCCGACCTGTTGATATTGTGTTACTCTTTTAGAGGCTTGCAGACCAGTTGTCAGTGTATATATGTTTTGCTTGGCCTTGTCGGCCCCCTGTACAGTTGGCATGACTATATAGTCTTGTAAATATATTTATAGGTTGTTATTGGGTTCTTCTGCGTGCAGGATTATACATTTGGTTCTTGTTAGTGTCATATTGCAGCCTTGTCGGCCTATTATTCATATTACATGTCACAGATGCCATGGTTGGTTCGCTCGAGCCTTCGGGTGCCGAGTGCCGGCCACACTCCCCAAGGTTGGGGTGTGACATGATATTAGTTGCTCCTCTCGGCCCGTGGTTTTTTCCCTTTTGGGTTTCCATGTAAAAATCTTGGTGTCATTATCGCTCTTTTTATTCTTGTTGATTAATCGTATCACGGTGCTACTTTATTATTCCGCTGTTAATACCGTTAATATTATTTCTGTGGCGCGTTTATTCCCAACATGTTGACGATACCATTTTGAAAGACCAAGTCTTAGTTTACAACCCAGCCTACAATTATTGCTTTTATGAAGTCAACTCCCGTGAATTTCTCATTGATCCACTGATCTTTAGGAAAGAATAATTAGAGTGCGTTGTTATCAAAATGTAAAGGAAGACTTTATTGGTTTTCATTGGAAAACTATGGGTTCCAGTCATGGAAAATTTTCGAGCAACAAAATGAATCAGTTGAAGAGAAGGAAGAAATCCTCAGCACCATGAAAAATAGACTGACTCCAAGACTCAGCAGAGGAGTACCAAAAGGCATTGAAGGTGAACTAGTTGCTGCTGGATGGCCTAGTTGGCTTGTTGCAGTTGCTGGTGAAGCTTTAAATGGATGGATTCCAAGAAGAGCTGATACCTTCGAGAAAACAGATAAGATTGGCCAACGAACTTACAGTAATGTCTACAAGGCTCGCAATTGTTTGCTCAATAAGGTTGTTGCTCTGAAGAAGGTTCGTGTTGACAATCTTGATCCTAAGAGTGTCAAGTTTATGGCAAGAGAGATCATCACATTGCGAAGGCTTGGTGATCACCCAAACGTTATCAAATTGGAAGGTTTAGTCACCTCGAAAATGTCCTGCAGTTTGTACCATGTTTTTGATTGCATGGAATATGATCTGAAGGGAATTCAGGAACAAAAGGGTACCAAGTTTTCCGAACCTGAGATCAAATGTTACATGCACCAGCTGCTTAAAGGGCTAGATCACTGCCATAGCCGTGGTATCTTGCATCGAGATGTAACTACTTCTAACCTGTTGGTTGATAAAGATGGTATCTTGAAAATTGCAGATTTTGGGCGATCAACATTTTTTGATCCAGAACAAAGCAGGCCTTTAACTAGCCGGATTGTGACTCTGTGGTATCGGCCACCAGAACTTTTGCTTGGATCAGATTCTTATGGATTTGGAGTTGATTTGTGGGGTGTTGGTTGTGTACTTGGTGAACTATTTACTGGCAAGCCTATTATGCCTGGTAGAACTGAAGTTGAGCAATTGTATGAGGTCTTCAAGCTCTGCGGTTCTCCATCTGATGATTTTTGGAAAAACTCCCAACTGCCTAATGCAACTATATTTAAGCCACAAAAGCCTTGTAGACGACAAATTCAAGCAACCTTTTATGATCTTCCTGCTGCTGCTGTAGGACTAATGGACATTTTACTTTCCTTAAAACCTGAATATCGAGGGACTGCAGCTCTTGCTCTTCAGGGTGAGTTTTTCACAACAGAACCACTTGCTTGTGATCCCTCAAGTTTGCCAAAATGCCCTCCCAGAAAAGAGGGCATAGAGAATTGTACTCAGAGTTCTACTTCTCATCAAACGGATGATCAGAGAGCCATGTGGGAGAAACCAGTTCATGTTGCTTATCACAGCAAGGGAAAGAAGAACTAGCCAAGTCCTTTACCTGCTGCATCAGACAAAATGCAGGATTTACTCAGAGAGCATGAGGCCATGATCCTCAAAGCTGTTACACGTGCGAGGCTTGAGAAGGGAACAACCGCTAAAGGGAATGACCACGACTCTAAGGGAAAGAAGAATCATTCTTTAGGTCCATCAACATCGACTAGCCACTGGACTACTGCAAACGATCAACTTTCTACTCATTTATCTGCCAAATCGATCAATATGCAGCGTTTACCAAGAGAGCGCGAGGCACAGATCCTAAAAGATTCTCAATGGGTGTCTGACGAAGAAAGAATGGTGGAAGGGGAAGCCAATAACTCCAAGGTAGAGAAAAAACAACTTATTGAACAATTGTTGCCTCTTGCAGAATCAGATGGCCTTGACTTCCTGGAAGACGATCAATATTTTGGTCCACTTCCATCTGCATCAAAACCAATTGATGTGGATCGATTACTTAGAGAGCATGACCGACAGATTCAAGAAGCTGTTGAACGCACCAAGCAACAGAAAAAAACTAGCTAAAGCCCGGTTTTGAACAATGAAAACCAATATAACTGCATGGATATTGACAAAGCACTCTTTCCTGTCACTATTTTTACAGAAAAAAGCACATTCGGACCTGGATCAATAATAGTCTATTTCCAGAATGAGAAGGTGAAACAAATTATCCCACTTACCATACTGCAACAAGTACTCAGACTTTATAAAGGTTGTCTAGATGCAGTGATACAGGAAGAGTGAAGCAAATGTATAAAATGCATTTTTACTGGTATAGGAATAATATATCTCTATCCCAATGTGAAGATTGTCTGTTTTGTTTTTACTATGTATTAGAAGAAATACTAACATCTTAAGCTAAGTGGCCTTGTTTTAGTGTTAGTGTTGTCCCTCACTTGGACAATCCTGATCCCTCATTGGATTATTGACTCTTGATGTTACTCATTCCAGTTCTGTTTGAGATCCTTGATAATCTAATGAGGGAGCAAAGTCAGTTGAAATGACAGATTATTAATAGTGGTGTCCACCAAAAACAAGAAAAACAAGAACCACAAGGAAAGTAAATAATCCAACTTTTGATAAGTATGATCATAAGTGCTTTTGCACCTGTCTTTTGTTTAACCATACATTTTCTGAAACTCACTTGACTGTTTAATCCGGATTCATGCCATAAAAAGCCCACTTCTTCCTGTTACTCTTTCACAGAAAATAGTCATTTCCAGACCTGGATCAATGTATAATCTATTTGAAAAAAAAAAAAAAGAGGGGGGAGGGGGGTGAATTGGTCGACTTAAACTCATGTTCCTTGGAATGCAGAAGATAATTGTCAGATTCCTAGTAAAAGTAAGCAAGAAAGTAAAATGCAGAAAAGTAAAGAGAGTAGGAACCTTTACACTGGTTTGGAAAGCCTACATCAAGTCCCTTTGCGTTACAAGGTAGTTAATATTGAGCACTTTGAAGTTTTGATTTTGGGTACAACTTTTTGTGGTTTTCTGTGTTCATCACAAACGTTACTTGATTGGTTTTCACCCGATCACCAACAACAAGCAGCAACTTTCTTTGGTTTTATAACTCGATGACCAAAGCAAACGATCAATCATCTTTGCTCTTCCCTCGATCACCAAAGAAATGAAACCACAAACCTCTCTTACTTTTTTCTCATTTTTTTCTAAGTCACAATGATCAGAAATACAGTGAGACAAATCTCTAGCATGCGATGTGTATTTATCTTGATTTCCAACTGCTACTTATAATCTTCAGTTGGTTGGGTTTTCATTCAAAATCTATCTGATCCTTTCCTTATTCTGTATTTGAATCCTTGACCTTCAGTTATGTCTACCTATTTGCCTTGACTGTAGAGTGAGAGAACTTGGTCTAAAAATCCTTCTTGATTCAGACTTTGTATATTAAATTTGTAATCTCAAGAAGCCTTTCTTTAAGTTCTCAATATTTAAAGCCAATATGGTCTGGAAGTTTTACTCATAAGTTTGTTTCTTTGAAATTTCTTCCTTCCTTGCTTCCTTAAAATTAAATCGTGGATCGCAATCTGCTGAATCATCCTTTGATATTATATACCCATTCCCTGAAATTCTCATGCAATGGCTTGTCTTGATAGATTTATTGATGCATCCCAGTTACTTGATGCCCAACTCCTTCGGTTGCTTCCATAGTGTATACCTGTGATCAATATTACAAATTCATCAGCGAGTGCTTTTTATAGTTTAAGCAGTGTTGTCATCATAAAAACACTACAACTAACTCTATTACCAGAATAGAAAGCTGAAAGCAGCATCCTGCATTACCATGCTGCTACAGGACTCAGATATCTGTAAATCTGACCTTCTGTGCCTCAGATTGGATCTTTAACTTGATGCAATTGATGCAGAAAGAATGAAGCAAACTTATGGAAACAGTGAGTTGTTTTATACTTGTATCTGTCTGCACCTTTTAAGTCATGGCGTTTTCTGCATCTCCCCTCCCGAGTCAAACATTTGAAAACAACACTAAAGAAAAGTTGTCAACTTGTAGATGCAGTAAGCATTTAACAAATGTAAAATAATGGAATCATGATCAGAACAAGAAACTTCCACCAGGACCCTTTCCTTTTAGTAGGCTGATTGGGAGCAGGGTTGGAGGTAGTGTATTACTAATGGGTTCAGACAAACCCAATAGTTTTTGCTTAGACCTTGTATTTGTACTAGAAAATTTATTAAACATGTATAGGTATTCAGTTGGGAACCTTGTAGCTGAGATGAGCTATCGATTGAGTGGCAATGCAAAACTATAAACTTCAAATCCTAGTTCCGCATCTGATTGGGAGCTTTACTATGGTTTAATGCTAATATAGAACTCATCCTCAGGGAGCTCAAGAATAAGTATGCTCCTCTCATCAACCTAAGAATCGGATCTCATCGTCCTTCCATATTTGTTGCTAGCCACTCATTAGCCTACCAAGCATTAGTCCAGCAAGGTGTTGTTTTCTCTGACCGGCCAAGGATGTGCACACCATCAACAATACTCATCAGATCAACATCAGCTTTTTCCGTTATGGTGTCTCCTTCATTGAAACCTTACCTCTGAAATCCTCCAACATGCCGCCTCAAATCCTACTCAAAGCCCATTCTTGGGCATTTAGTGTGACGCCCCTGATGGAGAGCGGGTCAAGAAGGACTGACAGACTTCTAGGCTGACAAGCTTCTGAAGATGAGGTGCACATGAAACCTTTATTAGGCGAATCCCAAATCGAAATGGGAGAGGAAAGCTCAAGTTCATATGGTACACGAGCTTTTGGGGCTCGACGTGGCCAAGCCTGAAAGACAAATTGTGCGTGCCTCGACCCAAAGTGAACGATACATACCATGGGCTTGGGTTGTGACACTCAGTGTCCTTATTCAACAGCTCCTTCATGCTCATTCAGATTCTGCAGCCACGTCGGAAGTAGTCAGGTTAATTGATCATTTTCAGCATGCCATGTTCTGTCTTCTTCTCCTAACGTGCTTTTGGGAAAAGCTCGACCAGGCTCGAGCTAAACAGATTGAAGATATACAATGAAGGTGGCTTAGTAACTTCCAATTCGATAAAAACTGATCAATTTTTTTCCCAAGACGACTAGGGGAAGATCATTTTCAGGAATCGTCGGAAAGAGCTGATCCAACTGCAACAAGACCAAGAGAGCATCCTCATCCTCTGATCCAGGCTGAATGAATGCTAAAGTGACGGAAGCGACTACTGATGGTCCGAATCAAGAAACAAAAGATGAGGCAAAAGTGGCCCCGTGGCTTATTATGTGGATACATTGTTGAATTTGGAATTGCCAGAGGAAAAGAATCTTGGACAGATCATTAGCCTCTGCAGGGAGTTCCTCAGCGCGGCCACTGACACCACGTCTACCTCATTCATTGCAAGAAATGTCTGTCATGTAATATTTAATGCTTCTCTTGTTTTTTTTAACAAGGAAAGAACTAATATTCTTTTGACAACAATATGAATGGGACTTCTCTTTTTTAGTATCCCGGCTACTAAATGAAAAAGAAGAAACTTAGGAGCCCGTTTGACGCAGAACTACATGGATGAAAAGAACAAAAACTCGCGGAATTAGTTACTTGAACAAAAAATGTGCATCCTACATGGAAATTGTTGGCCCAGAACCAATATTCCAAAATACTGGACAATAGTATCAATTTATTAAACTCAAAAATTTTAAAACACTATCTGATATCATATTATAAATCTTTAATAAGTATCTTTCAAAAAATAATCTACTAACCAACTTAATATGGAAATCATTTTTTAAGAAACTATTTTTCAGAAAATAATTTATTTTTTCTATACATATAATTTTCAAAAGATATTTTCCGTCGTACCAAATATAGTCAATCTTAATTTCACACATCAAGAAGTTCCTACAAAACTCAGCATCTCTTACTCTAGCTGATGAGCTATAATATAAAACCTGCTGCCTCTCTTATTAGATGAATATAAATTCTTCTTCTTCTTACTCCATATGTACCAAGTTTTAATTTGTAAGTTGATGATTTCTAGGAAACTGCTAGGACAATTCTCATCAGTCTTTGGCAAGGGGTTTGTTGACTATACCATGTAAAGGACCAAGTCTTTGTTTACAACTCAGCCTACTATTATTGTTTTTATGAAGTCAACTCCCTGGATTTGTGATTTGAGTTCTCATACTTCTTTCTATGAATATTTGTTTTCTTGGTATGTAACCAAAGCTTTAGGGAAAAAAGAATTAGTTTGTGTTGTTATCTAACTGTAAAAGAAGACATACATTGGCTTTCATTGGAAACTTATGGGTTCCAGTCTAGGAAAATTTTCAACTATCATAAACGAATCAGTTGACCAGACCCCACTTGTGGGAATATACTGGGTATGCTGTTTTTGTTGTAGAGACGAATCAGTCGAAGGCACAGTGGCTTCAGATGGAGTTGATACATGTATGGCAGAAGAGGAGGAAGAAAACATTAGCAGAGGAGTGCCAAAAGGCATTGAAGGTGAACTAGTTGCTGCTGGATGGCCTAATTGGCTTGTTGCAGTAGCTGGTGAGGCGATAAATGGATGGCTTCCAAGAAGACTTGATACTTATGAGAGAATAGATAAGATTGGCGAGGGAACTTACAGTAATGTCTATAAGGCTCGCGATTGTTTGTTTAATAAGATTGTTGCCATGAAGAAGGTTCGTTTTGACAATCATGATCTGGAGAGTGTCAAGTTTATGGCAAGAGAGATCGTCATATTGCGAAGACTTGGTGATCATCCGAATGTTATCAAGCTGGAAGGTTTAGTCACGTTGAAAATGTCCTGCAGTTTGTACCTTGTTTTTGATTGCATGGAATATGATCTCAAGGGAATTCAAGAACAAAAAGGTGTCAAGTTTTCTGTACCTGAGATCAAACGTAACATCAACCAGCTGCTTAAAGGGCTTGATCACTGCCATAGCCATGGTATCTTGCATCGAGATGTAACTACTTCTAACCTGTTAGTTAACAAAGAAGGTATCCTGACGATTGCAGATTTTGGGCTGTCAACATTTTTTGACCCAGAACAAAGCATGCCCTTAACTAGCCAGATGGTAACTCCCTGGTATAGGCCACCAGAACTTTTGCTAGGATTAAATTCTTATGGAGTTGCAGTTGATTTATGGAGCGCTGGTTGTGTACTTGGTGAACTATTTACTGGCAAGCCTATTATGCCCGGTAAAACTGAATTTCAGCAATTGTATAAAATCTTCAAGCTCTGTGGTTCTCCAACTGATGATTTCTGGCAAAATTCCAAAGTGCCTAACGCATCGATATTTAAGCCACAAAAGCCTTATAAACGACAAATTCAGGAAACCTTTCATGATCTTCCTGCTGCTGCTGTAGTACTAATGGACACTTTACTTTTCATAGAACCTGAATATCGAGGAACTGCAGCTCTTGCTCTTCATGGTGAGTTTTTCACAACAGAACTATTTGCCTGTAATGCCTCAAGTTTGCCACAGTGCTCCCCCAGCAAAGAGATCAATGCAAAAATGCCATTACCTACTGCATCAGACAAAATGCAGGATTTACTCAAAGAGCATGATTCCACGATCCTCAAAGCTATTACACGTGCGAGGCTTGAGAAGGGATCAACAGCTAAAGGGAACGACCATGACTCCAAGGGAAAGAATAATCATTCTTTAGGTCCATCAACATCAACTAACCATGAGACTACTGGAAATGACCAAATGTCTACTCCTTTACCTGCCAAATCAACCAATATGCAGGGCTTACCAAGAGAGCACAAGGCACAAATCCGAAAAGATGCTCAACCGGTGATGTCTGACAAGGAAAAAATGGCGGAAGGGGAAGGCTATTATAACTCCAACGTAGAGAAGAACCAACTTATTGAACAATTGTCGCCAGAAAGTGGAGAGTGTAATAAGGCAGAAAGTAGTATGTAATTTTAAATTTCCAGTTTCTTTTAGGAAACTAACTCTCGTTGGTCACTGTCCAGATTGATCATCTCTGAATAATGTTATACTTTAGGCAAAGGAATGGATGCTAGCATTTTCGAATGATAAATGGAGAAATGACTCTTAAATTTTGGAGATTACAGTATTTTAAGAAATGCATCACCTTTTCATCAAAATGACTTCCAGTTGTTGAAACAGTTCTATCAACCAGCTGCAAAACAGTTTTTCCCGTTCAATGTTATTCGAGTATACACTTACTCACACTTGGTGTTTACATCAATCTACGTTGAGTGATCTTGAGCAATAAATTGAGCCGAGAAATAGAGAAAATGACAAAAATGGTCTTATGTATGAGGGTAGGTTCAAAATAGTGCCTTAAGTATGCACTTAACAATTTAGTCTGCCAAAAGTTGACATATTTAGTCTCCGTCAAATTTTTACCAACCTTTTGTCTGTTAAATTTGACGAAAAAAGTGGAAAATTTTACATGAAAAACACATCTTATGAAATAATTTGGACTTCAGTGATTGCGTACATGCTGTTTTCTTTTTAAAATTATTTTGCCTAAATCATTTATAAAAAATTAGCCAAGAATTCAGATTGGAGAATTCATTATAATTTGACTATTTTTACCCTAACCATCAACTTATTAGACACAGTTTCCTTTCCTCGTGGCTTAAATTATTGAAAAGCAAGACCATTGCCTTGTGCGCTGGAAACATCATCTACTGCTACAGTGCTACATTTCATAAATGAAGGATGATACTTGAAGGGGATTTTGTATTTACATATAAGTTCCGGGATACATACAAAAATTTTGAATCACTCACAGTCAAGAGATATGAGAAGCCGAATAGGACTTGATTATTCTGCAATCGATACGTTTTTAAATTACTAAACCTATGTACATACTTAACGTACTCTATGTCATCTCCTTTACATCTCCAATAGGAGGTTGCTGATTTTCCGAAGCTCCTTGAGAGCTTCCATGGCCGTTACTTGTCCTTTACCAGCTAGAACGTTTTTTGAAAGGTTTTCTAAGGTCCCAACTTGACCGCGATCTTGCTGAAAGACTGATTCAATCACCTGCACAAATGATAAGTGATTAATGAATGAATAGACTATTATAAAGAGTGAGTCATATTATACGCGATAAAGTAGGATGACAAAGTAATGTCCACAATGGATACTTTTGAAATGATAAAAATCAAACAATATAAACAAGTTACCAAGATATTAGTCTTACCTGGATATTCTCTAGCATAGACTGTCCGAGATTTCTCAAATTAACCATTTCATTTTGGTCTACAAATTCTCCTTTGCTAATTTCACTGTTATTAGATGTATCAGCAGTGGAAGTTACAGCAGGATCGTCTGGATTATTCCCACAATTTTCAGCTTTTGTGGAATCACAGACACCTTTTGGATATTTACTGTGTGTACAGAGACAAAGTCTATTACAACCTGGATCAGTACATAGTCTATTTCCAGAATGGGAAGGTGAAACTAGTTATCCCGCTTACCATACTGCAACAAGTACTCAAGACTTTATAAATGTTTCCAAGGAGTGACATGTGACCTTCTGTGCCTCAGTTTGTATCTAGATACAATAATACAGGAAGAGTGAAGCAAATGTATAAGTGTACTTTTACTGGTAGAGGAATAATAATATATTTATCTCAGTGTGAAGATTGTTTTTTGGTTTTTACTTTGAAGTAGATGTATTAGAAGAAACGGAAAATGGCTTAAAATGCCCTCGAACTATGGGATTTGGTATAAAAATGGCCTCCGTTTACCTTTGCGCTCTAAAATGCCCCTGTCGTCAACCTATTGGGCCTAAATTGCCCTTATTTTTAACGGCAAAAGGCATTTTTGGCCCAATAGGACAGAAGGCAATATTGTCCCAAATCTCATAGTTCAGGGCATTTTAGGCCCTTTTCCGAAAAAATAATTAGATTTTTTATTTATTACGTGGCACATTTTAATTGGTTAGTTTTAAAATTAACCTAAACTAATTATATCCCAACACAAAATTCGGATCCACCTAACCCGCCCCGACTTAAAATGGTGACTGTAGCAACATCCGTCCCGGCGGTAGGTCACCATTAATCTCCACTGTTCTTTCCTCTATTGAAACAGCCCAAAATATTACATGTCGTAGAAATGATTATCCGAAAATATTCATTTAAAAAAATATTACACTTCATAACTGCATGAGATAACCATGAGTTCAATTAATAATTCGTTCTTTTAACTTATTAGATTATTTGTTTACATAGAACCACCAGCCAAGAATATTGGCTAGTTAATGGTGGCTCGATGGGCCATTTGGATGAGCGTTGTTTCAGTGGTGGTTTTAATGGAGGTTTGGGCTGTTTCAATAGAGAAAACGACGGTGAAGATTAATGGTGGCTCACCGGCGAGGACGGATGTTGCTACAATCACCATTTCAAGTTGGGGCGGGTTAGGTGAATCCGGATTTTGTGTTGGGATATAATTATTTTAGGTTAATTTTAAAACTAACCAATTAAAAAGTGCCACGTAATAAATAAAAAGTTTAATTATTTTTTCGGAAAAGAACTTAAAATGCCCCTGAACTATGGGATTTGGTACAATATTGTCCTCCGTCCATCTATTGGGCCAACAATGCCCCTGCCGTTAAAAATAAGGGCAATTTAGGCCCAATAGGTTGACAGCAGGGGCATTTTGGAACGCAAAGATAAACGGATGGCATTTTTGTACCAGATCTCATAGTTCGAGGGTATTTTCGGCCCTTTTCCGTAGAAGAAATACTAACATATTGAGCTAAAGCAACCTTGTTTTATTGCTAGTGTTGTCCCTCACTTGGACAATCATGTTTCCTCATTGGATTATTTGACTATTGATGTTAACTCATTCTAGGGGTAGATATATCAAAAGATCACTCAACTTTGAGAATATAGGACAAACCTATCGACGGGAAAAGACTTGTTCCATTTATGATCGTCCACTTCTTTCACAGGAGCAAAACCAACAGTGCCAAAAGCCCCAATTTTTAACGGTCAAAACTCCCGAATTTAGAAATTCAATTTACAATTAAAAATGGTCATTCTTAATTGAGTCACTTTATTCCACTTAATTGGCCACTTTTTGCACCGTTATCGATAAAGGTGAGCAAAACCAACATCTCAAAGGGGCGCTTTTGGGGTGGTCTTTAAATTTGCTCTTCATACAAATGTTTAAATCACCCAAAAAGCCCCAATTTTTAATGGTCAAAACTACACGAACTCATTTACAAATTAGTGAATTTACAATTAAAATGAGTTGACACAATTTAATTGAGTTGACACAATTTAAATGAGTGGCATAAGGCATAAGACTCTGTCCGCATAATTTCAATTGGCCACTTAATCCACGTAGGAGACGATCGGTGTTGGTTTTGCTCCGATAATAATTCCGGCAAAAATGTCGATAAATAAATTTAAATGGAATTTTTTTTAAAATTTTGAATAGCCTGGTTCAACGGAACTCAAGTTTGGGGGCCGGGCAAAAAAGGAACATTGAAAAGCAAAATTTAAAGACCACTCCCAAACGAAGGGCACTCCGCACGGTGAAGGGACGAGCACAGGTGTTTGTCGATGGGTTTGGCCGAGAATATATGAAGCAAAGTCATATGTAGCAAAGTCATTAAACTTTGCTACATATCAATAAAATCACTCAACTTTATCTTTTTCTCTTATAAAATCACTCAATTAGATGTGTTATAAAAAATATATGACATGGCAATATTATTATGCCATGTAGATATGGGCCCCACAAATAAAATAAAATAAAATAGGGGTAAGTTTTTAAAAATATACTGAAATATTAAACACTATTTTATCTCCATAATTAATGTTTTGAGAATTCAAAACTAATTCTAAATATTTGAATAATTAATACTTCATTTTTTTTTTAAAAAAAGATACTAAAATTGTACTCATATAAAGAAAGTATTGAATTTTTCAAATCAAATTGCACATTAGATTATCGAAATCTTTTTTTTCAAGTTTAAAACTTTCATGTAAATTTTTCAAAATTTATAATAACAGTTATTATTTTTTTGTCATAATTATTATGTTATGTTTTAACAGAAAATAAGGGATACATCCCTTAAATCAAGCCTTAAATTTCTTGAAGTAGGATAAAACCGTTTCCTATTTTCTTTATATGAGTAAAATAGTATCTTTTTACAAAACAAAAAAAAATTGATATATTAATTATTAAATTATTTAGAATTAGTTTTTGAATTCTTAAAAAATTAATTAAGGAGATAAAATAGTGTTTACAATTTCAGTATATTTATAATTTTAAATCTATTTTATTTTATTTGTGCGACCCATGTCTATATGGCATAAAAAATTAATTAATATTATCATGTCATATTTTTTTATGACACATCTAGTTGAGTGATTTTATGAAGAAAAAAAAGATTAAAATTAAATGATTTTATTGATATATAATAAAATTTAATGACTTTACCACATAATTTCTTAAAGTTATATTTACCCCTCTTTCTAGTTCTGGTTGAGATGGTGGACGATCCAACGAGGGAACAAAATCTGTTGAAATGACAGATATTTATTAGTGTTGTCCACCGAAAAGGATAAAAAGAACCACGAAGAGGGTAAATAATCCAACTTTTGATGTGATAACTTTGACCATAAGTGCTTTTACCCTATTTTTTGTTTAACCACCCACTGTCCGTTTTGGGATGGGCATGGTACGGTATTGAAAACTTCGATATGCTAATTTTAATTTTAAATTTTTAAAAATATTATACCATTATCATATCAAATTAATTTGGTATGATTTTGTATTTTTAAGTTCGATTTCAGTATTTTACGGTACAATAATCGGTAAGCATAGTTTATTTAACTTCGACTTACATATACTCATATAATAGAGAATTATGACTTTGATTATTCAAGAAACGTTTCAATTATATGGTACTAATATCTTACACATGTAAAAATATTCAAAAAAAAAAAAAAAAAAAAAAAAAAAAAAAGCACAAACAAAAAAGGAAATTCAATCATGATAGATCAATCAATATTCCAACATCTAAACAATTAATTTTGTACTAATACTAGTTTATATATTTGTTAGTATTATAATACTAACATATATGAATAATGTAATATATACTTCGGTAAGGTATTCGGTATTTTGGTATATTTTTTATAAATACCGTACCAAATACTAAACTTTTTAAAAATGCATATCAAATACCGCATCAAATATCATAAAACCAAAATCACGGTATAAAAAAGCTCAATCAGTATATACCCATCCCTACTGTCTATAACTTTACTGGTCTGACTCGTTTCAAGGAAGGTTTTTTAGACTCAAACTTGAGATATCTGGTTAGGGGTAGAGAACCTTTACCATTAATAAACCAAATATAACCTGAGGAAAGTTGAAAACACCATTTTAACTTCTGAACATTTCCTATTGTCCATATGATTGTGATCAGCAGACAGCAAACAACATCCTAGAAAAAGCAAAGGAAAAACAAAAAGAGAGCATTTTTGGTAAATGGTAAGGCAGAAAGTGAAGAGGGTTAAGGCAGAAAGTTTGTAATTTCAAATTTCCAGTTTCTTTTAGAAAATTAATTCTAGCTGTTCGCTGCTCAGATTGATCAACTCTGAATTACATTATACTTTGGGTAAAGAATGGATGCTTGAATAAATGAAAAAGCATTCTTGGATATTGGCCATTCTTTTGAGAAAATGCATCAGTTGTTTCACCAAAATGGCTTCCAGTTGTTCATATAGTTTCATCAAGCAGTTGCAAAAACATCTTTTCCCGTTCAATGTAATTCGAAAAATACCTTCATACTTGGCATTTACATTAGCTACATTGAGTTATCTTAGTTAAAGAATAAATTGAGGCAAGAATACATGTTTAATTAACCACAACTGAGAAAATTTACGCGAAAAATGCTGAAAACAAAAATTTGCCTACATTTATACAATATTAGTCAAGGATCTGGTTCCACTTTCCCTTCCCTCTCTTGCTTTCTGGACACACATCTCTGGTAATTTTAATCAAATACGCATCAATCTCAAACTATTCGAGACCTACTGTATAACTCCTTAGTCCCAGTTTAAGGAATTCATTATAATTTGACTATTTCTACGCGAACCATCAACTTAGTAGACACAGTTTCCTCGTCGCTCGTAATTGAAAAGCAAGACTATTGACTTGTGTGGCCAGAAAAATCATCTGCTGCTACATTTCATAAATGAACAATGATACTTGAAGGGGATTTTGTATTTACATATAAGATCCGGGATACATACAAAAATTTTGAATCACTCACAGTCAAGAGATATGAGAAGCCGAATAGGACTTGATTATTCTGCAATCGATACGTTTTAAAATTACTAAACCTATGTACATACTTAACGTACTCTATGTTGTCTCCTTTACATCTCCGAGAGGAGGTTGCTGATTTTCCGAAGCTCTTTGAGAGCTGCCATGGCTGTTACTTGTCCTTTACCAGCTAGAACGTTTTTCGAAACGTTTTCTAAGGTCCCAACTTGACCGCGATCTTGCTGAAAGACTGATTCAATCACCTGCACAAATGATAAGTGATTAATGAATGAATAGACCATATGAAAGAGTGACTCATAATATATGCGATAAAGTAGGATGACAAAGTAATGCCAACAATGGATACTACTTTTGAAATGATAAAACTCAAACAATATAGACACGTTAGTCTTACCTGGATATTCTCAAGCATTGACTGTCCGAGATTTCTCAAACTAACCATTAAATTCTGGTCTACAGATTCTCCTTTGCTAATTCCACTGTTATTAGATGTATCAGCAGTGGAAGATACAGCAGGATCGCGTGGAGTATTCCCACAATTGTCGGCTTCTGTGGAATCACAGACACCTTTTTCGGATGTCCCCTCACCGCCATTTCGTCCAAATTTCCATAACCACTGAAATTTACCAGATAGAAGTTTCCGGTCCTTCAAGCCTGCTGGACCTTTCCCCCCAGAGTCAACACTTTGTTCAGATTTTACCGAGGTCTCCTGAGGGGGAACGGAACTGGGGAGAGGTGGGACTTCCAGATTAGTACAAGATGCCTCAGCACTATTGCCATCAACATCATTTTCATCGGCTGAGAAATTTGACGCAACGCTACTTCTTTCAGATCTATTTCCATGATCATTTGCACCACTAATAGGGCTTGGTGGATCTGAGAAGATAGAAGAATTCTGTTCACTAGCAGCACTTCCAGTGGAGCCCGACTGTTCAGATGTGCAGGTATAATTTCCATCATTATCATCTTGCCCGACAATATCAACTGGATCTTCCTGCTCCTCTATAGTCTCATCATCAATAAGCTTTTCTGCATCTTCATCAGCGCCAAGCTGCTGCGCAAGGTCTTTCAACAAACTTCTCCTCACTGATGACTTGGGAATTTTTCTTCCACTATCAACTTTAGATGGGGTCGGATCAGACTCGGTTCTAGTAAGACGCATCCTCACCTTCTCGGACCAGCCTTTTCTTCGAGTGGGAACTTGTTTCTCTGCACTATTTTGCTTGCTCTCTTCTTCCTTGTGTAAAACTCTCCACTTTTCTTCCCAATAACTTTCAGGTACTACAGAACCAAGTGGAGTTTTTGGGGAGCTTAAATCAACGGAATGGCTGTGACCTCTTACAACCGTTGACTGACTTCTACCATAGACTCCAGTATTATAATCAATTAATGGGGCTGAATTGTTCGCATCCACTGCCAGAGCCTGCAATGATTTTGCCTTAGCTAACAGTTTTCCTAGATTTATATCTTCTGGAAAATTTAGCAACCTCTGGAGGCAGGTTGTAGCATTCTCGGTCGCAAGCAATGAAGACCTCAAATGAAGTATCATAGTAACTGCAAAAGCTGATATAAATGCTCCTCTGTGTGAATTTAAGACTCCAGAGCCGGAGTCAGTATCATTTTCACAAGGTTTTTCCAACTTCTTGTTGTCACACGCAAATATTTCATCCCAGATTATCAATAGGTCCTCAAGTGCAAATTCACGTCCGAATAATACTCGTAACCAACGAAGTGCAAAATATTGCGGTTCAACTCCTAGCTCGACAAGATGACTGTGGAGGGAGGAATCAACTAGTGAAAGCAAATGGTATAACGCTGATGAGGCTTCAATAACTGGGGGATATCCAGTATGCGAACTACCATATGGTGAAGGAGAGAAAAATTGTGCCATAGAAACGGCACCACCAGCTCCACTCATCAGAGCGTCAAACATACAATACGCGTCGTGCTCCATGAACTTCTCAGATAGAAGAATACCAAGCTCACCTTCGGCGCCATATGCATCACTTAATAAAATAACTTGTTGAACCTTTGGATCAAGTTCACTTAAACTAGTAGTTCTCCCTGGACTCTTCTCAGATCCAATGTCATCTTCCGCGGATTCCGAAAACTTTTTAAAATCAAATTTATATGTCAAGTCATTTTCATGAAATGAGAACCCATCAAATTTGTCAGCAAAATGATCCTCATAAAGATTCCTCACTTCAGAAAGATGCTCCATATCAGCTTGAAGAACATAAAGAAATGGGGCCAACAGTTCATGCATCCCTGCAAACACAAAAGCAGAAAAGTTTCATTAGAAACCGAAATATAGATTCTGTAAAAACGAAAATGGAACTCTTTAAAAATCAAAACTGAAAGCCAAACCAAAGAACCGAATTAATTCTGTCCGGTTTATCGATTTTTCAGTTATTATGCCCACCCCTAGCTTGAAGGTCTTACATCTTGATTCACTAGTTAAGAACTGAAAATGTATCTTATACGAGACGCCACAGACTAGAAAAGGCTAATCCAATTCAACAGGAAGCAGTAGCACTTAATAAGTTTGGCAATATTATGATTTTACCTTGTCTGTAACCATACTCTGGATGTCTAAGGCACCAAAGTAGCAGAATTCTCCTCAACATGGCTTGGCATCCAGGCGTCTGGAAGTAGCTACCGTGCTCAGGATATAAACGCGAAAGATCCTGGTCAACCATCTTCTCCAGTTCAGCATTCCTGAAGAAGCGACCCCACATGCTATCTGCATTGCAACACCACCATCAGCATGTACCCAAAATTTTAATGCAAAGTGGAAATAAAAGAACTCGTAAAATAATTAATTAAGATCGAGTAAAATGGAAATATACATTTCTCGTTGCAGGACCCAAATAATCGTTTCCTCAGGCTGGTCTTAATTAAAACAGATTCTAGAAAAAAGTTTCAAATGTTTGAAGGTGTTCAAGTTTGAACAATTTTCAGCATTGCAATTGCTAAAAGACGAGAAAATGACTTGAACAAATGATGCAGATATCCTACCAGGGTTTTGTGACAGTGGATTGTCTATAACAGGATCAGGAGAATTACTTCCATCTTTAGGAACATGCGGATCAATAAGAAGCTGTCTTCTCAAAGAAGCATACCTACACAGCCAAAAACATTTTACATAAACATTATGCATTATGAACCTCATTATCAGTATAACATAGAAATAAAAAGAAACTAACAAATTGGAATTTAGATCATCACAAAAAATTGAAAACAAACAGTATGGTCAAATTGAGCAAAGCACTGATAACATTGTTAACGACATAGAGCTCTTTTGTTGTTTGCAAATGAGCTTACGATATAAAAATGAGCGAATGTGTGCCTCATTTATCTGAAAAGCTGGAAAATAGAGCTATGGAAAGCTGCCGAGCGTTCAAACAATCAAGAATAAGCACTAAATTGTTACTGTTTGCTATTCAGTAACCTCCCAATACACCATTAGACAAAACCATAACATGTAAATAAAATTCAGAACAATAACTCAGCACGAACTGAAGGAAATAATGAAAAAAAGATAATCAAATTAGTCAACTGCTAGGAACATACTACTATTCTTCACCATCAAACAAGCAAGTACAGGGATCATCTCAGAGAACATCCCAAAAGCATTTGCAAAAAGAAAAATACAACTCTCTTAATATAAATAGATAATCAAATTAGTCAACTACTAGCATCATACTATTCTTTACCATCAAACAACCAAGTACAAAGAACATCTCAACACATCATTAACACAATTATATTGAGATGTTGATTTATAGTCATAGCCTCTATTTACATCATATCTCAAGTCAGGGTTTGCCTCCCTACCTTCCAAGGTGGGGTAAGGTCTGCGTACATTCTAGTTTCTACCCTCCCCAGACCCACTTTGTGGGATTTCACTGGGTATGTTGTTGTTGTTGTTGTTATTGTCTCAAGTTGGGGTTTCTAGCAACAGTCTTTTCCATCAAACAAGCAAGTACAGAGAACACCTCAACACATCATTAACACAAATGTATTTAGATGTTGAATATTAGTTATAGCCACTATTTTACATCATATCTCAAGTCTGGGCTTTCTAGTAGAGAGAACATCTCAAAACATCATTAACACAATTGTATTCGGATGTTGAATTTTTAGTTATTAGCCTCTATTTTACATCATATTTCAAGTTTGGTTTTCTAGCTTTTTGCAAATTCTTTTGGGATGTTCTCAGATGTTAAAAAAAAAAAAAAAAAAACCCAATTATAACTAGAAATCAACAGAAAATGTAAAGTTTCCACCTTTCTGTTACAAGAACATGAGAACTAACAGAAACAAACACAACAGCCAAAAGGGTCAAACAAGCAAGTCGAGAGAACATCTCAACACATCATTAGCACAACTGTATTGAGATGTTAATTTATAGTTATAGCCTCTATATTACATCATATCTCAAGTTGGGTTTTTTAGTTTTTTTGCAAATGATTTTGGGATGTCCTCAGATTTTAAAAGATATAAAACCTAACAAAACAAAATATGTAAAGTTTCCACCTTTTTATTACAAGAAACAAAAAAATCAACAGAAATCAACATAACAGCCAAAAGGGTCAAAGAAAAAACAGATTTTTAGTTATACCCTCTATTTTACATCATATCTCAAGTTGGGTTTTTTAGTTTCTTTCCAAATGCTTTTGGGATGTTCTCAGATTTTTTTAAAAATATAAAACCCAAGAAAATGTAAAGTTTCCACCTTTTTATTAGAAGAAACAAGTTAATCAACAAGAAACAAACTTAACAACCAAAAGGTTCTATTTACATCATATCTCAAGTTAGGCTTTTTAGTTGTTTTTGCAAATGATTTTGGGATGTTCTCAGATTTTGAAAAAAACACAAAACCCAACTATAACTAAAAATCAACAGAAAAATGTAAAGTTTCCATCATATCTCAAGTTGGTTTTTTTTTTTTTTTTTTTTTTGGGTTTGTTCTCAGATTTAACAAGAATATATAAAACCCAAGATAACAAGAAACAAACATAACAGCCAAAAGGGTATAAGAAAAAAAAATCAGATTTTTATGCCTTCTACCATCAAACAAGCAAGTAAAGAGAACACCTCAACACATCATTAACACAAATGTATTGAGATGTTGATTTTTTAGTTATAGCCTCTATTTTCATCATATCACAAGTTGGGTCTTCTATTTTTTTTTTTTTTTTTTTTTTTTGGTGCAAATAGTTTGGGGATATAAAACCCAATTATCACTAAAAATCAACAGAAAAATGTAAAGTTACAAACTTTTTATTACAAGAACATCAACATAAACAAAAATAACAACCAAAAGGATTAAAAAAAATTAAAAAATAAATAGATTTTTATACCTTCTACGTGTGTTAGCTGTGACACGTCTAAGATCATCAATAGTTGAAGATAATGAATTAGGCAAAATCCCCAAATCAATACGCCACTGTACACCTCTTAGATCACCAAAACGACGATTTTCAACACTTGACTCAATTAAACCACTTGCCATTTTATTTTTTGCCTACAAAATTCTCAGCTAAGAAAAAAAAAATTGAAAATTCTCAAACCCACCAAGAATAATCAATCAAACCAATAATCTGAGCTAAGAAAGTTGAAATTTTTGAAGACCCCGTGTGCTAAATCTACTCATATAGGCTATTTTTTCAACAAAAATTGAGGAATTAGAGCCAAAAATCAAGAGAGTTGAGATTTTTAAAGACCCCATGTGCTAAATCTCCTCATATAGGCTCTTTTTTCAATAGAAATTGAGAAATTAGAGGCAAAATTCAAGAAAGTTGAGATTTATGAAGACCCTATGAGCTAAGTCTCTTCAAAAAGGCTATTTTTTAAATAGAATTGAGAACTTAGAGCCAGAATTCAAGAAAGTTTAGGAGAATTCAAGGAAAAGGATATTAAAAAGAAGCAGAATTAAAGGGTGAAGATTTTTCTGGGAAATGTAAAGGGAAGAACAAAGAAATTAACAGAGAATTAATGAAACGAGAGAGAGAGAGAGAATTGACCTAAATTTAGGGGAGGAAAAAAAGGGGCAAAAAAATGCTTTATAGACAAAAAAAAAAATGTGTATATACAGTGAGAGAGGGGGGTATTGGGTGGTAAGTGCTCTAATGTTGAAGAATTTTCTTATGAATTTCTTTGTTCTGATTTACTTTTGCCTTTATTATTTTCTTCTTTTTTTGTTGGGGGCAGGCGGGGGGGGGGGAAGGGGGGTGGAAAGAGAAAATCTAGTAGCTAGAGAAAAGGAAGGATGGGAGAGAATAAAGGGAGGAAAATAAGAAATTTGTTTTTGTTTGGTAAATACAAAAAGGGAATAGAATTGAAGTAAAAACACAAAAGCTAAATTGTGGAGTGCAAGTGCTTGACTTGTGCTTTTGTGTGTTAGTGGCAATAGGTGAGGCTTGGGGGCTTTGGGCGGGGGAAGAGGGGGGAGGGTACTGAACCAAAATGCCCTCAAAAAAAAAACAATTTCGACCAAAATACCCCAACAAAAAAAAAAATATTACGAAAATGCGCTTTTAGCGTAAAGAATTATTGCTTATTTAAAGTGTTAACGAGACGTCTCCGTTAACTCCTATAGCGCAAGTAATTTCTTCGCGCTATAGTGTTTTTTCTTTTTTAATTTCCCTCGCTCTTTTGGTTAACCCTTCTTTCGTTACACTTTTTAACGTACTTTGACCATAGATTAATCATGCTTAGGGACCCCGAAATTTCAATATTTTATATAGAACCCTACTTATTTTTGTGCGTTTAATTAGGTAGGATCAACACATCAAGGATACGCAAAAGTTCGGATGGCCGTTTTAGAGGTTGAAAAGTGCTCGAACGCCATTTTCGTTCAAGGATCGGTGACATTAGCTTGAAGTTCTTTACGAATACTTAAATTTGTTCATTAATAATT
Source organism: Lycium ferocissimum (assembly GCF_029784015.1). Taxonomy (NCBI): domain Eukaryota; kingdom Viridiplantae; phylum Streptophyta; class Magnoliopsida; order Solanales; family Solanaceae; genus Lycium; species Lycium ferocissimum. The sequence continues at coordinate 352,986 of NW_026725197.1, forward strand.
AATAAAAAGTTAGTCAAAATGGCAGCGTTCATGCAAAAAAAAAAAAAAAAAAAACTTAATTAAATTGCATCATTCATAACCTTGAGTAGATGAAAATACGTAACACACTAATTCATTCATTAATAAGAAACCCATGATATGTTAAAAATACAACCACAACATTCTTGAAAAAAACTTAATACTTAATTTAATACCTAAGAGCATAACGATATATTAAACTTAAAACTAAAATCCCAACATTCTTAATCATCATCAGAGTACAAGTCCTCAATATCGTCCTCAGAAAAATATTGCGTGTTTCTTAAGACACATCTTTTTCGGTAGCAGCTAGTTCTCTACTGGCTGATGATGCTTGTTCTTCGCCAACTTTAGCATGTAAAATCTACATCGTCTTGTCAAAGATTCTCGTTGTTTTCTTTTCTAATCCTTTGCACGACGAGCTCGCAAGTTTCGCACCTACTTGAGGCATGGTTAGGAGTACCCGTTGGTATTGGAGCGTTGAGATTTTCCAAGTCACGAACAAGACGTTCGATTCGGAAGCCGATGTGACCATTCTCGGCGTAAACCGCAATAATATTCCCGCGGATCCGAATATTTCACACTTGCAGAAATCATCATTACGTTCTATAAGAAGGTGGGGGATTTAGCTCATCTAGTTTGAAATCACTAGTATCGCTCGAAAACTGTCATGATTTGAACTCTCATCGTCATCGCTATTTGGTTCTTTTGGAAGGAGTAAAGACCAAGCCGAGTTTCTACTACTCGACATTGAATATGGTGTAGTCTAATAACAAAGAAAGGCTACTTATATAGTTGCAAACCCCCAAGTACCCGGGGGAGGGGGGAGAGGGAAGGGTCTTTATGACCCTACCTACTTACCTTATTGTAAGAAAATGTTAGTCTTCATCGGACATTTCACGTCTCGAATCCCACTGGATCTAAATCTTGTGCTACCATATATACCATATTCTACCCTATGGTAACGTATTTGCATCCGATTGTTCTCTTCGCGAAAACGATTTAGAGCCAAATTAAACTCTTGTGGAGTTCCGCGAGACATTGACATAGCACGTTTTTGGGCGTTTAAGCCCTACGACGCTAACTTGTGCTCCAAAGGTGCAGCCTCCCTAACACGCCAATCCCACTCCTCTCGTCATTTTATTATTGTATTCTCGATTGAATCTATCGTTAGGGTTATTTGAGTAATGAAAATCATCATCATCTAGTTCCCTGTGTCCTACCCATTGCTTCAAATATGTTTGCCTGGAGTGAATGATATAACACGGTTAATATCTCTAAATTGATCAAAAAATGACATAATAACTCAATTTTGTGTGAAATGTTGTGTGGTTGGTAACAACTATTCGTCAAATTACGTTATATAAAGTTTGATTCGAATCATGACGTTTTTCTGTTTGATAGGTGAGGTGATGACAATGGAGGACTGTATAGCGCAGTAAAATTATGCGTTATATGATATAACGCAGTAATTTACTGCGCTATAGCGTCATAGCGCATTATTTTACTGCGCTATACCGTCATAACGCATGATTTTACTGCGCTATACTGCTGAAAAGTTGCATAACGCTGTAAAATAATGCGTTATGCATCACCTCCACACTTATTTGATTAGACGTAACACTGTAATTGCATGCATGCGTTGGTTGGTTATAAATACCGAGTTCGCATAACGCAAAAAAAGTTAAAAATTCAAAGTTTCATCTAGTTTTTGCGTTTTGTATTCCTCCTAAATTATTCAAAGTATGGCAGATGTTCCAAGAATTAAAGTTTCTTTATTCTGGGACGGACAAATTATATTCGAGAAAATAATTTGCTATGATTCTTCCCCAAAATACCATGTTAAGTTTCCACTTGACTTAAAATTCTCAAAACTACTTCAAGCCTTGTATAATAGATTACAAATTAGTAGAAGTGATTTTGATCTAAATATAATTGGAAAATATCCAACGTCATTTACGCCGCAAGGTGTAACTAGTTATGGTCAGTGGTACATTCAAGACGATGAATCGTTGATCGATTTTTTGAAGGCGCCTTATGATTATAGGAAATGCATAACTTTAAACGTCCTTGAAATGTATATAGAGAAGGTCCCATTAATCGACTTGAATTCATGGGTAGGCTCCTCGGGAAGCCCCGTCTATAATTCAGCCGAAGTCACTCAAGCGGAACCTACTTATCAACACAATTACCCCGACACGAGTACCTATCAAAGCATTTTGACTAGCCAAATGTAAATATTCTCGGATAGTTTAAGTCATCAATTTGAGTAGTAATAGGTTATTATTATTATTATTATTAGTATTGTTATTGTTGGTAAATATTCATTCTTTTTAGTATTATTATTATTATTATTATTATTATTATTATTATTAGTAGTAGTAGTAGTAGTAGTAGTATTATTGTTATTATTATTATTATTATTATTAGTATTGTTATTGTTATTATTATTATTATTAGTATTGGTATTGTTGTTATTATTATTATTATTATAATAAGTGATTACAAATTGTTATTATTATTATTGTTATTATTATTATTATTATTATTATTATAGTAGTAGTAGTAGTAGTAGTATTGTTATTATTATTAGTAGTAGTATTGTTATTATTACTATTATTATTATTAGTATTGTTATTGTTGTTATTATTATTATTATTATTATTATTATTAGTATTGTTATTGTTGTTGTTATTATTATTATTATTATTATTATTAGTATTGTTATTGTTGTTATTATTATTATTATTATTATTATTATTAGTATTGTTATTGTTGTTATTATTATTATTATTAGTATTGTTATTGTTGTTATTATTATTATTATTATTATTATTAGTATTGTTATTGTTGTTATTATTATTATTATTATTATTATTATTATTATTATTATTAGTAGTAGTAGTAGTAGTAGTAGTATTGTTATTATTATTATTATTATTATTATTATTATTATTATTATTATTATTATTATTATTATTATTATTAGCACTTGAATGCTACTAATGACGTTGATTATATTATTTAGGGGTTATACACCCGATATGGATCATATCGGACGGTCTCTCAATCGGATGGATGAATCAGTTGGAACATCCTCACCTATCCAACAACTCAAAGCGATGGTCCTTCCTCAAGTTTCAAAGTGCTGCTTGATTACTATCTGGTACGCCTATTTTTTTTTAACATCAATAGTGTTATTTGATGTGTAGTAGTTAAAACACCCTAATTTCTTGTGTAGGAGAATGTGGTGGTTGCACCAAATTATAGGCAAAGGCATGCTATGGATGGTCCAGATTATCCGAATTATATAGTGACATCACCCAACGATAGTGAGGAAATACCTAATGCGGAGAAAGTGACGATGAGGAAAGCGAGTCTACGATGAGATTGAGGTTGGAACTAATCGTCAACATCAAGTAGAATCTGTTGTAAGACATGATGAACGATCCGCACACTAGGAGGAACTGACCACAAGAACCATTTGAACAAGAATACGACTCGGCTCAAAAGTACAAAGCCAATTTCAACAAGAAGAGTCGACCCATTCAGTGGCATTCCAATGAGATTCCATAACTTGATCATCTTCAAGATCGCTCTGATGTCTTTGTCTTTACTAGGGATGACGATCATATTCGTCAATGATTGTGGAAAGAGCAAAGTGATCGGTAAAACAAAAGGCTCATATTGAAAAAGGATGATTTTCATCTCGAAAAAAACATCAGCAAAGTGTTAAGATTTATTGCATCCAGGGGATGATGAGGAGTTTAAAGTTGACGATTCCACACGAAAAACTTTGGCGATTGGTCCGCAAGTCGAAAGTATCAAGGCCGCGAATGGATGCTCCGTGGTAAGGAACCGCCGAAAAGATGTGGACTATTTCAAAGTTCTACACAAAGCACACTTTGTGATATGGGTGACCTCCCAGATGATCATTGCAATCTAGATACTAATTTGATTGCGCGTGTATTAGTTGGCGACATTAGAGAAAACCCAAGGTATCCCCTTCGCCTAAGTTTCTTTTATTTTTTGTGTTAATATAATGTTCCTCGTTGTTATATGCTGATATTTCAAATTTTTCAGGTACCCTATTAAAGACTGTATTAGAGCCGTCTTGAAAGTATATAACAAAACTGTCACTACGAGGAAGGCGTATCTTGGCGTAGGCGTGCACATGAAATAGTCTACGGCAATTGGGAGGGCTCTTTCAAGACGTTGCCGAGATACATGGCGCTCTACAACACTTCAATCATGGCGTTGTTGAATGGAAGCTCAAATCGAAGCTCTGGTGTGCTTGTAATATTTTCGATTTTGTATTTGGGCCTTCAAACCATGCATTGATGGGTTTGCTCATTGTCGCCCGTAATATCAATAGATGGAACACATGTGTACGGAAGTATGACATAAAGTTGCTAATAGCAGCTTGGAATGGATGCAAATGGAGCTATATTCCCTCTAGCTTTTGTAATTGCAGCTAATGAGAGCATTAGTACGTGGGGTATGTTTTTGGACTACTTAAGGCAACACGTTATTAAGGATCGTACGGGAATATGTGTGATATCGTATAGAAATGCGGCATATTACACAATATGTTCAATTTTTGGGGTGGCAACCACCCTTTGTCTACCATCGTTATTGTTTAAGGCATTTAAAGGCAAACTTCCAAAAGGCATATCGAATCCCAACACTTTGCAATTAGATGTGGCGGCCGCAACAGAGCATCAGAGAAGAAGTTTAACCCGCAAATGGACATTATTAGGCGGGCGAACGAGGAAGCCTTCCACCGGTTAAATGCATTGATAAAGACAAACGGACATTACACAAGGACGAAGGTAGACGATGGGGTATGCCGACAACAAACAACTCGAGTCATTCAATGGCTTGTTGAACCGCAGGGACTGCCCGTCACCGCAATGGTGAGAATGACATTTAAGCAGGTTGTGGAGCGGTTCGTCAGTAGATCAAAAGAGGCCAAAGCACATGCAGCAGAAGGTCTAAGATGGATGCCAAAACCGTTAAAACTATTCGAGTACCACAAATATAAGGCTCAAAAACATGATCGGATGGAGTACAACCCTGCAGAGCGCATATTTGAACTCACAACAAGTGTGCACCAAGGTAAAGGAGGTAACGTTCACACAATTTGCGAGATTCCAAGAACGTGCAATACGCGGCAAGTGGCAATCATATCACATGCCATGTTCTCACGCCTTCAAGTGTTTTATCACAACGGGAAAGAACGCCTCCTCTTACATGGCCGAGGAGTATACGTTGAAAATTATGCAAAAACGTATGCCGGAAGGTTCTATCCACTTGGTAGTGAGAATTATCGTCACCGCATCCATTTTCAATGGTTGCAAATAAAGCATTTATCCGTAAATTTAAAGAATGCATACTCACGTATTCATAATGAAATGGATGTTCCACCGGGGGAGATACACTCGAAAATGCTCATTTTGCAATTATGTTGGTCATGATAAGCGCAAGTGTCCCTTACGCATATGGTCAAACTACATCTCGCGGGAAGTACCTCTCGGGGTGGAGGAAACTTTTGGTGGAAGTACCTCTAGTGGTGGTGGCACATCTCGCGCGGTGGCGGAAGATCAACTCAAGAGCATTAATTGATGTATTAAATTAAGTATTAAGTTTTTTTTTCAAGAATGTTGTGGTTGTATTTTTAACATATCATGGGTTTCTTATTAATGAATGAATTAGTGTGTTACGTATTTTCATCTACTCAAGGTTATGAATGATGCAATTTAATTAAGTTTTTTTTTTTTTTTTTTGCATGAACGCTGCCATTTTGACTAACTTTTGATTAATTATTAATGAACAAATTTAAGTATTCGTAAAGAACTTCAAGCTAATGTCACCGATCCTTGAACGAAAATGGCGTTCGAGCACTTTTCAACCTCTAAAACGGTCATCCGAACTTTTGTGTATCCTTGATGTGTTGATCCTACCTAATTAAACGCACAAAAATAAGTAGGGTTCTATATAAAATATTGAAATTTCTGGGTCCCGAAGCATGATTAATCTATGGTCAAAGTACGTTAAAAAGTGTAACGAAAGAAGGGTTAACCAAAAGAGAGTGGAAATTAAAAAAAAAAAACACTATAGCGCAATAAATTATCGCGCTATGTGAGTTAACAGTAGACGTCTCGTTAACACTTTAGCGCAAAGAATTTATCGCGCTAAAGGCATTTTCGTAACATTTTTTTTTGTTGGGGTATTTTGGTCGAAATTGTTTTTTTTGAGGGCATTTTGGTTCAGTACCCGAGGGGGGATCAAGTGGGGGGTGGGGTAGTTGAGCTGTCCATTTATGTATTATGTTAGGCAAATCTAAATTAGTTACTCGTTCCGTCTCAATTTATGCGACATAATTTGATTAGGTATGAAATTTAAGAAATAAAAAAACATTTTTGAAATTTGTGGTTTAAAATAAGTAGTATAGTTATAAATCATTTCATTAAGAATAAAAAGAGAAGTTTTAAGTTAAATTTTCTTAATATAGAAACGTATCATGCTTCTTGGTACAGACTAAAAAAAAATGTATCACATAAATTGGGACAGGTGGAGTATAATTTTAATATAAAAATGGAATATCGAACAGAAAATTAAAAACTACCGCTATATTTTTTTAATAAAAGATATTTTACATAAGTATTTTTATAGGGAGTGATTTACTCTTTTAATGAGTCTATTCGCCGTGAATTTGGATAACTAGATTTTCGGGTGGTCAACTCGAATTATAAAATAAAAGATTAATTTAAAAATAATGACAAGAAATGAACCGGAGATTTGTGTACATATATTAAAGATCACTATTTATCTCTTTTTGTATTCTTCTTTGGGAGTTGAGTGGAGGACAAAATTAGATGAATTACCAGATTAAAATATTATATTCGAGTTTTGTTTGCCCATGCCTCTTTGTTTTCCGTAAGCAGGATGTTGAAAATACAAAGCATCAATTGAAACCAAAAAAAAAAAAAATGTAAGGATCCCTAAGGCATTTAGTACAAAATTAAACAATCATCTTACTTAAGTTAATGGTCTGTCAAAAACAATCCTTGACGATAGTTTGCTTTTATTGAACACATTATAACTTTTTTCCAAAGGCACATCAATAGCTTTTACATTGCTTTTAGTGGAAGTAGAATGTGATGTAGAAGGATACAAACATATAAATTATAGTAATGTTTTAGTTGTTATTTGTTACTGAAAACTCTAAGTTGGAGTGAAATTTAATTTCAAGGAAAATAGAAGTCATAGAAAAACTAGCTAAAAGTTTCTAATAATGGGTCTGCACCGACAATATTCTTTCTTAGGGTCCAAGGCATGTGGAAATTTTCCGTATGAATCAATGAAGAAGCAAAAACAAAATATCCCTCTTATTACCTTTACAAATAAAAATAAGTGGTTGGAAAAAAATAAAAATAAGTATACTGCATTAAATAATATTGTTACTTAGATTTCTATACTGTTACTAAAGATTTTCTTAATTAGTAGCTTCCTAAACCTTTTGGTAGGAGATAACAAACAAGTAATCGAAAAACATGTATATTTACTTCTTCTTTTTTATGGCTCCTAATTCATATGCATCTTGTCCTCAGAAAAAAGAGGATTAGAAATCTTTTTGAAACCAGGTTTGGACAGATTTTTCTTTACGAGCACTTAAAACTGTTGGCCACAAAGTTTGTTTTAGATAAGCACTTCAAGAAATACAAATTTCGAAAATAAATTTTGTGATTTGTCTTTATGATATTACCCTTATCACCACAAAAAGAAGAGCGAAATTGAAACACAAAGGTCAAATCATCTAATATTTTTCAAGCCATCTTCTTTATCTCGTCATTGATTGGCCTTTTTTATTAAAAGAAATTAAATTTCCAAAATCACAAATTGCAAATTATAAAAAAGGTACTTATATAAGTCTATTCTTATAATTAAAACATTTGAAAGTTGCGAAAAAAAAATCATAAACAAAAAAATATACTTTAACTTTCACACAACATAAAAAGATTAAAGTTTTCAAATAGTGGCAAATCGTATATTAAATTAGAAAAAGAGGGAGCCACGAAAATGGACTTGACATTCACAACTCCACTCTCCAAATAAATGGTGAGAGTGGAGACAAAAATGAGTTCATGCTCTCTACAGTATTATCGCATGGGGTGTTTTGTGCTCCAATATTATTTTGTCGGGGTGAATCTTGCAAATTTTCGTAACATAGATTTTACAGATCTAAAATCGAGTAATAAATTTTATATATTGATGGTGTACAAGTAACGTACTTCCTCATTTCAATTTACGTGACACTCTTTCAAATTTAGTCAGTTTGAAAATGAATGATATATTTTTATATTTAGAGATTATTTAACTTTAAACTTTATATTTTATCCTTAAGACATGATTTATAGCGATATACAAATATCTACGGCTTATTTTAAATCACAAGTTTCAAAAGTATTCCTTTTATTTTAAAATTAGTGCCTAGTCAAACACCTTCATATAAATTAGGATGGAGAGAGTAATAAACTCAAATCACTTATAAAAATGATTATAGAATTTTTTATAAAATGTGATGCTCCTGACGGAAGGCGGGTAGAATATAACTGACAGCTTTCTAGGCTGGCTAGCTTTTGAAGATGAGGTGCACATGACACCTTGGTTGAATCCCATATTAAAATGAGAGAGGAAATTAAAGAAACTTTATAAAAGCATAGCTCAAGTTCACATAATAAACTCGCTTTTTGAGCTCGATGTGGGCAACACAAAAGATAAATTTGTGTTGACCTAGACTCAAAACGAACAATCTGTTTATAGTCTTGTATCATAACATAAAAATTCAGTTTTTATTATATTAAAATATATTTAACCTGTTATAACACGTTAGATTAATAAATAGCACAGAAAATTAATTACACTGTCAAAGAAAATAACTTCACACCATTAAACTAAATAGGGAAAAGACTTGGTTTAAAAGTAGGGAAATTGTGATAATACATATAAGCTTGAGGGTTGAAAAGGAAAATCTAGTCTAGATAAAAACAAATATTCCACAGCATATCCTCAACGTGACGTGTTGGCGGCTCCTCGTGGAATTATGGATCATGATTATATTCAATACTAAAATATTTAATTATTACTTATTATTTAGAAGAAACAAAAAGCGAAGTAGAAAATAAAGAGCCAGCTAGGTATATTGAAGTAGAAAATAAAGAGAAAGAATTAACGGAAAAGGCTCAAATATGCCATCCAACTATCGGTAATGACTCATTTATGCCACTCATCAATAGATTGGCTCATTTATGCCATCGAACTATAGGAAATGACTCATTTATGTCACTCATCAATATTTGACTCATTTATGCCATCATCCGTTACCAAAATGATTTATTCATGTCATTTTTTATTAACGCCTGTTTTATAATACCGTATATATGACACTTACTCCAATTAAAGTGTCTACGTCGTTTAATTAAACCACCAATTTTTTAAATACTAAATTAATAAAAATCCGACTCATACACCTTACCCACTTACAATCATAATCTAATGGAGGTCACGTGTATATATGGTATTGTAAAATCAGCTTTTTAATGAAATATGGCATGGATAAGTCATTTTTATTAACTGGGCGATACCAGATAAATAGTCAAACTATTGATGAGTGGTATAAATGAGTATTTCCTATAGTTTGATGGCATAAATGAGTCATTTCCTATTCGATACGTAAATGAGCTCAAACTATTGACAGTGGCAAATAAATGAGCCCATTTTCGATAGTTAAGATATTTGAGCCTTTTTCCGAAGAATTAATTCCAGCTAGGTATATTTATCTAGTATATATGTGGTGATGTATTAAGATGAATTCTCCACGTTTTGATTTGTCAAAAGTTGTTTTAGACTATTTCAATAAGAACCATTTTCGTGTAGTGAAAGAATTGTAGCTTCTTAAATAGAAAGAGTTAGCTTCTAGGGTCAACACACATATAATGAAGAAGAAAAAGCAAATAAGGAATCTTCTTTCTTGATCGATGATCTCACATTTTTGGTGTATTTATTTTAATATTCATGTTTTTTTCATTTAGAGTGTGTGGTATAAGGAAAATATTTTTCTGAAAAAATAATTTATTTTCTTACTTATTTTTTTGAAAATATTTTAAAAAATAGCTGATTTTCTTAAAAGATATAGGGTGGCGGGGATGGGTGGGGTGTGTTGAAAGGTGGGGATGAGACAATGAATGTGAGATGTCACTTATTTTAGAGGCGAATTAAGGATTTTTAAAAGGTGGTTTCACTACTAAAAAAAATGAGGGAAAAAATGCATTAAGTCGGATTGATCCTAGAACCTCTATGTAAAGAACTTAATTTTCAACCAAGTGCACCACTAAGCCTTTTGTAGCATGAGTTCCAAATGGTAATACTAGATATATTTTAAGAATTATATACATAATATACCAAGTTTAATCGGGTGACCATGGATCACGTGACCTTTTTTTAACACCTAAATTCGCCCCTGACTTATATAACTTGTTTTTCCTACTTTTATTGGGAAAGTCATTTTCTCATTTTTAAGAAATTTGTCCTAGGGAGAACGTTTCCAATAAAAAACTTGACCAACCAAACACGAAAAATTGAAAAACATTTTTAAAGAAATAATTTCCTCCATATCAAATACACCTTAGAGCCACCATCCTACACCCAAATACAATGTCATGATAGACATCTAGAGAGCTATTACTCAATAGGTGAATCGACACAGAAATAAAATAATCTTATTGAAAATATGTAAACCATACGTGATTCGAAATAAATTTAAAACAACTTTATGCGAAGTGACAATCAAGGAGAATTTTTTATGCGGAAGTGCAATCAAGGAGTATCTAAATAAACTTTGACAAGGTCAAGGATACAACCCGAAATAAACATAAAATAAAATGGCATTGCCACTATGAATAGACTGTGGTTGACTCACCAAAGAAGAATCTGAACCATTTCTTAGAACAGAATTTAAATGTGTCCCAGCGGCACTGTTAGTAAAAGGATCTGGATAGAGTTGTAAATGAATTTTTTATAAACATTACGCCGACTAAGATACTCGACTCTCCCCTTCAACCTTACCCCTTAAAGCAAGTCTTTGAAATGATGCATGAAAGCAGAATAGTATATGTACCAATACAGTAAATAACCATAGTAGGTGAAAATAATCTAGATAATAAAGTGTTACATCTTGTATTTCCGTGCATTAGAAAGTGTTCAAATTAGACGACATAAGTAGCAAAGAACAAGGTTATCCCCAAGCTTATAGCTGGTTAGAATAATAGTACAGATATGTTGTAAGGATTAGAAGTTAAACGAATTTAAGAAATAAGTTTCGTCGAGGTTCGACATTTATTTGAATGAAAAATGGTCCAAGCTATAAACACCGTACTTTTGGACTAGGAAATTGAACCGTCCAAGATGAGAAAATTTAGCCGAGCTCCGAAGGATTTAGTCATATTCAAACATGCAAATCAAGAGCTCAGTGTATAAAAGGACGAAGTCCCGAAATAATTTGAGACTCCAAAGTGGGATGACGGTGATTGGAATAATATTTTACGTGTGGCAAGTGAAACTATGGACTAGTGCTATATCACATGAGTATAATAATGAGTATATGAATTATGAAGTGTCTTTAAGTATTTAATATCTCAGTGAATTGAGATTAAAAAATTAATTATATAGATAATTGATTAAATATTGGGATAAAGTGGGAGAGTAAGGATTTAATTATGGTATTAGTTAAGGTTAATGGGTAAATATTATATGAATATAATCCATAACTAATGGACAAGTGGCAGTACTTAAGATAAAAAGGTGGCATTTAAGTCCATGTAAGTGGGTTGATGTGTCAAAGCACATGATCTCCATATTTGACACATGTAAAGGGTGAATATTGTCAGAACTTGACTTTATAACTTATCTCTTACTGATTACATTGAGAAAATTCAACAACACATTGTATAATCCCATTATTTTGACCTAAAATCTAAAGGGAAAAGACTTTCACACAAAATGGGTATATCTAGTAGTTGAAATTTCAGCTACAACGGGGTCTTTGCCTATGAGCATGGATTTGCGCACTGCTTCGATCTCGTTGCTTCGTTTTGATTACCTTGTTAAATCCGGATTTTCTTTGAAGTGAAGTAAGGTGGAAGAAGAGGAATTCTTGGCAAATAAGGTAAGAAGTCTCCTCCTATACATGAATTGGAGTCAATCTAGATCATAACAAAGTTGTTATATTAGAAAGTACGAAAATTATACCGTAAATAGTATTGATGTTGTTATTGTCGTATGGGCTATTTGGTGGTTGTTCTAAATTATTTGATTGCTGGAATTTATAGACTTGATGTGGTTGTTGTTATTTTGATTATTTGAACATCGAGAACGTAATAGAAACAGAGGAAGTGCTTCCCGAATCCTTGTAACTCTGAATCATAGTTCGATATGTACGTGATATACGAACATATTGAAGCCTAACTAAGTTCTTGCTCTTCAATATAGGTTCGTACATTGGACGAACACTGGAGTAACGATTACTACGAGGACTCAGCACAGCATATAAGGTATGTAAGGTGTTCGTTTTCCTCTTTCCTTGGCACGAATCAAAGTTTAGCGTACCAATGCATATACCCCGATGATTCTACTCCATTCATGTATCACTTCTTAAAAATGTTCTTTTATTGAATTACTTACTTGTTTCCCCAATAAGTTTGATATATTTCTCCAATGATTCTTGAAATATTATCATATTTATCATCATTAAGTTTGGAGAATGTACAATAGGCGATGTTTTCTCTCTCTAGGCGTACGTATTGCAAGGATCGCTAACGTGCACCTTCCTACCGAAAAACACCGACCCAACCCCAATTTCTCACCAGAAAAACCCCGAAACCGATGTCGACTATTACACCACGTGATAATTACCTCTCACGACACCCTTCTTTCTCCGAATCTTGGGAGCTTCGCCCCCCAAAGTTTCGCCGATTGTCGAGGAACAAGAGGGTATTGATTCGGACTCGACTCCCGTAAATCCTTTCACTTAGATCCTTATGGGATGCAAAAGTTGCTACCACGCCGGCGCGGTAAGACGCCCTCCAATTTTCGTAATGACTACGTCTTGCCGCAAACTACACCGGGGAGATGACCGAGTTCAAGGAAAACCGATCCGCACAAAGGGTAAGACTCTCTTATGTTCCTCCTACTACGAAAGATGGAAAAGTCTATGTTAGTATTGTCGTGATGACTAAAAACCCCAACAAGAATATATGAAATCGCTTTAATCGCCTATATTGTGGGTGATACACCGTATGTGAAATCGTTAGAAGCCTTTCATTGCTATTGCTTGAACTTTGCGAAGAAACCCCAAATTCCGGCTCATAACGACGGGTACTACATATTTAGATTCGAGTCTCAGGAGATTGTGAAAAAAGTTAAAAGAAGTCGGTCCGTATACCTTTCATAATAAGCCCTTCATCATCCAACAATGGGAGATAGATTTTGATTTCAACCTGCATCGCATAACTACGATTCCCTTTGGGTGATGTTCCCAGGACTTCCGCCGGGATACTGGGTCAAGCACCGAGCAAAGTTGCAGCAAGACCGGGGAGGCCCATGTACCTGGATAAATTCACGTGCCTAATATGAATAAAATCTCGTATGCTAGGATCCTTATGGAAATAGATGTGTCTCAACCCCTACATGACTCTATTGAACTGCTCACACCACAAGGTCCTATCCATCAGATTGTGGAGTATGACCGGAAACCCAAGTTCTGCACAAGCTGCATGAAATTTGGCCATATAGGTGAAGAATGATGGAACACTACCACTGAACATAGGGAAACTGATTACCGGAAGACCAAAAAGAAAGGAGAAGAAGAAGGAATGAGGCTAGACAAAGCCTCGAACAAGACCGGCATCCCAAAGGGGAGCAACTTTAACACTAATGAGGAAAAACAACCGCTTCGAGGATCCTCGCGTAATTCCGTAGCAAGAATAAACGAGATGTTAGTGATGTTCAACACAAATGCCAACCTGTGTCCGTGCCACCCATGGTGTAAGAGTACAAACTACAAACAAAGTTTGATATGTCGGATGAGAACGGAGTCTCAAACTAGCTCTTCTCAACCCTGCGTAACAATGACCGGAGGAGTCCCCAAACCCATGATTATAACTACTGGAATGTGAGTGGCTTAAATAGCCCCAAGAAAGGAATTAAAGAACTTTCATTAAAGAACAAGATGTATGTTATGGCATGCTTAGAAACAAGAGTAAAAAGAACCTAAATTAAGGGCATTCTCAAGCCAAAAATTGCTATGGGGTGGAACTATTGCTACAACTATCCCATGGCGTATAATGGAAGAATATGGCTCTTGTGGAAACAAAGTATACAATTACAGGTGATTTCTATTACTGAACAGTTGATTCATTGTAAGGTGGAGAATAATGCTCATTTCTCTGCATTTCTAACAGCAGTTTATGCAAAAAATGAGGCCCACCAAAGACAACCCCTACTTATATCATATTAGAAGTAGCACTCGAGGAGCTTGGCTTATTGCTGGGGATTTCAATACCATGCTCTCATCTGATAAAAACTAGGGTCCCCTCGTTTTACCGCCGAAACCCGGATTTCGCAGATTGTGAAGATCACCAAGATAGCTAACCCCATTAAAATCAAAGGGATGGCACTTTAACTTCGGTAACAAACAACAAAGGCGTAGTGGTCTACTTAAAATTGATCGGGCTTTTGGTAATATCCAATGGCTTCAATCTTATGGCCATGTGGAAGTCGACTTCCTAAACCTGTGAATGTCAGATCATTCACCTATTTTGATACAATATTGGACTCAAATTCATACACACCCCAAGCCTTTCAAGCTATTCACCACAGTTTTAAACCATCCAGATTTCCCTGGAATCCTTGCAACTGCTTGGGGTCAGCCTGTTAGGGGAACGAAAATGTATATCTTGTGGAGAAAATTGATGTTATTGAAAGAGAATCTGAAGGGGCTAAATTCCTACCTAGCTTCATACAGTCAAAGGCTCCAACAGGCTAGACAATCACTTGAAATCACTCAAGCTTCACTAAGTGTTCAGCCTATGAATCAAGCCCTAATAGACCAGGAAAGGATTACCTAATGGAAATTGCAAAGGAGAAGGTTAAGAGCTAGCCCACAACAGAAATCAAGAGCTATATGGATCAAATGTGGAGATTCTAACACTAAGTATTTTCATGCTCAATGCAATATCAGGGCTAGTAGAAACACTATCACTTCTGTGTATAATGACACCGGCATAAAAGTGGACGGACCCTTACCCAAGTTGAGGTTGAATTCATCTTTTCTTTACCAAGCTAATAGGCACCGATACTGTTGTAATGCCGTGTCCCAACTCGGTAAATTATTAGAAAGGGACCATGCCTCTCTTACCAACACAAATGTGACCCGATCGCAGCCGTGTCGCAGGGTGGAAATCTTTAGTTGTAATAAAAAAAGGTATACCTTCCGATAAATCTCCGGTATAGATGGTTATCCTATTGAGTTTTTCACTAGAAATTGGGATGTGGTAAAAGGGGAGCTACTAGGGGCAGTGGCAGAGTTCTTCCAGTCTGGTAAAATGCTTAAATCTTTTAGTGGCAATTGTAACCAGTCACCTTGATTCCTCCACATTTCTAACCCTACCTTAGTCAAGGATTACGTACCTATTGTCCTCGCACTACCTTCTATAAAATTATCACTAAAGTATTGACTAATAGGATTAAAACAGTTATTGGTACTATCATCAGTCCCTCTCAGTCTGCCTTTGTGGAAGGGGAGAAGTATCACAGACAATATCTTATTTAGTCATGAACTCTTTAAGTGGTATACTAGGAAAGGCCTGTCCCCAAGGTGTGTAATGAAAGTAGATCTAAGGAAAGCCTATGATTCCATCGAATGGTGTTTTTTAAAGAGCAATTCCCCTACAAATTCATAATGTGGATCATGGAATGCATTTCAATGTTGTCTTATTCTTTGGTTTTAAATGGATTGGCCAAGCCTTTTCCCTGGTAAGAGAGGCATTAGACAAGGTGACCCTATGTCACCTTATCTATTTGTCATGGCCATGGAATATCTACAAAGGGAGCTGAATCAATTAATCACAAATAAGGTCTTCAAATTCCATCCTAAATGCAAAAGACTGGGGGTGATACACATATGCTTTGCTGATGACTTATTGCTGTTTTGCAAAGCTGATATTCCATCCATCAAACTGGTTCAAGAAGCTTTTAATAGGTTCTCAGCTGCTTCAGGACTTCAGGCCAATGTGGATAAAAGTTCCATATACTTATCAGGAGTAAAACCAGAGCTTAACAGAAATTTTCGAGTACTTTGGTATTCAGAGGTACTTCCATTCAGATATATCTAGGAGTACCCTTTCATCCAAGAAGCTGATCGTAGCACAATGTATGCCCTCAAGGTAAAAAGATAACAGCAAGAATTCAATGCTGGTCTGCTAAACTCCTATCCTATGTCAATAGATTGCAGTTAATTAAATCAGTTTTATTTGGGGTTCAAACATATTGGGCCCAGATTTTTATCGTTGCAAGAAAGTTATGGAAGCTGGTGACGGAGATGCAGATCCTTTTATGGCTGGGTAAAGCAGAGATCACAAAGAAAGCACTTGTTTCATGGGCAAGAACCTGCCTTCCAAAGTCAGCTGGTGGACAAAATGTGATGAATATATGTCTATAGAATAGAGCTGTTGATTAAGCAGTTAGCGGGCACCGCCGATAAAAGACAGTTTATGGATCGTATGGGTAAATAGTTACTACTTGAAAAATGAATCTGTTGATACTTGCAATATCCCCTGTAATGCTACCTGGTCATGTGAGGAAGGTGATAGAGACAAGGAAATTCATTCTCCAATCTAATCTACATAGGGAGACTTCAATGCTCGACGGGCTCTTATGGTCAAGAACAACAAGTTTTCCATTAAAAGCATGTATGTTTTCTAGTTCCAATCCACCCCAAAGTCCCATGGAAATCTCACAATGTACCTTAGCATACACTCAAGATAGAGATTCATACTTACGGCCGGCAATACGTAATAGACCCAGCAATAGCAGCAGTTATTGCTCAAGTTCTAATTCAAGTGCCTTTAAGCTCGTGTCTATTGTAACTCTCCACCGAGTCTTTTGACCATTTTTTCTTCTATTGTGTGACCACTAAGGATACACGGTAGACTCCCTAGCATGGCTAGGCTTTCGCAGGAACCTAGTGTGAGCTGGCAAGATGGGACCATAACGTGGGTGTGCAGTCAACAAAAGAAAAAATGTGCAGAAAGCAGATCACTGTATCGTGTGTTTGCACCGGTCGTGGAATCAATTTGGAAGGCAGAAATGGCATCACCCCAAAGAACATCTTTCAAGGTAATGGTGATTCTGCGGTGGGAGATTACAGACATGGTACAAGGGCTCAGCATTTGTGAGATCTCACTAAATGGCAAGCTCCTTTGAATTTCAGACTCCATTCCATGGTGCTACTAGAATTCCAATTAGCTTATTAAAAAAACTGGCTGAAACCATTCACCGTCACGGCTCAAAAGGACTAATTCTGTCACACATCAACGTCTGTTTGCTCACACCTGTCACAGGGTTCTGCAACAAGACATCTAGGCAGAAGTTCGACGGGGCATGTCGATGGACCGTTGACATGTTGATGACCGTCGACACAATGATAACCGTCGACCCTGCTCGTCGACCCGCGGATCTAGAACTTTCCAGCCCCCATTATAAATACAAGTTCCCACGTTTTTATTCTATTATTCTCCCCAAAAATATCCTACATCTCTCTAGAACTCTAAAAAAAACTTCTCCTCTATTTTTACTACAAATCTATACCAAGAAACAAAATCAAAAGAAGACAAGAGATTCATAATTTCAGGAAACTATTGGTGTTTGGTGAAGAGTAAGAATTTTCTTTGGTACACATGGGGATTTCCTATTCTACTGGAGTAGATTGACTCAAGGCTTATTCCTAAGTGATTAAGGCGGGTTTTATGTTTATTTCATGTTGTTAAAAGACGAGAGGTCGAAAGTTTAGATTATGTGAAGGGAGGAGAAACATAGAGTGCAAACATGAAATTAGTAATATTCTTGAATCATGACTTGACTTAAATAATAGTTCTTGATATGTAATGAGTATAACCTTGCTATGAATAGTATTAAAGAATGTGTCAGAGGTATTGTATGATGACGGATACGGTATGGTGCCATATATGAGCATGGGATGAGTTTGATGTGAATGTCAGTAATTAATAATGTCTAGCTTGATGAAGCTATTGATTAAATATTGTGGTTGTTGTTATTGATGTTGGGAGCTGCTTATTACGTGGAAGAAGTGATCGAAATAAAGTAGATGTTACCCAATTTTCGTTAGCTTTAGCTTAAGCTTAAGTATGTTTTCGATTATCTAATCTTAGTACGAATTCTTGAAGTGTAATCACAAGCTTGAGAGGCACGCAATTAGACGATAGAGTTGAAGAGATACAAATGTATGTAAGGCTAGTCCCTTCTTTTCTAAGGCATGATTTCTATTGCATGACTTTCTTTATCTTTCCATGACCTTCTTACCTTCCGGAATATATGAGTCGATGTTTATAGAGAGCTTCCTATGAGATAAAGATAATAGTTATGTCATGAAATTGATAGTGACGATGATGAGTCTAATCCTAGAGATCCTAAAGCCCATGATATGATATTTCCACGAAGCTAATGATCCTTGCATCGATGTCATTGTTGCTGCACTCCTCCTTATGATTACCCCATAACGGAATCGGGGGTTCTTGACCTTTCGTCACCCCCGATGATAGCATTTAATTGATTTCTTATGCATGCTTTATGACAAGTATATATGCATTTACGATGATTACACCGTGCCTAGATGGCCGGACATGTCACCGAGAAGGCGGGTATATGATTACATCGTGCTTCAGATAGTCGACATGTCACCGCAAAGGCCGCATATGATTACACCGTGCCTAGAGGGCTTAGCCGCACATGACACTAGTGCCTATACGGGTGATAGTTAGCGACGTGGTCGGTTAACGATGATGGAATACGGTGGTATATGTGATATGTATGACATGTGTTTTCTTTTTTAAAGCGTTAAGCAAGGTTATATCCTAATATCATGTTTCATGATTTTTTTATTATGCTAGTATTATTCACGCCTTACATACTAAAGACATTTATCGTACTAACGTCCTTTTTCATGGACGTTGTGTTATGCCCTGCTGGGGAATGTGAGGTGACCCCGATTCATGGGAGCTGACCGCCGTCTTTACAGAGCACTTCATTATTCTGAGGGTGCTCATTTCGATATATTATTTTGTGTATATATTTTGGCCGACGGGGTCCTGTCCCGCCCTTTATGTCTAGAAGACTTAGTAGGAGGCTCGTAGATACGTATTGTATGTATGGCCCCGTGGGATGAGACTACATTGTACTTTTGTATATCATTTTTTTATAGCCGTTGTGGCTTATGTATATAGATATATGCGTTTGGAGGTTATATATCTATCTATATATGTGTGTGTGTGTGTAGTGTGTGTGTGGTGCGTGTGCGTGTGTATTTAGGCATGCGACTCACCTAATCGGTGTGTGACCGCCTGGCCATGGCCTCCCTAGTCTGCCGTGACAAAAGTGATATCGCAGTGCCTTCCTAGGGCGTGGCTACGAGCCATGTCCGGTGTAGAAGTTCCTATTAGGGTGTGAAGTGCCGCCACACATATAAGCAAGAGGGTCATGGGCATTTAGAAATAATGACCATTCTTCTTCTTACTAAATCGTGCGATAGAGCCATGTTATAAGAATTTCTCCTCCCAATTGTGCGTTATGATTTCAGCGAAGCCGGTAGCAGAAAAGCCATCGCCGCCCGTAAGGGCAAGTACATGCGTAAAGGTGAAAGGGAGCCGCCAACAAATATAGAAGCAGGTGAATCATAATGAGGCTCCATCTAATACCTCTCGCACTCCACCTATTTTAGAAGAACAAGAGTCCACTTATGCCTCCACTTCCTCCCTCCCATTCTCCTTCCTCCACCGGAACTTCGGGTCAACAAATGACCGAAGCTATTTAGCTATTGACACATCTAGTCTGCCGCTAGGCACATGCGCAGTAGCACGGTCATGATGTATGCGCCTAGTACTAGAGCTCCGTGATTCCCATGAGTTTAAACTCTAGAATTTTTCGGGTCAAAGCCGGATGAGGACCCGCAAGGATTTATTGATGAGATGCCGAGAACGTTTGAAAATTATTCATGCCCTCCGCATAATCGAATCCGTGGAGTTGGCATCTTATAGACTGCGGGATGCAGCGGTCCTTTGGTATAATAACTGGATATTTTCGAGAAAGGAAAATGCACCTCCCCCGATTTGGCAAGAATTTATGGATGCTTTTCTTCATCATTATTTGCCACCCGAGGTTCAAGGCCCGTATCGATAGGTTTCCGAATATAAAGTAAGTGAATACGAGTGCTTCCTGTGTGTATAGCCTTCACTTTAATTCATTGGCTCGGTGCGTTCCCACCATGGTGGCCGATATGGGAGATAGAATACATAGGTTTGTGAGTGTCTAGAGGGCCACATTTGTTCAAAGATTAATTGACAAATGCCTTCATTGGCAGAGGATGGATATTTCTCGTATTCAGGCCCATGCGTAATTTAGAAGAGCAACAACATCCGCAAGCTGGAGTGATCACAATATTGGGATAGAGGGCAGAGTAAGAGGGCTCAGATCCGTACAGGGCCGACTGATCAGAGGGGGTTCGAGGTAGTCATATTCTAGATATTCAAGCAAGTCGGGCCATCAGCCGCACCTCCCCGGTTCGTGTAAGATATTTGACCACCCCATTCATTCAGCATGTGGTCGCAGCTCGAGAGCTTCGGGTTACCAGCTTGGAGGTGATTACGGGCCGCAGGGGACCACAGGTCCCACGATGTAGTCAGGCAGTTATACTTCCGGTCCGTGTCTCCAAGGTTCAAACGTTTGTTATGTTTGGGATGACCGGGCACTTGACGTTGATTATCCCCGAGGTACGGTGCAGGCTGTGGTTCACCTACAGATCGCAGATCGGTTCTTCCTCATCCGTGCGCCCCGATAGGCGGCACCCCCATTTCCAAAAGAGGCCGTAGTAGGGGGCGGCAGGGGAGCGTCAAGGGCCGTGGTGCTGCACTTAGCCCCGTATCTATGCTCTAGTCGACGTCGTATTCAGCCCTCCCCGACGTGGTTGTGTATATTGACTATATTCTCTCATGATACTATGCATTGATTGATCTGGTCTTCTACGTTGTCTTACATCACTCCTTATATTGCTGGCCGATTGGGGTGAAAACCCGAGCCAATTAAACCTTTGAGGTATCCAATCCCGCAGATCCCGTAATAGACAAGTGTACAAAAATTGTGTGGTGGTGGTATGTAATCGTCAATTTATTGTCGATTTGATTGAGCTGAAATGTTAGATTTTGATGTGATTATGGGCATGATTAGGTTGGCCCCTTGTTATGCTAATGTCGATCGCAACGAAAATATTCTGATTTATTTTCGGCGAACCAATGCTTGAATGGAAGGGTAAAACAGCATCTCCAAGGGGTAGGTTTATTTCCTATCTTAAGGCGAGGAAGATGATAGCTAAAGGCTATATATATATCATCTAGTCCGAGTTCATGAACCGGCTGAAAGCCGCCACTTTTCAATCCGTCCCGTAGTAAATGAATTTTAGAATGTATTTCCTGCATGAACTTTCGTGCCTTTTCCGGAAAGAGAGATTGATTTTTCTATTCATGTGTTATCGGACACTAAACAATCTCTATTCCTTCACGTAACGGCTCCCGCGTGTAACTGGAAAGAAAGCTAAAGCGCACAACCGAAAGATTTGCTCGAGAAGACTGATTCATTAGACCTTCATAATCGTGGGGAGCACCCGTCCTATTTGTGAGAAAGAAAGATACCTCACGGATGTGCATTGATTATAGCGCTTTTTTGAACAAGGTGACGATAAAGAATAAATATCCTCTCCCCAAGAATCGACGATGATTTGTTTGACTAATTGTGCAGGTGCCAGTCGGTTTTCCAAAATAGGTCTAAGGCTCAGATATCACCAAGCGAGAGTTAGATTAGAAGATATTCCTAAAATTTTCAAACAACGAGATATGGCCACTATGAATTTTGGGGATGTCATTTGGGTTGGACTAATGTGCTCGCTGTGTTTATGAATCTGATGAATAATGTATTCAGCCTCTTTTGTCCGTTTGTGATCGTGTTCATTGATGATATTTTAGTATAATCTAGGCAGAGGCCGAGCATGCAACCATTTACGTATTATCCTTGGGATTCTTCGACTCGAGAATTGTATGCAAATTTTTTGAAATGTGAGTTTTACCAAATTCTCGTGACTTTTCTGGCCATGTTATCTCAGTAACGGCATTCAAGTTGATAATCGTAGAAATTGAGGCCGAGCTAAGACTTGGCCAAAGCCTACAACGCCTATAGAGGTCCATAGTTTTATGGGATTGGCAGGTTACTATAGAAGATTTGTAAAAGGGTTTTCCTCTATTTCAGCACCATTGACGAAGCTAACTTAGAAATCGGCAAAATTTCAAAGGACTGATGCTCGTGAATGCAGCTTTCCTGTGAATTGAAGGATAAATTGACTTTTGGCCCCCGACACTCCCAAAGGACCGTGTACGTTATGTTATGTATCAGGATGCTCGTGGGGTTACGGGATTAGGCGTGTCACGCAAAGACGCATAAAAGTCATCGCCTATGCTTCAAGGCGCAATAAGGAAAACATTAGAAGAACTATCCGACCCATGACCTCAATTTGGCTCTGCTATTCATGCACTAAAGATGTAGAGACACTATTTGTATGGAGTTCATGTCGATATTTATACAGATCACGCAGTCTCCAATATATTTTGCGTAAAGAGTTGAATCTACTAATGCAGGCGGTGGTTAGAACCATCAAGGATTATGATGTGAGTATTTTATACCAGCCCGGAAAGGCGAATGTAGTGGCCGATAAACTTAGCCGCAAATCAATGGCTAGTCTATGTGAGGTTCCTCCGGGAAAGAATTAACAAGGAAGCTCCACCAACTAGCGCCTTGAGTTTGCCTAATTGATTCAGAAACGCAGATTCTTAGTATCCACAACCCAACAGTTTCATCCTTAGGTATGGAGGTGAGAGAGCTCCAATATGAAGACCCTTAGTTGAGTCACTACAGAGATACATTTCATGAGAAAGAGAGTCGCCACTTGAAATTTTTGCAGATTGAGTTCTTAGATACCGAGACAGAGCATGTATTTCGAATGTTGCCGAGCCACGTCATCGGATTCTAGAAGAAACTCATTACTCTCGGTATTCTTATTCATCCGGAGCGACAAAGATGTATCATGATCTCAAGCTAATACAGGATGGAATGAAGAAAAACATAGCGAAATTTGTAGCCCAATATCCAAATTGCCAACAGGTGAAGATCGAGCACCAAAAGCTAGGAGGATTGTTACAAGATATGGAAATCCCAACTTGGAAATAGGAAATGATTAACATGGATTTCATTATAGGGTTACCTTGTTCCCAAAGCAAGTATGACTCCATATGGGTGATTATGGACAAGACTTACGAAATTAGCCCATTTTCTTCTAGTCGAACCACATATTCGAGTGTAAGATTATGCAAGGTTATATTTTAAAGAGACAGCAACTTCATGGCCATTCCTAAGTTCATTATTACCGACAGAGAAGCACAATTTACAACTTAAATTTTTAAAAGTCTTTCCAAGAAAGTTTAAGAATTCTGTAAGGCTTAGCGCGTTTCATCCACAACCGACGGGCAAGCCGAACGCACTATTCGTACCTTGGAAGATATGTTACGGGCATGTATGTTAGATTTCGGTGGTAGCCGGGATGACCACTTACCTCTCATCGGAGTTCGCATACAACAACAACTATCATTCCAAAGTATTCAAATGGCCCCGTATGAAGCTCCCTATATCAAAGAAAGTGTAGATCCCTAATCAAGGGATAATAGGCCTGAAAGTTGATTTAACAAGCAAGGGAAAAGGTCAAGGTTTTTCGAGACCGACTATTGACAAATAGCAAGAAATTATGGCCACACACGACCAAAAGCTTAAAAGAGTTAAGCATACATACCTCATAATATTGATGTCTCATCTTCGGATCTCTCCTCGGGTGGTTGAAATAAGATCTTGCGGGTACTTGGACTTCATGTTTTCTTCCTTAAAAGAGAGCTTCCCAAGTCATTTCTCTCTCAATTATCGTTCCGCACAAGACCTTATTGTTCGAGGCTACCTCTTTGTTTCTAAGCCTCCGTACTTGTCTATCTAGTATGGCAATGGGTACCTCCACATAAGTCAACTTTTCCATCACTTGAACATCATCTACCGGCAAGATCCTAGTAGGATCTCCAACACACTTGCGGAGCATTGATACGTGAAAAACTGGATGGACTAATTCAAGTCCTGAAGGTAAGTCCAGTTCATAAGCTACTTGACCCATCTTGTAGACAATCTTATAAGGTCTAATGTATCGGGGACTTAACTTTCCCTTCTTACCAAATCTCATCACGCCTTTCATCGGTGATACCTTTAAGAATACCCAATCATCAACCTGGAATTCTAAGTCTCGCTGACGGTTGTCTGCATAAGATTTCTGGTGACTTGGGGCTGTCAATAGTCGGTCTCGAAAAACCTTGACCTTTTCCACCGCTTGTTAAATCAACTCAGGGCCTATTAGCTGTAGCTCTCCTACTTCAAACCACCCAATTGGGGATCGACGCTTTTGATACATAGCTCCATACGAGGTCATTTGAATACTGGAATGATAGCTGTTGTTGTATGCGAACTCAACGAGAGGTAAGTGGTCATCCCAGCTACCACTAAAATCTAGCACACATGCTCGTAACATGTCTTCCAAGTTCTGAATAGCGCGTTCGGCTTGCCCATCAGTTTGTGGATGAAATGCTGTGCTAAGCCTTACCCGAGTACTCCAAACCTTTTGGAAAGACTTCCAAAATTTACCGTAAATCGTGCTTCTCCTCGTCAAGCAATAATAGACACCGGGATTCCATGAAGTTGCACAATCTCTTTAAGATATGACCTTGCATAATTTTCTACCGAATATGTGGTTCTGACTAGAAGAAAATGAGCTGATTTAGTAAGTCTGTCCATAATCACCCATATGGAGTCATACTTGCTTCGGGAGCTGGGTAATCCTACAATGAAATCCATGTTGATCACTTCCCATTTTCAAGTTGGGATTTCCATGGCTTGTAACAATCCTCCTAGCTTTTGATGCTCAATTTTCACTTGTTGGCAATTTTGACATTGAGCTATAAATTCTGCTATGTCTTTCTTTATTCCATCCCACCAATACATTAGCTTGAGATCATGATACATCTTTGTCGCTCCAGGGTGAATAGAATACCGAGAGTAATGAGTTTCTTCTAGAATCCGATGACGCAAACCTGCAACATTTGAAACACATAGCCTGTCTCGGTATCTAAGAACTCAATCTGCAAAAATTTCAAGTGGCGACTCTCTTTCTCATGAAATGTATCTCTGTAGTGACTCAACTAAGGGTCTTCATATTGGAGCTCTCTCACCTCCATATCTAAGGATGAAACAGCTGTTGGGGTTGTGGATACCAAGTCTTCGCATTGCCCGAATCAATTAGGCGAACCCTAGGCCGGCTAGCCGGTGGAGCTCACAGACACTCTTTTCCCTGGGAGAGAGGAACCTCACATAGACTACCCATTGATTTCGCGCTAAGTGCACTCCGTCACTACATTCGCTTTTTCGGGGTGGTATAAAATGCTCACATCATAGTCTTTCAGTAGTTCCAACCACCGTCTTTGCCGAAGATTCAACTCCTTCTGGTTGAAAATATATTGGAGACTCTCGATCCGTATAAATATCAACATGAACGCCATACAAATAAAGTTGTCTCCACATCTTTAGTGCATGAATAACTTCAGCCCAATTCAAGATCATGGGTCGGATAGTTCTTTTCATGTTTTCGCAACTGCCTTGTAGCATAGGCGATGAATTTACCGTGCTGCATCAACACACAACCTAACCCCACACCAGAGGCATCACAATGCATAACATAATCGTCTGGTCCTTCTGGGAGTGTCAAAACTGGGGCTGAAGTCAATTTATCCTTCAATTTTTGGAAATTGTATTCACAAGCACGTCCTATTGAAATTTCGCCGATTTCTCGAGTTAGCTTCTCGAAATGGTGAAGAAAACCCTTACAAATCTTCTATAGTAACCTGCCAATCCCATAAAACTATGGACCTCTATAGGCGTTGTAGGCTTTGGCCAAGTCTTTACGGCCTCAATTTTCTAGGTATCAACTCGAATGCCATTAGCTGAAATAACATGGCCCAGAAAAGTCACAGAATTCAGCCAAAACTCGCATTTCAAAAATTTTGCATACAATTCGCGAGCCCGAAGAATCCCAAGGATAATACGTAAATGGTTTGCATGCTCTGCTTCTGCCTAAGATTATACTAAAATATCATCAATGAACACGATCACAAACAAATCTAATAGAGGCCTGAATACATTATTCATCAAATTCATAAACACCGCCGGAGCATTAGTCAACCCAAATGACATCACCCGAAATTCATAGTGGCCATATCTCATTCTGAAAGCTGTTTTAGGAATATCCTCTTCCTCAATCTCACTTGGTGATACCCTGACCTTAGATCAATTTTGGAAAATCATTTGGCATCCTGTAATTGATCAAACAAATCATCGATCCTCGGGAGAGGATATTTATTCTTAATTGTCACCTTATTCAACTGCCTATAATCAATGCACATCCGTAGGGA
The DNA here is from genome assembly GCF_029784015.1 of Lycium ferocissimum. Taxonomy (NCBI): domain Eukaryota; kingdom Viridiplantae; phylum Streptophyta; class Magnoliopsida; order Solanales; family Solanaceae; genus Lycium; species Lycium ferocissimum. The sequence continues at coordinate 379,946 of NW_026725197.1, forward strand.
ACCATCTTTCTTTCTCACAAATAGGACAGGTGCTCCCCACGATTATGAACTACGTCTAATGAATCCCTACTCGAGCAAATCTTTCAGTTGTGCCTTTAGCTCTTTCAATTCTGCAGGAGCCATTCTGTAAGAAGGAATAGAGATTGGTTTAGTATCCGATAACACATGAATAGAAAAATCAATCTCTGTTTCCAGAGGAAGGCCTGAAAATACATCTAGAAATTCATTTACTACCGGGACGGACTGAAAAGTCGGCGGCTTTTCTTCGGTGTCATGAACTCGGACTAGATGATAAATATAGCCTTTGGCGATCATCTTCCTCGCCTTGAGATAGGAAATAAACCTACCCCCGGGGAGATGCCGTATTACCTTTCCATTCAAGCACGGGTTCTCCTAAAATGGACTATTTTCATTTTGCAATCGACATTAGCATAACAAGAGGTCAACCAATCCATACCCATAATCACATCAAAATCTAACATTTCTAGCTCAATCAAATCAGCAATAGTCTGACGATTACATACCACCACCACACAATTTTTGTACAATTGTCTAGCTATTACGGGATCACCAACCAGAGTAGATACCTCAAAAGGTTTAATTGGCTCGGGTTTCACCCCAATACGGCCAGCAATATAAGGAGTGATGTAAGACAACGTAGAACCCGGATCAATCAATGCATAAACATCATGAGAGAATATAGATAATATACATGTAACCACATCCGGGGAGGACTCAAGATCTTGACATCCGGCTAGAGCATAAATACGAGGCTAAGTGCCACCTGAACTGGACGCTCCCCCTCTGCCCCTACCACGCCTCACCGGGAATTGGGAGTCCGCCCCTATCGGGCGCACGTACGATGCGGAAGAGCCAACCGTCGACCCCGGGGCTGAACCTCACCTCTACCATACCTCGAGGGATAATCACGCATCAAGTGCCCAGTCTGTCCACAAATATAACAAGCATCTGAACCTTGGTGACACGGGCCCGAATGTAACTTTTTGCACTGACTACATCGCGGAACCTGTGGTCTCCTCTGACTATAATCACCTCCAAACTGGGAACCCGAAGCTCTCGAGCTCTGACCCTGTCCTGAATGAATGGGGTGGTCAAATATCTTACCTGCGAACCGGGGAGGTGCACTAGTCGCTGACTTGCTTGAATATCTAGAATATGACTACCTCGAACCCCCTCTATAGTCGCTGCCGGCCCCACCAGATCGAGCCCTCTTACTCTGCCCTCTATCAATATCGCGCTCACCCTTTTGCGTATGTTGTTGCTCTTCTAAATTCTGGGCATGGGCCTGAATACGAGAAATATCCATCCCCTCTTGCAATGAAGCTGTCAAGCAATCTTTGAACAAATGTGGCCCTAAGCCACTCACAAATCTATGCACTCTATCTCCCATATCGGCCACCATAGTGGGAGCATACCGAGCCAATGAATTAAAGTGAAGGCTATACTCCCGAGCACTCATATTCCCTTGCTTTATATTCAGAAACCTATCCATGCACGGGCCCTTCGAACCTCTGGTGGCAAATAATAATGAAGAAAAACGTCCACAAATTCCTACCAAACCGGGGGAGGTGCATTTTTCTTTCTCGAAGATATCCAGTTATTATACCAAAGGACCGCTACATCCCGGAGTCTATAAGATGCCAACTCCATAGATTCAGTAGCGGAGGCATGAATAATTCTCAACGTTCTCAGCATCTCATCAATAAAACCTTGCGGGTCCTCATTCGGCTTTGACCCGAAAAATTCTAGAGGATTTAAACTCATGAAATTACGGGCTCTAACACTAGTCGCTCTGTCACCTGGACCCGTACTCTACCGTTGTGCCTAAGCGGCAACTAACTGTGTCAATAGCTGAATGGCTTCGGTCATTTGTTGACCCGAAGTTCCCGGTGGAGGAACTAGAGGCATGGGAGCTGGAGCTGAAGCCCCCTCTTGTTCTTCTAAAATAGGCGGAGTGTAAGAGGTATTAGATGAAGCCTCATTATGAGATTCACCTTCTTCTACATTCGTTGGCGGCTCCCTTTCTATCCGCCTTTCTGTCGTAGCCTTTCCCTTCTGGGCGGCGATGGCTTTTCTCTTTACCGGCATCGCTGAAATCATAACGCACAATTAGGGAGGAGAAACTCTTATAACATGGCTCTATCGCACGATTTAGTAAGAAGAAGAATGGTCATTATTTCTAAATGCCCTGCAGCCTCTTGCTTATAAGTGTGGCGCACTTCACACCCATAATAAGACTCTACCGGACACGGCTCGTAGCCACACCCTAGGACGGAACTGCTCTGATACCACTTTTGTCACGCCCCAACTAGGAGGCCATGACGGGTACCCGAAGCTAAATACCGAGCACCACTTATACACTAATCATCATATCCAACTTGAACGTATATAAGCTCCAAAGCAATACATATCTATATGCATAAGCCCTCACGGCTATAAAAAAATGATATACAAAAGTACAATGTAGTCATCATGGGCATCTACTACCCACACGTACGTATCTACGAGCCTCTACTAGAGTACTAGACATAAGGGCGGGACAGGACCCCGTAATGCCCAAATATATACATAAAATAATATATCAAAAAGAGCACCGACGGAATAATGGAGTGCTCCTGTAAGACCGCTGATCAGCTCCTATGAATCGGGGTCACCTCCCTGTCTACCTGTGGGCATGAACACAACGTCCATAATAAAAAGGACGTTAGTACGATAAATGTACTGAGTATGTAAGGCGTGAATAATGCTAACATAATAAAAAAATTGTAAAACATGAGATGAGGATATAACTTGCTTAACCTTTAAAAGAAAACACATGTCGTACATATCACATATTCCATCATCGTTAACCCACGTCCGGGTAACTATCACACGCCGCCCACTAGTGGTGTCATGTCCGGCCCTCTAGGCACGGTGTAATCATATGAAGCCCGCCTTTGCGGTGACATGTCCCGCCATCTAGGCACGGTGTAATCATATGCAACCCGCTTTCGCGGTGACATGTCTGGCCTTCTAGGCACGGTGTAACCTCATCATCATATACTTGTCATAAAGCATGCATAAGAAATCAATTAAATACTACAACTCTATCGGGGTGACGTAAGTTTGAGAACCCCCGATTCCATTATGGGGTAATCATAAGGAGGGTCTAACAAAAATGGATAACATCAAAGAATCGTACAAGGATCATTAACTTCGTGGAAATGTCATATCATGGGCTTTAGGATCTCTAGGCTTAGACTCATCATCATCATTATCAATTTCATAACATATCTCTTATCTTTATCTCATAGGAAGCTCTCTATAAACATTGACTCATACTTTCCAGAATGTAAGAAGGTCATGGAAAGAGAAAGGAAGTCATGTCATAGGAATCATGCTTTAGAAAAGAAGGGACTAGCCTTACATACCTTTGTATCTCTTCAACTCTATCGTCTAATTGCGTGCCTCTCAAGCTTGTGATTCTACCTTCAAGGGAATTCGTACTAAGATTAGATAATCGAAAACATACTTAAGCTTAAGCTAAAGCTAACGAAAATTGGGTAACATCCCTTTTATTTTGATGACTTCTTCCACGTAATAAGCAATTCCCAACATCAATAACAACACGCACAATATTTAATCAATAGCTTCATCAAGCTAGACATTATTAAATCCTCAACATTCCCTATCAAACTCCTTCATAACCCTAACTATGGCACCGTACCGTATCCATTTTCATACAATGCCTCTACAACATCTTTAATACTATTCATAGCAAGGTTATACTCATTACATATCAAGAACTATTATTTAAGTCAAGTCATGATTCAAGAATATTACTAATTTCATGTTTGCACTCTATGTTCTCCTCCCTTCCATAATCCAAGCTTTTCAACCTCTCAATACTTTTAACAACATGAAATAAACATAAAACTCACCTTAATCACTTAGGAATAAGCCTTGAGTCAATCTACTCCATTAGAATGAAATCCCCCACTTGTGTACCAAAGAAATTCTTACTCTTCACAAACCTTAATAGGTTTCTCAGTACATGAATCTCTTAATCTTGCTTTTGATTTTTGTTTCTTGGTATAGATTTGTAGTAAAAATAGAGGGAGGGTTTTTTTTTGGAGAGTTCTAGAGAGATGTAGGATCTATTTTTGGGAGAATAATAGAATAAAAACGTGGGAACTTGTATTTATAATGGGGGCTGGAAAGTTCTAGATCCGCGGGTCGACGAGCAGGGTCGACGGTTATCATTGTGTCGACGGTCATCAACATGTCAACGGTCCATCGACATGCCCCGTCGAACTTCTGCCTAAGATGTCTTATTGCAGAACCCTATCGACAGTGCCAGACGACGGCTCGTTGATGTGTCGACGGTCGTCCTTTGGGCCGTCGACGGTGAATGGTTTCAGCAGTTTTTTTTTAATAAAGCTAATTGGAATTCTAGTAGCACCATGGAATGGAGTCTAGAAGTGCCAAAGGAGCTTGCCATTTAGTGAGATCTCTGTCCTGAATATGTATATGTACTGCAATCTCCCTGCAAGTCCTGTTACCTTGAAAGATGTTTCTTTGAAATTTGATGCCATTTCTCACCTTCCAAATTGATTCCACAACCAGTGCAAACACACAGCTGATGATCTCACCTCTACCTGTTTTCTTTTTAGCCCAGCTGCACACCCATTGTCGTTTATCTTGCCAACTCCCTACGGTTCTCTGAAAGCCTAGCCATGCTAGGAGTCTCTGTCATAATGCCTTAGTGATTACACAATAGAAGAAAAAATGGTCAAAAGACTCCACTGGAGAGTTACAATAGACACAGCTTAAAGGCACTTGAATTCTGAACTTGAGCAACCTTTCTGCTATTGCCAGTCTCTTCTGTATTGCCAGCCATAGTATGAATCTCTATCTTGGGTGTATGCTAGGCTGCATTGTGAGCGATTTCCAAGGGACTTTGGGGTGGATTGGAGTAAGAGAAACATACATGCTTTTAATAGAAAACTTGTTGTTCTTGACCATAGAGGCCAGTCTAGCATTGAAGTCTCCTGTAGTAGAGTGGATTGGAGTATGAACTTCCTTGTCTCTATCACCTTCCTTATGACCCAGGTAGCATTACCAGGGATATTGCAAGTATTAACAGATTCATTTTTCAAGTAGTAACTATTTACCCATCTGATCCATAGACAGTCTTTTTTATCAGCAATTGCCCATAGTTGCTTAATCACTGCTGCTTTGTTCCATAGACATATATTTATCATATTTTGTCCACCCGCTGACTTTGGAAGACAGGTTCTTTCCCAAGAAAGAAGTGCTTTCTTTATGATCTCTGCTTTACCAGACCATAAAAATGATCTCCATACTACATCAACCAACTTCATAACTCTTTTGGGCAATATAAAGATCTGGGCCCAATATTTTTGAATACCAAATAAAACTGATTTAATTAACTACAATCTACCAGCATAGGATATGAGTTTAGCAGACCAGCATTGAATTTTTTCTGTACTCTTTTCAACCAGGGGCATACATTATGCTACAGTCAGCTTTTTGGATGAGAGAGGTACTCGTAGATAGCTGAATGGGAGAGTACCCTCTGAATACCCAAGAGTACTCAGAATTTCCTATTTAAGCTCTGGTTTTACTCCTGATAGGTATATGGAACTTTTATCAACATTGGCTCGAAGTCTTGAAGTAGCCGAGAACTCCGTTAAAAGCTTCTGAACCAATTTGATGGATGGAATATCGCTTTGCAAAAGCAATAAGTCATCAGCAAAGCATATGTGTATCACCCCCAGTCTTTTGCATTTAGGATGGAATTTGAAGACCTTATTTGTGATTAAATGATTTAGCTCCCTTTGTAGATATTCCATGGCAATGACAAACAGATAAGGTGACGTAGGGTCACCTTGTCTAATGCCTCTTATGAGGAAAAGGCTTGGCCAATCCACCATTTAAAACCAAAGAATAAGACACTGTTGAAATGCATTCCATGATCTACATTATGAATTTGTAGGGGAATCCCAGTTCCGCCATCATGCTCTATAAAAAACACCATTCTATGGAATCATAGACTTTTTTTAGATCCACTTTCGTTACACACCTTGGGGACAGACCTTTTCTAGTATACCACTTAAAGAGTTCATGACTAAATAAGATATTGTCTGTGATACTTCTCCCTTCCACAAAGGCAGATTGAGAGGGACTGATCATAGTACCAATAACCGTTTTAATCCCATTAGTCAATACTTTAGTGATAATTTTATAGAAGGTAGTGCAGCAGGCAATAGGTCTGTAATCCTTGACTAAGGTAGGGTTAGAAATATTTGGAATCAAGGTGACTGCAGTGCCACTTAAAGATTTCGGAATTTTACCAGACTGGAAGAACTCTATCACTGCCCCTAGTACATCCCCTTTTACCACATCCCAATTTCTAGTAAAAAAAAACTCAATGGGATAACCATCTATACCAGGATATTTATCAGAAGGCATACCTTTTATTGCAACTAAGATTTCCACCTCTGACACAGCTCTGATCAGGTCACATTTTGTTGGTAAGAGAGGCATGGCCCCTTCCTAATAGTTTCTAAGTTGGGATAGGGCATTACAGCAGTATCAGTGCCTATTAGCTTGGTAAAGAAAGAGATGAATTCAGCCTCAACTTGGGTAGGGTCAGTCACTTTTGTGCCAGTGTCATTATACACAGAAGTGATAGTGTTTCTACTAGCCCTGATCTTGCATTGAGCATGAAAATACTCAGTGTTAGAGTCTCCACTTCTGATCCATATAGCTCTTGATTACTGTTGTAGAGCTAGCTCCTTAACCTTACTCACTTTGCAATTTCAATTAGTGTAATCCTCTCCTGGACTATCAGAGCTTGATTCATAGGCTGAACACTCAGTGAAGCTTGAGTGATCTCAAGTGATTGTCTATCCTGTTGGAGCCTTTGACTGCATGAAACTTGGTAGGAATTTAGCCCCTTCATATTCTCTTTCCATAGCATCAATTTTCTCCACAAGATATACATTTTAGTTCCCCTAACTAAGCCGACCCAGCAGATTCTGCGGGGATTCGTGGAAATCTGGATGGTTTAGAACTGTGGTGAATAGCTTGAATGGCTTGGGGTGTGTATGAATTTGAGTCCAATATTGTATCAGAATAGGTGAATGATCTGACATTCCTGGGTTTAAGAAGTCAGCTTCCACATGGCCATAAGATTGAAGCCATTGGATGTTACCAAAAGCCCAGTCAATTTTAGAGTAGACCCTACTTCAGAGCTCCGTTGTTTGTTACGAAGGTAAAAAGTGACATCCCTTTGACTTTAATGGGGTTAGCTGGCACGATCTTCACAATCTTCCTCGAAATCTTGGGTTTCACATGGGTAACACAGGGGACCACTAGTTTTTCATCAGATGAGAGCATGGTATTGAAATCCCCATCTATGAGCCAAGCTCCTTGAGTGCTACTTCCAATCTGATTTAGATCTGTCCACAGGAATTGTCTATGGTGGGCCTTATTTTTTGCATAAACTACTGTTAGAAAGACAGAGAAACGAGCATTATTCTCCACCTTACAGTGAATCAGTAGCTCAGTAATAGAAATCACCTGCAATTGTATATTTTGTTTCCACAAGAGCCATATTCTTCCATTATAAGCCATGGGATAGTTGTAGCAATACTTCCACCCCATAGCAATTTTGGCCAGAATGCCCTTAGCTTTAGGTTCTTTTACTCTTGTTTCTAACCATGCCATTACATCTATCTTATTCTTTAGCAGAAAGTTCCTCAATTCCTTCTTATGGGGCATATTTAAGCCCCTCACATTCAAAGTAGTTATAATCATGGGGTTTGGGGACTCCCCTGATCATTATTCTGGGGTTGAGAAGAGCTAGTTTGAGCTCCATTCTCATCCAGCATATCAAACCTGTTTGCAGTCTATACTGCTACACTATGGGTGGAACAATCCTGGGCTGGCAATTGAGGCTGAACATTACTAACATCTCTGTTTGTTGCTACAAATTCTGCTTGAGTTACACTATCAAGAAGAGGGTGTTGTTTTTCCTCATTAGTGTTAAAAGGTTGCTCTTTGGGATGCCAGTTTTGTTCAGGCTGTCTAGATGCCCTATTCCTTCTTCTTCTCTTTCTTTTTGGTCTTTCCTGGTAATCAGTTTCCCTAGGTTCAGTGGCAGTGTTCCAGCATTCTTCACCTATATGGCCAAATTTCATACCACTTGTGCAGGACTTGGGTTTCCAGTCATACTCCACAATCTGATGGATAGAACCTTGTGATGTGAGCAATTCAATAGAGTCATGTAGGGGTTGAGACACATCTATTTCCATAAGGATCCTGGCATAAGAGATTTTATTCATATTAGCTGTAAATTTATCCGTGTACATTGGCCTCCCCAGTGCACTAGCAACTTTGCTTAGTGCTTCAGCAGCCCAGTATCCCATCGGAAGTCCTGGGAAGATCACCCAAAGGGGAATTGTAGTTATGCAGTCTGGGTTGAAATCAAAATCTATCTCCCATTGTTGGATGATGAAGGGCTTATTATGAAAGGTATACGGACCAGCAACTTTCACTATTTTCACAATCCTTCACAAACTCAAATCTAAATATGTAGTACCCATCGTCATGAGCCAGAATTTGGGGTTTTTCCATCAAAATCCAAGCAATAGCACTGTAGGCTTCTAACGATTTCACATACAGTGTATCACCCACAATATAGACGATTAAAGCAGATTTCATATATTCCTGTTGGGGTTTTAAGTCATCCTCAACAATACTAACATAGAATCTTCCATCTTTCATAGTTGGAGGAACATAAGAGAGAGTCTTACCCCTTTGTGCAGATCGGTTTTCCTTGAACTCGCCCTCATCTCCGGCGGTGTAGGTTACGCTGACATGGTCGCTTCTGAGAATTGGAGATGTTTTATCGCTGGCATGGTAGCAGCTTTAGAATCCCCATAAGGATCTAAGTGAAAGGATTTCTGGGACTCAGAGTCCGAACCAAGAACCCTTGCTCCTCAACAATCGACTGAAACTGTGGGGCAAGGAAGCTCTCAAAGGCCAGAGAAGGGGGTTGTGAGAGGTAACTATCTCGTGGTGTAACAGTCGACATCAGTTTTAGGGTTTTTCTGGTGAGAATTCGAGGTTGGGTTAGTGTTTTCAGTAGGAAGGTGCACGTTAGCAGTCCTTGCAATACGTACGCCTAGAGATAGAAAACATGACCATTATAGAGAACATTAAAAATATATAACTTTTTCTATATCAGGAGTTTTGAAGTGAAACAAAGCCTAAATTGAAGTTCAGGAGGTCTAGTTTCCAACGTAACAAACTACTCGTCAATCTGACATCAGAATCAAACATTATGAGCATTTTAAGACGGACTGCCAGAGAAGGAATTAACCCTGCGCGAATGCACAGAGGAGAATGGGGCAACTTAGTGTGAACGATCACCAAGGGTGGCGCGAGCGCGCTGAACAAATTTTAGGTCGGTGTAAACCGACTCTAAAATAATATAAAAGGGGATTTACCCCTTATTTTCACACAAACCACCCCTCAAAAACATCCTAAACCCTCTGCAACTTTCTCCAAATTTCCACCCATAAAATTTTAGCCCAAATCAAGTGTAATCTCTGGATTTAGGTCCGGATAGCATATAGTTGTGATCATAGTATCGTATTGCGGTGAATCTTAGCTTGGATCCAGGGTGAATATTGAAGACAATGCAGTTCTAGTGAGAACAAGGTATGAGTCTCTCCTTATTGATATTGATTTAGGTTTATTTATAGAGATAGAGCTATGAAATAGTCGTATAATGAATTTTTTGGTTGAGAAATCGGATAAACATCGTGTGGGATGATTTATGCAATATTTGGGTATTGATGATGATGCTGTTGATGTTAGTGTTGTTGTTGTTGTTGTTGGTTGCTGGTATTGTAATTTTGGGTTAGGGATACAAACAGAGGAGATGCTGCCCGAATTTCAGCATATTCTAAAAGGATTTAATTTGAAAGCTTAAGATAAGCATATGACGATAAGCCTAACAATAGTATGAATTCTCTTGAATGTAGATTTACGAGCTTGGGGAGGATAAGCACTAAGTAGTAGGAGACCAAAAAGGTATGTTAAGGTTGTCCCCTTTCTTTCTAAAGGCATGATTCTTTTCCTATGAACCCATACATGTTTTCCATAATATCCTTGCTCCCAAAGGGAAAGCCAGAAGTTCATGATTCTCAAAGTTTTTGTGATGCTAAAGATAGATGTTTTCTATGATGATAACGATGAGGATGATGATCCTATTTCTGGAGATTTCAAAGCTTATGGATTTGATGCTATTGTGAGATTATTGAGCTTATTTCATGATTTTCTTGATTTTATTCATTGTTGTTAATCTCAGCTTATGATAATTGTTCCTTCAAGGTGAGATATAGCGATGATGATTGTTTCATAATATAAACCGGAGGTTACCGACCTTACGTCACTCCGATAAAGTAGTAGCTTTTGTTTGGGCTCTCATGCAAGCTATTTATATTATATATGTATATATGGGATAGGGGGAAAGGTGAGGCGTTATATATGCATAACCACCTGATCAGTTGGTATGCTATGTCATCATCCCGGATGCAGGATGACCGGACACGGGATATATGGGTATGGATCGGGCCGTTCGTTCCGCGGCAACATATAATATGAGGATATGATATATTGATTGAGCTGCATTTCGGCAGCAATATAATATATTTACGGATCGGGCCGCACATACCGCAGCACTATTATGTTATATATGCATGAAAAACGTTTACTTTAAAAGGCTAAGCATGCATGGCATCAGCCTTCAGAGGCGAACAGATGTACATGTTATTTCTTTATTCCATGTTATGTTCCATACCTCTTGTTATGTTGTTATTCATGCCTTACATACTCAGTACATTGTTCGTACTGACGTTCTTTCTTGTGGACGCTGCGCTCATGCCCGCAGGTAGACAGGAACACAGATCCAACCCCTAGTAGCTTCATCAGCGGAGTCTCGGAAGCGCTCTACTTGCTTCGGAGCTGCACTTTATTGGTATTACTCTTTGTGTATATACTTGGGCGTGGCATAGTCCTGCCCCATCTTTATGGATTCCTGTATTCTATATAGAGGCTCGTAGACAGATGTGTGTAGCCGGAAGTCCCATATCGTTATCAGATCATATTATTGTATAATATTTTGGCAGCCTTGTTGGCTTATGTTATGGGCATAGTTGTTGATGGTTATATAAAGATGTGCCAATATCTTATGATATGTGCCCTTACAGATTATGACGCCCATGAGCTAGCTTGTGGCCCACCTAGAAATGATTATAAGATGTATGTTCAGAGGTGCTCGGTAGGTTAGCTCCGGGTGCCCGTCATGGCCCTCCGATTGGGTCGTGACAAAAGTGGCATCGGAGTAGTTTGTCCTAGGGTATGTCTGCGAGCCGTATCCAGTAGAGTCTTGTTTATGGGTGTGAAGCGCGCCACACTTATAAACAGGAGGCTACGGGGCATTTAGGAATGATTGGCCTTTCATTCTTTTCTTAGATCGTGCGATAGAGCTATGTTATCAGGATTCCCTTTTTCTTAACCGTGCGTTATGTTTTGCCGATGCCTATGAAGAGAAAAGTAATGGCGGCCCAGAAGGGCAAGACAGTGGCTGGAAGAAGGACTGAATGGGAGTCGCCGGCAGATATAGAAGAGGGTGAGTCCCAGATTGAGGTTCCATATCGGACCTCTCATACTCTTCCCATTTCAGAGGAGCAGGAAGGGCCTCCCACTGCCACTCGCAATACCTCGGTTCCTCCCCCGTATGCCACGGGCCAGGAGATGAGACAGGTCATCCTTTTGCTGACCTAGTTAGTAGCCGCAAAGGGTTGAACGGGATTATGATAGAGTTTATAGTAAAAAGGCCAGATCTTCCGGTGCTATTAGTGAGTTCAGAGGGGGTCAGAGACAGCAGTATTCTAGGCACTCAGACTAGAGAGCGGCTAACGCATCTCCTTGATTTGCAGGGAAGACATTTGACCATCCTATTTATTCCGGACTAGGTCAGGGTTCTAGAGCATCGAGTTTCCAGTATAGGGGTGATTCAAGCCAGAAGAGACCACCTTCACCCCGATGTACTCAGTGTGGTAGGACACATTCTGGACAGTGCCGCTTAGGTTCAGATGCTTGTTATGCTTGCGGTTGGATTGGTCATATGATGCGTAATTGTCCATTGAGGAATGGCAGAGATAAGGTTCAGCCCACGGGACCAGCAGTTGGTTTTGCATCGTCCGTATGCCCTATGGGGTAAGGTTTGCAGGTGCTAGCAGGTCGTGGTAGAGGTAGAGGGGGAGCATCTAGTTCGAGCGGCCTTCAGAACCATATCTATGCACTAGCTGGGCGACAACATCTTAAGTCTTCCCCCGATGTTGTCACAGGTATATTATCAGTATCCTCTCATGATGTATATGTATTAATCGATCCAGGTTCTGTATTGTTATATGTTACTCCTTTTATTGCTGGTCGGATTGGGGCGAAACTTGAGTCGATTAAACCTTTCAAAGTGTTTTATTAATGAGACGTCGGTATGATTAGATGGGAGTGTAACTTCTTCTCGAAGTAAGAAGTGGAAGGGATAAGTATATGTTTAAATATGACCCTTGAGTATAATTATGCTAACGATGTATGAGTACAAAGGGGTAGAAGAGGTAAGAGAATGATGTACGTTACTAAAAGAGTCAAATATCGACAAGAGCCTTTTTATCATATAAAATATATTGGCATGGATATTGTATGGAGGTACGAGTATAAGGATATATGAACATAAGAAAAAAGGTAGGACTAAGGTACAGAAAAATTCTCTTTTAGAAGTTCTCTTGTCACAAGATTATTGAGTTAGTAATACAAGGCTGAATAGCTAATGAAGGATGCGAATGACACTTTGAAGGAATTAGTTGTATGATGGTAGATGAATGAGTTTGACGTCATGAGTTGATATAAGATGTGCCCTTCATTAATGAGATGAATTTGTAGTTTAAAAGAGGTTTGTACAAAGACCGAGTGTTTATGTAACCAAAAAAAAAAGGAGGAACATAACAATCAAGGCAAATCTTGAGAATAAAATTTGCGTTAGATATCATCACGGTGGTGAAATGGGAAAGCGAGTAATAGGAGAAAGGTGGTTTTGGAAGAACAGTAAAGAAATTATGAAGATCTTTTTGATGAAAGATTAGGTCCATCCAAGGCCAGTACGTCTACGAGAACACGTGACTCGTTACAAATGTGTGCAATTGACTAGATAAACTCTGACGATGAATAGTCACAACTAATATTAGTTGCGGATTTGCTGAGAGTATGTACTTACAAGATAAAGGAGAACCAGAAATCAGTGCTAGGTCCATTTCCAATGCACCATTTTTAGCCCTTAAGTGTTGGTGGGGTTTCCTGAAAATAGAACTGATTTCACTCCAAGTCTTGACAACAGGTTTGGAAACTAAGGGGATGTTAAATATAGAATAAGGGGCTAACACCCTAAGGGGGGAAGATGAGACAAACAAGTATTGGATCAGGAGTATGCTTTGTTAGAAGCTGGAAAGATATAAACAAAAAGGAATCGGGAATCACCTCGAAAAGAATAAGTTTGGGAGATAACTTTCCAAGGAAAGTCTTAACCGAAGTTCCAAGACAAAGAAGCTATGAAAGGTCCAGTAATGAAGAAACAAAGAAGGATTGGGCATGACAACATGGAAGCAAAATCTTATAGATGATACGACAATCTTAGGCACAGAAGATCTAGGAGGTAAAGGAATTAAAGTCACGTTGCAAGTAAGGTGGAACCAAATAGACCTAAATAAGGAACTAAAGGCTGGTAGTGGTAATAGAGAAGGATAACGACGAGTAACTTTGCGTAAAATGGCTTGGTTGCATTAAGAAAAATAAGAATAAATCCAGCACGAAGACGGATACATTCATTCTGGGAGGTAGCAGAATGGTATAGAATTATGTAACACAAAGATGATACAAGTATATGGGAGGCTTGTTAAAATTATTATACAGCTTCAACTGGTGAAGCATAGCGTAGTCGAGGATAGCAATGGAAAATAATAGGATATAAGTCAAAAAAATTGGGTAAAGATATAGTATCCTGGGTATGGCATATCTTTTAAACCAAAGCTTGAAAGGGTTTTCAGGAAAGAGTATCTCAGTAAGGTGGATTCCTAAGATATCAAGGCCGAACCTGTATCAAATGTAGCAAAGATAGATGATCTATTCAGAGGTAATAAAGATGTATCATGACCTTGGTCGATCAAAAAAAAAAAAGGAAATATTACAGAGTTCATAGTCCGTTAATAAATAAACAGAAAGCCTGAAAAACCGCGGAAAACATTTGGATATGTCGTTGAGAAATGAAGAAATGATCAGTATGGATTTTATAACCATAAGGAAGTTGGGATAACTAGTTAGTGTGTCCTAGTCACCATTCCAATATTCAGATGACTTGTATGAAACCCTATAAGAACGGAAAAGTATCAAACGGTTTGAGATTTTGAAGTTCATTCTGAAGGGATTTATGAAAGTTGATAAGGAAGACAAACTTACCCCTGACACTTTAGACTTTATGAGATTATGCGCAGGATAGACCAAATTCAGATTGGAAATCTGTACATCCGGTTTTCCATATGTCTATGCATTGTAAATGTGTTGGGAATTCTTCTAGAGTTGCGCCAGTTGATAGTTTTTAGGTTTCAAAACAATTGTCGTTCGAGAAAGTTTCTACTACCCTATCAGATCACCAAGTTCCAGATTTAGGGACTGAGAACCATAGATGTAACCTTAGTAAAAGGATTATGAAAGAGGGTGAATATAGAGAAAATGACTTGAGAAGTTGAGGAAGACAGGAGATTCTGATATCCACATTGGTTTGCCAAGAGGGGACCTGGACTAAAACATTATAGTCTTCAGGTACGTATTGTTCCATTTCTTATGATTACTAGTCGTGTGAGGCCATTTTTGTTATTGATTGCTATGGCCCTGTGCGGCATTGTATGGTTTGGTTTGCTGTGTGATAGGTTGATAGTAGTGTAGTTACAGGGGAAACTCTGCCGAAAATTTTGATAGAATTCCTAGGAGTTAACATTCGAGGACGAATGTTTTTAAGGGGGGAAGAATGTTACACCCTGTAGTTTTCTACATTAAGATTTGTCGTACGTCAGCTGTCTTAATTTTGGACACCGAAAATGGGTTTCAAGGATATATGAGGTTGGAAATTTTTAACTTGTGTCCATGAGTATTTAAATTCATGTTTGGTGAGTTACGGAAGGATTGGATAACAAGTGAATTAAGGAAATTAAGTTTGTTGGAACTTTGGAGAAAGGATGGGTAAGGTTTCATACGATAATCTTGGTCTAACTTGAGAAAGGAATATCTCTTAGTATATCAGGAGTTTTGAAGTGAAACTGATGCCTAAATTGAATTTCAGGAAGTCTAGTTTCCAATGTAACAAAATTTATGAGCATTTTAAGACGGACTGTCAGAGCAGGGATTAACCCTACGCGAATGCGCATGGAGGTGGCGCGAACGCCCAGAGGAGCAGGGGGCAACTCAGCGCGAACGCCCCCTAAGGTGGCGCGAACGCGCTGAACAAATCTTAGGTCGGTGCAAACTGACTCTAAAACAATATAAAAAGGGGTTTACCCCTTATTTTCACCCAAACCACCCCTCAAAAACATCCTAAACCCTTTAGAACTTTCTCCAGAGATTTATCCCAAATCAAGTGTACTCTCGAGATTTAGGTCCGGATAGCGTATAGTTGTGATCATAGTATCGTATTGCGGTGAATCTTGGCTTGGATTCAGGGTGAATATTGAAGATATTGCAGTTCTAGTGGGAAAAAGGTATGAATCTCTCCTTATTAATATTGATTTAGGTTTATTTAGGGAGATAGAGCTATTAATTGGTCGTATAATGAATTCTTGGTTGAGAAATCGAATAAACATCGTGTGGGATGTTTTATGGAATATTTTTGTATTGATGATGATGTTGTTGATGTTAGTGTTGTTGTTGTTGTTGTTGGTTCTTTTGGTATTGTGATTTCGGGCTAGGAATATAAACGGGAGATCTTTGCTCGAATTTCGGCATATTCTAAATGGATTTCATTTGAAGGCTTAAGACAAGCATATGACGATAAGCCTAAAAATAGTATGAATTCTCTTGAATATAGATTTATGAGCTTGGGGGGGATTAACGTTAAGTAGTAGAAGACCAAGAATGTATGTTAAGGTTGTCCCCTTTCTTTCTAAAGGCATGATTCTTTTCTTATGAACCCATACATGTTTTCCATAATATCCTTGCTCCCAAAGGGAAAGCTAGAAGTTCATGATTCTCAAAGTTTTTGTGATGCTAAAGATAGATGTTTTGTATGATGATAATGATGATGATGATGATCCCATTTCTGGAGATTTCAAAGCTTATGGATTTGATGAGGCATAATTCTTTCTTATGAACCCATACATGTTTTCCATAATATCCTTGCTCCCAAAGGGAATGCTAGAAGTTCATGATTCTCAAAGTTTTTGTGATGCTAAAGATAGATGTTTTCTATGATGATAATGATGATGATGATGATCCCATTTTTAGAGATTTCAAAGCTTATGGATTTGATGCTATTATGAGATTATTGAGCTTATTTCATGATTTTCTTGATTTTATTCGTTGTTGTTAATCTCACTTTATGATAATTGTTCCTTCAAGGTGAGATATAGCGATGATGATTGTTCCATAGTATAAATCGGAGGTTACCGACCTTACATCACTCTGATAAAGTACTAGCTTTTGTTTGGGTTCTCATGCATGCTATTCATATTATATATATATATATATATATATATATATATATATATATAAATGGGATAGGGGGAATGGTGAGGCGTTATATACGTACAACCACCTGATCAGCTGGTATACTATGACATCGTCCCAAACACGGGATGCCCGGATGCGGGATGTATCGGTATGGATTGGGTCGTTCGTTCCCCGGTAACATATATAATGAGGATATGATGTATGGATCGGGCTACACGTTCTACAGCAATACAATATATTTATGGATCGGGCTACATGTTCTGCAGCACTATTATGTTATATATGCATGAAAAACGTTTTCTTTAAAAGGCTAAGCATGCGTGGTATCCGCCTTAAGAGGCGAACAGATTTACAGGTTATTTCTTTATTCCATGTTATGTTCCATACCTCTTGTTATGTTATTATTCATGCCTTACATACTCTGTACATTATTCGTACTGACGTCCTTTCTTATGGACGCAGCGCTCATGCTCGCAGGTAGACAGGGAGACGGATCCGACCCCTAGTAGCTTCATCAGCGGAGTCTCGGAAGCGCTCCAATTGCTTCGGAGCTGCAGTTTATTGGTATTACTCTTTGTGTATATACTTGGGTGTGGCGGAGTCCTGCCTTGTCTTTACGGATTCTTGTATTCTATATAGAGGCTCGTAGACAGATGTGTGTAGCCGGAAGTCCCATATCATTATCAATTCATATTGTTGTATAATATTTTTGTAGCTTTGTTGGCTTATGTTATGGGAATAGTTGTTGATGATTATCTAGAGATGTTCCAATATCTTATGATCTATGCCCTTACAGAGTATGACGCCCATGAGCTAGCTTGTGGCCCACCTAGAAATAATTATGAGATGTATGTTCAGAGGTTCTCAGTAGGTTAGCTCCGGGTGCCTATCATGGCCCTCTGGTTGGGTCGTGACAAGGATCTTGAGTCATCACCTGATGTTGTCACAGGTAATCTATCGATTTCCTCCGATGATGTGTATGCATTGATAGAACCAGGTTCTACGTTTTCATTTGTTACTCCTTTTATTGCTAGTAAGTTTGGGCTGGAACCAGAGTCGATTAGACCATTTGAGGTGTCTACACCAGTTGGTGATCTTGTGATAGCTAGATAAGTATACAGAGGTTGTGTAGTTATAGTATGTAATCGTGATACCGTAGCTGATTTGATCAAGTTAAATATGGTGGACTTCGATGTTATTATGGAAATGGATTGGTTGGCCTCTTGTTACACTAATGTTGCAGAACAAAGATGGTCCGGTATCAGTTTCCAAGAGAGCCAGTGCTCGAATGGAAAGCTAATACAGCTTCGTCGAGAGGTAGGTTTATTTCCTGTCTCAAGGCAAAGAAGATGATCGCAAAAGGTTGTATTTATCATACAGTTCAAGTTCAGAATGTAGAAGCACAATCACCAGCTCTTCAGTCTATTCCAGTAGTTAATGAGTTTCCAGATGTATTCCCAGACGAACTTTCAGGCCTTCCGCCGAAGCGAGATATTGATTTTGCTATTGATGTTTTACCACATACTCAGCCAATATCTATTCCTACTTATAGGATGGCACCTGCTGAGTTGAGGGAGCTAAAGGAGCTGTTAAAGGACTTGCTCGAGAAAGGCTTTATGAGGCCTAGTACATCACCGTAGGGAGTACCTGTGTTGTTTGTAAGAAAGAAAGATGGCTCGTTACAGATGTGTATTGAATACAGGCAGCTAATAAGGTGACGATAAAGAACAAGTATCCACTCCCGAGAATTGAGGATTTATTTTACTAGTTACAGGATGCTATATGTTTTTCGAAGATAGATTTGAGATCGGTTTACCATCAAGTTAGGGTCAAGGAGAAAGACATTCCGAAGACAGCTTTAAGGACCAGATATGGTCACTTTGAGTTTTGTGTGATGTCATTCGGCTTGACTAATGCCCCTGCAGCATTGATGGATTAGATGAACCGTATATTTAGACCTCTCTTGGATCAGTTCGTGATCGTATTATGATATTCTAGTCTATTCTCAATCACAGATTGAGTATGCGGATCATTTGCATGCAGTACTCAGAGTCCTTCAGGATCGGAAGTTGTATGCAAAGTTCTCCAAATATGAGTTTTGGTTGGACTCTAAGGCTTTCCTGGGGCACATTATATCAGAAGAGGGCATCAGTGTTGATACGCAGAAGATAGAAGCCGCGAAGAATTGGCCTAGACCCACGAAGTCATGAAGATCCGCACCATTAATGAAGCTGACTCAGAAGGAAGCTAAGTTCTAGTAGACTGACGCTTGTGAGCAGAGTTTTTAGGAGTTGAAGGGCAGATTGACTTCAGCGCCAGTTTTGACACTTCTAGAGGGGCCAGAGGCTTATGTTATTTCTTGTGATGCTTCAGGCATTAGGTTGCGTTGTGTGTTGATGCAGCATGGTAAGGTTATCCCTTATGCTTCGATGCAGCTAACGAAGGACGAGAAGAATTATCTGACCCATGATTTAGAGTTAGCTGCAGTGATGAAGCGCTGAAAATGTGGAGGCATTACTTATTTTGTGTTCAAGTTGATATATATACAGCTCATAAGAGCCTTCATTAAATCTTTAAGCAGAAGGAGTTGAATTTGCATCAGAGGCGGTGGTTAGAGCTGTTAAAAGATTATGATGTTGATGTTATGGTTCACTTTCACGCGGGTGCATAATAGCTGCTAAGAGGTTATTGTTGCTCTAAATTGGATTTAGTATTTTTAGAGTCGCCACCTAATTTTATCATAGAGATTAGAAAGCTAGGTTAAAAGGGTTTATTCAAACAAGAGAAAAATTCCTTTTACACTAGAGTTCGAGGTATGGATTCTGGTGATCCCCTAGGGAAGGTTTTAAGCACCCTAGTATTAAGGATCCATAGAATATGATTGACCTACGAGCTTCAGTGTGTGATTATTGTATTTATTTTCTTAAACTGTTTTCTTTATCGCAAAAATGTCATGCTTATCATAAATTCAAACTTCTAGCAAAATGTCCCATTAGAAAAGGGGGTTTTTGGTTTCAAAAATTCATATAAGCGTTCAACTCACTTCATTTCCGGACCAAGGCACACTCGGGATTTCTCCTAAGTAGAGTCGCTACTGCTTTGGTCCTAATGATATAAGTTTAGTTCTTATAGGTTTTTTATTAGTTATACAAGAAAAATAAGTGGAGTATATCTCATTTTTATAAAACAATTATAAAAGAAATTATTGGGTCCATTTAGTTCATTGAAGCTCAATAAGGTCAATCATATTCTAACTCCAAAGCCATCATATTCTCAAACTATTTCAAGTGTATTTCCTCTTGTTTTATCCCTTTAAGTTTGGGCTTTAGGCCTAAAAAATGCTTTGTTCTTTTTCTGAAAATTTTGTCTAAGTTAGGCAAATAAAGTTCATTTTAGATTTTGAAAATCCCAAGCCCTCAAACTTTCCATTGTCAAAGTTTAGCCTTAGTTCTGAAAGAGTTTTCCTTGCAATCTTACAATCTTAAGCCCATTTCTGATTCCATCTGGGTTAATATTAAAGTCCAAAGCATACAGTTTCTTCAATTAAAAGATGCCTTTTGTGGGCTTAAGGCCCAAAAAGAACTACTTTTATTTCTAACCCTTTCATTTATAGAATTCGCAAAGGGGCGGAAGGCCCAAAAATTGTGACTTAGCTCCACTTTCAGAAATCATTTAGACTTAGCCGTGTTATTAAACCAGTTTTATACTTGAAGAAGACCTTTAAAATATTAAGTACCCATTTCATGCGAGTGTTGAGATTAGCCAAGTTCGATAAATTGTTTTAGGCGACTTCCTAATAATACTAAGCATTTTTTCATAAGTTCGAAGCACATAAAAGGGTTTCAGTATTCACATGAGTCTTTTACAAATACACATGGATACACTAACATGTAAATAATGAGAAAAGTTTAGGCTGGTAGGCCTACCTAAGCCCACCAGCAGCCTATTTTCACTCATAGGTAGGCCTTCAATACATATTAGCTACCAATTCTCTCCAGACTTGATCAAATAATAAGAGTTGGGCCCAGGTTTCAAATGGAAAGGAATGACCCAGTGGCCTCGGTATTTTTACATGCAACACGAAGAGGAAAAATAAAGTATTAGGTTAGAGAGTATCTAGAACTAAATCTTTTACTTAACATAAACTAATTCTAATTTATTCTAAACGAACACGCACATTAATATGCTTTCAAACAAATGGCATTAGTAATAGAGCATATCACAATATCAACTTATTACTTAAGTGCACATCATGCAGGTTCTTAACTTGATTCACACTAACTGTAGATGCTCAGGACAAACACCAACAAGGTCACAGAGAAACGAAAGTGCAAAGTTTTCATGAGTTTGGTTATGGTTATAAACTTCAGAGAAAGCTAACTAGACATGAACATGGCAGGGATGCAAGGCAAGATTCCTGAGCTTTATTTAACAAGACAGATATGTGCACTAAATAATTCATTGCTAATGGAAACCTTATATGATGAGATGAAACAAAGTGAGCAAATTTCTCACATGAAGGACTAATAAATGCCAACATTCAGGGTTCAAACGGCGCTCCTAAAAAGAAAACACACATTGCAAGTTTATGTGGCACAAATAAGACAACATACATAGCATTCAGAGGAGGGACAAAGGAAAGAACATGCTCAAGTATGGAGAAAAACCACACCAACAAACACCTAACCTTAGGCAACCAATACAGAGTCTCAGAGATCACATATTGGACTTGGCATATCACTTTTTAGGCTGCTACACATTGAATACTCTTTTATATTTAACTGGTATGAAAACATGGATTAGTTGTGCACATTTGAATACTCAAAACAACTGGAGGCAATGATGGTGCATATTAGTTAAAGCATACAACTATGCACACTTGTTCAACATGGCATATTTACGTTTGACTCAATACCAAAAGAAAAATGCATCACTCATACTAACACATAGCTTATCATTTTTGGCCTGTAGACTAGCATGGAGAACTTAATTAGATCCTGTGAGGCTAAAAAGGGGTCTGACCTTGTTATTTTGGTAACAATCATGTACTTTTAAGTAATCAATACAACGTTTGGGTGTGGGCTCTTGTCTTTTTAAAGATTTAATTACTCAGATACAGATGGATGTTTAAAACAAGCAAGACGACACATAGGCAAGTTCTCATAGTTATTTCCACAGTTCAAGCTTAGGAGACTTTGACCAGACTAATATATGTCCCTTTAATCATTTTTACTTAATAGACATATGAAAACACATTTAACAGAGCATAACAATAGACCTAAGTTATTTTTTAATACATAGGCATACACAGGCTCAAAATAATTTAAAACATGCTCATTCATGGTATTTAACAAGTAACAGGGTAACAGTGGTGTTAATCAAGTATAACCAATCAGTTTTACAAGAGTTTAATAATAAGTTAGGCATGGTGTGCACATTTGTTAATTAACAAAACCTAAGTCTAATCTGAAATTATACCAAGATTTCCTTTCACTTACATTGTAACACACCAGACCAATCAATCAATAGAAAGACCTCATACTAGTCACAGACAAACTTTAGTCCAAATATCAATCTTGCTAATCATATCTACACAACATGCTAGTGTTACACCTGGAAAATCTCCCTTTAGCGTACAGTGAATAGGCCATCGAAAGGTATAATGTATACGACGTTTTGATAAGCAAGAAATGGCCTTTAATGGTCCTAATTAAGATCTCCAAAGACATTCGATGTAAGAGGAGGAAGTTGTTGAGGAAAGCGAGTCATATGTTGTGCATCGGATAAGAATTTCGAGTATTGAGTTAACAACGTTCTAATGATACTTTGAGGAAGAGTTATAACATCCCTTAGATTGCTAATGAAGTGTTAAACAAGTGTTAAGAAGGTTCCATAACGATCGGAGATCAAACGAATAGACGAGAACAAGTCTCGAAAAACTGGGCAAACATACGGCCAGACATACTGGCCGTATAAAATGTATGGACCGTATGTCCAACCATAAATCCAGCCCAGTACACCATGTCTCACTGGACCAGATCTACGGCCAAACATACGGCCAGTAGAAAACATACGGACCGTATGTTGGTCCGTAGATCTCGGTCGGGACTGAACTTAAATTATATAAAAAATAGGTCATAAATAGATGAATAGTGTCATGAATGAGTAGTAATTGGAATGAATCATGAAATTGGATGTGTTGAGATTATAAATACGTTATAAATGACATTTAGAACATGGAATAAGTATTGGATAAGAAAGAACGTGATAATGGACTTTGGTCATGATTATGGAGAATTGGAGTGAAATTGCGAAATGCGAATAATGTGAGTGAATGACGATTGTTGTTAGTGATATTGTGATTCTTGTTATGAATGTTGGGAGTTGATATGGAATATGGCGGAAAGTAGTATAAACAGAGGAAATCTTTGTCCAATTTTCTTTAGCTTTAAGAAGTACGTTCTTATGATTTTTACCTAATGACGATACGAATTCCCTTGAAGGTACAAACGAGTGCATTAAAGGAGAACGAACAAGCGATAAAATAGTTAAACGACGAAGGTATGTGAGGCTAGCCCTTTATTTCTAAGGCATGAGTCCTATGGCATGAATTTCCTCTTTTATTATGAATGTTCCATCTTCAAGAAAACTATGAGTCCTTGCTCATGAATAGCCACACGAGATAAGAGATATGTTACGATTATGATAACGACAATGACAAGCTTAAGTCTAGAGATGCTATAGTCTACGATATGATGTTCCAATTAAGCTAATGAAGCTATCCATAGCCCATTGATGTTGATCATTAGACACTCACCTTATGTTTGTTCCTCCGAGGTGAGGGTAATGTTTATGAATGTTCCATAACGAAATTGGGGGTCCACGACCTTATGTCACCCCGATAGAGTATTATTATCTACGAATCTTTATGCATGTATTACGATGAGTTAAGATAAGTATATTATGATGAGCATACTATGATGAGCACATGAGCATATTACACCGCGCCTGTATGGCCGGGCAGTCACCGCCAAGGCGGGGCCTATACACCATGGCCAGATGGCATGGGCGTACACCACTAGTGGGCGGCATGAGATGGTACCCGGACGCGGGAGGCCCGGACTTGTGCTAATGCTAATGTTATTGATTGTCACACCGTACCTATATGGTCGGGCGACTTATACATTTTCGCATATATGATATGATGATGAGTATGAAAGTAAGCCGCATGTATTACTTCCTTTATGATTCGGTCGATCACGGCGTATTGCTCTTCATTTGATGCGTCCTTATTTCATTGATGTCTTAGTATTGTTTATGCCTTATATACTCAGTACAATATTCGTACTGACGTCCTTTTCTTTGGACGCTGTGTTCATGCCCACAGGTAGGCAGGGAGGTGATCCAGACTCGTAGGAGCTAGTACCTGATTTGAGAGCACTCCATTTTCCGGAGGTGCCATTGATTATTCTTTTGGTACCTATATGTATATATATTCATGATTGGGCACGACGGGGTCCTGTCCCGTCCATATGTCTAGTACTCTAGTAGAGGCTCGTAGATACGCAGTGTGGGTAGCATGGTCACATAGCTTTTATGTATATGCATGTATATATCATTTTGATAGCCAGAGGGCTTATGTTTATAAAAGTAAATACGTTTCAAATGTTAATAGATTTATATGATTATGAGCATACATTATGCATGAGCGTAGATGAGTATCAGAATGAGTAGTGTTCGGTGGTTAGCCCCAGATGCCCGTCATGGCCCGTAGCCCGGGTCGTGACAGAAGTGGTATCAGAGCAGTTCAGTCCTAGGAAGTGTCTACGAGCCGTGTCTAATAGAGTCTTGTTTATGGTGTGTTGCGCGCCACGCTAATAAATAAGAGGCTACAAGGCATTTAGGAAAAATGACCATCTTTCTTCTTATGAGATCATGCGATAGAGCTTTTATCCTCCCTAATAGTATGTTGTGATTTCAGAAATGCCGCCAAAAGGAAAAGCTAAAGCCGCCCAGAAGGGCAAGACTACGACAAAAAGGCGGGCAGAAAGGGAGCCGCCTATGAATGTAGATGAGGATGAATCACATAATGAGGCTCCATCTAATGCCTCCACTACTCCGCCTATTACGGAAGAGCAAGAAGGGCTTCAGTTCCAGCTCCTATGCCTCCAGTTCCTCCACCGGCTACTTTGGGTCAACAAGTGACCGAGGCCATTCATTTATTGACGCAGTTGGTTGCCGCTCAGGCACAACGGTAAAATGCGGGCCCAAGTGATCGATAATCTAGTACTAGAGCCCGAGACTTCATGAGTTTAAACCCTCCGGAATTCTTTAGATCAAAGCCGGATGAAGACCCGCAAGGCTTTGTTGATGAAATGCTAAGAACATTGCGGATTATTCATGCTTCCGAGATCGAATCTGTGGAGTTGGCGTCATATAGACTCCGGGATGTGGAGGTTTTATGGTATAATAATTGAATAGCATCGAGGCAAGAGGATGCACCTCCTCCAATGTGGCAAGAATTTGTTGATGCCGTCATTCACCACTACTTACCACCCGAGATCCGCCGAGCTAGAGCGGATAGATTTTTAAGCTTGAAGCAAGGGAATATGAGCGCCCGGGAGTATAGCCTTCAATTTAATTCATTGGCTAGATATGCCCCGACAATGGTGGCCGATATGGGTGATAGGGTGCATAGATTTGTGAGTGGCTTAGGGCCACATTTGTTTAAAGATTGCTTGACGGCCTCATTGCAAGATGGGATGGACATTTCCCGTATTCAAGCCCATGCCCAAAATCTAGAAGGGCAACAACCTCCGCAAAGGGGTGATCGCGATGTTGATAGAGGGCAAAGCAAACGGGCCAGATCTATGGGCACAGGTGGTGATTATAGAGGGGGATCAAGGCAGACACATTCTAGGCACTCAGGCCAGTCAGTGACGAGTGCACCTCCCCGATTTACAGGCAGAAGATTTGATCGCTCTTTCCGTTCAAGACAGGGCCAGAGTTCGAGGGCCTTAGGTCCACCGTTTGGGGGAGATTATAGTCAGAGGAGACCTCCAGTACCGTGATGCGATCCTCGCGGTAGGTTACACTTCGACGGTGCGCTGTGGTTCGGACGCTTGTTATACTTGTGGTCGGGTAGGGCACATGATGAGAGATTTCCGTCGATGAGCGGTAAAGTTGGGGTCCAGCCTACACGATCAGCGGCTGGTTCTTCCTCAGTGCGTCCGGTAGGGCAGACTCCCCAAATTCCAGCAGGACGAGGTAGAGGCCGAGGGGGAGTATCTACTTCAGGTGCCACACAGCCCCGCTTGTATGCTTTAGCCGGACGACAGGATCTCGAGTCCTCCCCGGATGTGGTTACAGGTATATTATCGGCATTTTCCCGGGACGTGTATGCATTGATAGATCCGGGTTCCACATTATCATATATTACTCCATATGTTGCTAATCGTATTGGGGTGAAACCCGAGCCAATTAAGCCTTTTGAGGTATCTACTCCGGTTGGTGATCCCGTGATAGCTAGACAAGTATACAGAGATTGTGTAATTGTGATATGCGATCGTCGAACTAAAGCTGACTTAGTTGAGCTAGAAATGTTAAATTTTGATGTGATTATGGGTATGGATTGGTTGGCCTCATGTTATGCTAATGTTGATTCTTTGGATGAAATTAGTTCGCTTTCACCGTCCGGGAGAGTCCATGCTTGAATGAAAAGGTAATACGGCAACTCCAAGGGGTAGGTTTATTTCCTACCTTAAGGTAAGAAAGATGATAGCTAAAGGCTATATTTATCATTTAGTCTGAGTTCGTGACACCGAGGCAACATCGCCAGCATTTCAATCCGTTCCGGTAGTAAATGAGTTTCCGGATGTATTTCCAGATGAACTTCCAGGTCTTCCTCTAGAAAGAGAGATTGACTTAGCCATTGATGTGTTGCCGGATACCAAGCCCATTTCTATTCCTCCTTATCGAATGGCTCCGGCAGAATTGAAAGAGTTAAAGGCCCAGTTGAAAGATTTGCTTGAAAAGGGGTTTATTAGACCCAGTTCATCCCCGTGGGGAGCGCCAGTCTTATTTGTGAAAAAGAAAGATGGCTCCCTACTAATGTGTATTGATTATAGACAGCTGAATAAGGTGACGATAAAGAATAGATATTCTCTTCCTAGGATTGATGATTTGTTTAATCAACTACAAGGTGCCAAGTGGTTTTCCAAGATAGATTTGAGATTGGGTTATCATCAAGTGAGAGTTAGAGAAGAAGATGTCCCCAAGATAGCATTCAGAATGAGATATGGCCATTATGAATTTCGGGGTGATGTCATTTGGGCTAACTAATGCCCCGGAAGTATTCATGAATTTGATGAATAATGTATTCAGGCCTCTCTTGGATCTGTTTGTAATAGTATTTATTGATGATATTCTAGTGTATTCTCGCACAGAATCAGAACATGCCGATCATTTACGTATTGTTCTTGGAATTCTCCGGACTCGAGAATTGTATGCTAAATTTTTAAAGTGCGAGTTTTGGTTGAATTCTGTGACATTCTTGGGTCATGTTATTTCAGATAATGGCATTCGAGTTGACACTCAGAAAATTGAAGCTGTGAAGACTTGGCCAAGGCCTATGACGCCTACAGAAGTTCATAGTTTTTACGGGTTTGGCAGGTTATTATAGAATATTCGTAGAGGGCTTTTCATCTATTTCAACCCCACTGACGAAGCTAATCCAGAAGTCAGTAAAATTTCAGTAGAATGATGCTTGTGAGCATAGCTTCCAAGAGTTGAAGAACAGGTTGACCTCAGCCCCAGTTTTAACACTCCCAGAAGGGCCAGATGGGTATGTTGTGTATTGCGATGCTTCCGGTGTTGGGCTAGGATGTGTATTAATGCAGCATGGAAAAGTCATTGCTTATGCTTCAAGACAGTACAACGAAAACATGAAAAGAACTACCCAACTCATGATCTTGAATTGGCGCGATTATTCATGCATTAAAAATTTGGAGACATTACTTGTATGGTGTGCATGTTGATATCTACACAGATCACAAGAGTCTCCAATACATTTTCAAACAGAAGGAGTTGAATCTGCGACAGCGGCGGTGGTTTGAATTATTGAAAGA
Source organism: Lycium ferocissimum (assembly GCF_029784015.1). Classification (NCBI taxonomy): domain Eukaryota; kingdom Viridiplantae; phylum Streptophyta; class Magnoliopsida; order Solanales; family Solanaceae; genus Lycium; species Lycium ferocissimum. The sequence goes on from NW_026725197.1 coordinate 407,944, forward strand.
TTACGATGTGAATATTTTATACCACCCCGGGAAGGCAAATGTAGTAGCAGATGCGCTTAGCCACCGATCAATGGGTAGCTTATGTGAAGTACCCTCGGAGAAGAAAGAAATGATTCATGAACTCCGTCAGCTAGCAAATCTTGGAGTACGTTTAATTGATTCAGGTGACGCAGGGATTGGTATTCATGATCCCACAGTTTCGTCCTTGGATATGGAAGTAAAAGAGCGGCAATATGAAGATCCTCAATTGAACTATTATAGAGATGCATGTCGTGAAAAAGAGAAGTCTCCATTTGAAACCTCTATAGAGGGAGTTCTTAGATACCGAGGCAGGCTATGTGTTCCAAATGTTGCAGAATTACTCCGTCGAATTCTAGAAGAAGCTTATTATTCTCGGTATTCTATTCATCCAGGAGCGACGAAAATGTATCATGATCTTAAATTGATGTATTGGTGGGATGGCATGAAAAGAGATATAGCAGAATTTGTAGCCTAATGTCCAAATTGCCAGCAAGTAAAGATAGAACATCAAAAGCCAGGAGGATTATTGCAAGCAATGAAATTCCTACGTGGAAATGGGAAGTGATCAATATGGATTTTATTGTAGGACTACCCCGTTCCCGAGGTAAATATGATTCTGTATGGGTAGTTGTGGATAGATTGACGAAAGCAGCTCATTTTCTTCCAGTCAGAACCACCTACTCAGCAGAAGATTATGCGAGGTTTTATATCAAGGAAATTGTGAAGCTACATGGTGTCCCAATATCTATTATTTCAGACAGAGGAGCACAGTTTACAGCTAAATTCTGGAAATTCTTTCAAGAAGGTCTAGGTACTCAAGTAAGGCTTAGTACGGCATTTCATCCGCAAACGGACGGACAAGCCGAGCGTACCATACAGACCTTGGAGGATATGCTAAGGGCATGTGTCTTAGATTTTGGTGGTAGTTGGGATGACCACTTACCCCTAATCGAATTTGCCTACAACAATAGCTATCATTCCAGTATCCAAATGGCCCCGTATGAAGCTTTGTATGGAAGGAAGTGTAGATCCCCAATTGGATGGTTTGAAATCGGAGAAGTATAATTAATAGGCCCCGAGTTGATTCAGCAAGCTATAGAAAAAGTCAAGATGATCCGAGATCGGTTGTTGACAACCCAAAGTCGCCAAAAATCTTATGTAGATAATCGCCGGTGAGATTTGGAATTTCAAGTTGATGACTGGGTATTTCTGAAAGTGTCGCCAATGAAAGAGGTGATGAGATTTGGTAAGAAAGGGAAGTTGAGTCCTCGACATATTGGACCCTACAAAATCATCCGCAAGGTGGGTCAAGTAGCGTATGAATTGGACTTGCCCTCAGAGCTTGAATTAGTTCACCCAGTATTTCATGTTGCAATGCTCCGAAAATGTGTTGGAGATCCCACAAAGATTTTGCCAGTCAATGATGTTCAGATCACAGAAAAGCTAACCTATGAAGAAGTGCCTATTGCCATGCTAGACAGGCAAGTACAGAAACTTCGGAACAAGGAAGTAGCTTAAGTTAAGGTCCTATGGTGAAATAACAACCTAGAAGAGATAACTTGGGAAGCGGAAGAGAAGATGAAATCCGCACATCCGCATTTATTTCCGTCCCCGGAAGGGATATATGATGAAACATTGAGATTATAAGGTATGTAAGCTTTTCTTTTATGCATATGGGTCGTGTGTGGCCAATTTATATTGCTATTATGTTGTGGCCCTGTGAGGAAATGATATTATGGGTTGTTGTGACAAGATGGTAGTGCTATATTATAGGGGAAACTCTGGCGAAATTTTTGTAGAATCCCGATGACTTAACATTCGAGGACGAATGTTCCAAAAGGGGGAAGAATGTTACACCTGGGAAATCTCCCTTTAGAGTACAGTGAATAGGCCATCGAAAGGTATAATGTATACGACGTTTTGATAAGCAAGAAATGGCCTTTAATGGTCCTAATTAAGATCTCCAAAGACATTCGATGTAAGAGGAGGAAGTTATTGAGGAAAGCGAGTCATATGTTGTGCATCGGATAAGAATTTCGAGTATTGAGTTAAAAACGCTCTAATGATACTTTGAGGAAGAGTTATAACATCCCTTAGATTGCTAATTAAGTGTTAAACAAGTGTTAAGAAGGTTTCATAACGATCGGAGATCAAACGAATTGACGAGAACAAGTCTCGAAAAACTGGGCAAACATACGGCCAGACATACTGGCCGTATAAAATGTATGGACCGTATGTCCAACTGTAGATCCAGACCAGTACACCATGTCTCACTGGACCAGATCTACGGCCAAACATACAGCCAGTAGAAAACATACGGACCGTATGTTGGTCCGTAGATCTCGGTCGGGACTGAACTTAAATTATATAAGGGACCTCTTTCTCATTTCATTTTCATTTCACTTCCACTCCTCTACACTTCAAGACTTCTCTAGAACATTCCATACACTTCAAACACAAGAAAACAAAGGAAATCAAAGATCAACAACAAGAATTGAAGAGAATCAAGTGTATGAAACCCATTAAAAGCCATTCAAACCAAGAAATCCCAAGAGAGATGAAATAGGGTTTTGGTGCAATAGGTGTATTACCATTCAAGGCTTATTCCTCCATCATCTAAGGTGAGTTTCATGATCTTTCCATGTTGTTTGAAGTATTGATAAGATGAAACACTTGAATTGTAAAAGAGTATAGAAAATAGGTCATAAATAGGTGAATAGTGTCATGAATGAGTAGTAGTTGGAATGAATCATGAAATTAGATGTGTTGAGATTATAAATACGTTATAAATGACATTTAGAACATGGAATAAGTATTGGATATGAAAGAACGTGATAATGGACTTTGGTCATGATTATGGAGAATTGGAGTGAAATTGCGAAATGCGAATAATGTGAGTGAATGACGATTGTTGTTAGTGATATTGTGATTCTTGTTATGAATGTTAGGAGTTGATATGGAATATGGCGGAAAGTAGTATAAACGGAGAAATCTTTGCCCAATTTTCTTTAGCTTTAAGAAGTACGTTCTTATGATTTTTACCTAATGACGATACGAATTCCCTTGAAGGTACAAACGAGTGCGTTAAAGGAGAACGAACAAGCGATAAAATAGTTAAACGACGAAGGTATGTGAGGCTAGCCCTTTCTTTCTAAGGCATGAGTCCTATGGCATGAATTTCCTCTTTTATTATGAATGTTCCATCTTCAAGAAAACTATGAGTCCTTGTTCATGAATAGCCACACGAGATAAGAGATATGTTACGATTATGATAACGGCAATGACAAGCTTAAGTCTAGAGATGCTATAGTCTACGATATGATGTTCCAATTAAGCTAATGAAGCTAGCCATAGCCCATTGATGTCGATCATTATACACTCACCTTATGTTTGTTCCTCCGAGGTGAGGCATAATGTTTATGAATGCTCCATAACGAAATCGGGGGTCCACGACCTTATGTCACCTCGATAGAGCATGATTATCTACGAGTCTTTATGCATGCATTACGATGAGTTAAGATAAGTATATTATGATGAGCACATGATGATATTACACCGCGCCTATATGGCCGGGCAGTCACCGCCAAGGCGGGCAGCTATACACCATGACCAGATGGCATGGGCAGACACCACTAGTGGGCGGCATGAGATGGTACCCCGGACGCGGGAGGCCTGGACGCAGGCTAATGCTAATGTTATTGATTGTCACACCATACCTATATGGTCGGGCAGCTTATACATTTATGCATATATGATATGATGATGAGTATGAAAGTAAGCCAGCATGTATTACTTCCTTTATGATTCAGTCAGTCACAGATTGCTCTTCATTTGATGAATCCTTATTTCATTGATGTCTTCGTATTGTTTATGCCTTACATACTCAGTACAATATTCGTACTGACGTCCTTTTCTTTGGACGCTGTGTTCATGCCCACAGGTAGGCAGGGAGGTGATCCAGACTCGTAGGAGCTAGTAGCTGATTTGAGAGCACTCCATTTTCCGGAGGTGCCATTGATTATTCTTTTGGTACCTATATGTATATATATTCATGATTGGGCACGACAGGGTCCTGTCCCATCCATATGTCTAGTACTCTAGTAGAGGCTCGTAGATACGCAGTGTGGGTAGCATGTTCCCATAGCTTTTATGTATATGCATGTATATATCATTTTGATAGCCAGAGGGCTTATGTTTATAAAAGTAAAAACGTTTCAAATGTTAATATATTTATATGATTATGAGCATACATTATGCATGGGCGTAGATGAGTATCAGAATGAGTGGTGTTCGGTGGTTAGCCCCGGATGCCCGTCATGGCCCGTAGCCCGGGTCGTGACAGCTAGCAGATAGGTGCACTAATATGTTGATCATTGGCATGCAACATAGTCTACACAAATGGATTTAAGAGCACAGATAGAGCCTAAACAAAAGAAATAGCATCTAAACATGGTTTAAACTATTAACACCAAAATCTCAACATAATAGGGGCTGAATCACTAAGCATATAGCAGAAAAATGTAGCTAAACAGGACTAAAGCTAACAACATACTAAACAGAAGCTAAACAGGCATAAGGTTGATTGAATTAATCATTTAACATGCCGAACCTAACTGAACAAAGCCTAAACTAATACATAACACATATAAACTGGGATTAAATGCTCTTAAACATAACTAAACTTAGTCATTAAAGAGCATAACCATAGCAAGACTAGCATCCAACACATATAAGCCTATTTTGAACTAACAAATATCATAACTATACTAACAGCTTGACACATATGAACAAAATACAAATAAAATACCAAAAATACTAAAAGAAGGAAATTTACCTTTTGTGAGTGCAGCCTATTATCGAGAATTAGACTTGAAGGAACCTTTATTTCCTCAACCCCTAGTACTCAAACCACAACACAATAGAGAAACAGAATAAAACTTTTAAAAAACTTAAACTTAACTCGAAAAAATTAAAGGTCTCAAGTAAAATTGCTAAAACCCTAGGTATTAAAAGTTTTCGTGAATATCTTGGATGTTCGGTATATGCAAAGCGTGAATTGGGGGTTCTTTATATAGAACCCCAAATTTGAGAAAACCCTAATCCCAACTAGATGTGGGACTGTTGCCAATATTTGGGAACAAATCCCTCAATTCATCAACCAATGGCTAGGATTTAAGCAAAGAAACACATAAAGGGTCAGATTTGACCCAAGTTTTGTCAATCCATTAGGTTCTATGTGAATCAATGAGAATCTGCAATTCAAAAATGCAACAAGAAAAGAACCATTAAGGTTTGGTACTTATTTGCCCGCTGATTTATAGAAAAGTAAGAGAAAAATGTAAGCAAATACTTGTTTGGTGGTGTATCGATGGAGAGAGGGTAAAGCATTAATTGCTTTACCCCAAAAAATAGTCCGAGCAACAACTGCATAAAGAGAAAGTAACTGTACTTTTTGCCATTTTCAGGCCGATGACCACGAGGAGAGAGAGAAGATAAGCGACGGTTAGGGTTTCTCTAACCCTTTCTTACATTCTAAGGGGTCATTTGGGTTGTGAAATGAGAATAATAAAAAAGAAAATGGGGGCTCCCCCCTTTAATTTCACTTTGGGCAGGGTCAGTTCCTTTAATGGACTGGGCTCGGCTCAATTAAAAGAAGAAAAAAAGGGGCTCATCTTGAATATTCATGATATACACACGTATGCATCTACATTCATGTATATGTGTGTATATCTATGCGTATATGTAGAGGTGTCTTATATATATACATGTATATACACGTGGTTCATACGTATATGTATAAGAAAGACTTAGTACTTTAGGCAAGTAGCCATAATTTAGTAAGCTAATTAATTTAAAATCCCTTTAATTATGGCTTAAACATAATTAACCAATTGCCATAGACTAAAGACACGGGTAATTATGCAATTTTGGAATTATGACCCTAACTGAATCTTTAACCATATAATTGGTATTTTCAATCATGGCCACAATTAAAGACAAGGCTAACCTTAAATTGCAATTATGACCTTAATTGATTTAATCATGAAATGGGTCATTTCAATTATGGTCCTACTTAACCAACCTAAAGGCTAGTTTGCAAAATGTGGCCTTAATTGACTTAAACCATAAAATAGGTTGTTTCAATTATGGCCATGTTTAGTTAAATTTAAACAATTAACGAATAAATTTGCAGTAATGACCTCAATTGACTTTACGACATGGAAATTGGCTATTGCAATTGAAGCCAGACTTGACCAACAAACTAATTATTTCAATTGTGGCCCCAATTGACTATATAACTTCAATTTTATAAATTTAAGCACAATTAAACACTTGATTAATTATGATTAGCTCTAAAAATTGCACAAATGCAAATGAATATGCAAAACTTAAGATTTGAGAAGTAAAATGGTTAATTAATTTAATTAATCAGATTTCTTGTGTTAAACGGAGTAAAATGCTTGCTAACTGATTTTCTGATGATTTTAATAATTAATTAAACAATTTTTTTGAATTATCTTCTTGATTAAACTTGGCAAATGCTTCATATTAATTATAAAAATATGTAAGTCAATTTCTAAATGATTTATAATATTATTGAAGTTATTTTGCTAGATGAAATGGTAAAATATTATCGAAATAATTTTATGAAATCATATTGAACTATGAAAGTACACATTTCACTCCGTTTGATATCCAAGGACTCTAGGTAATTAAAATAAATTATGGGAGGTGTCAACAACTGCCCTTTCAGTGTTTAGGATTGTGGGACCATTCCTGAGCAACGAAATTTGACTAACCCTGATTTTTGACTGAACCACTCCAAACTACCTCTCATATTTATGCAATTTTTAAATATATGGTCGGACCCTGGTTTCTGGGTTTCCTACATATCTCAAGTCACATGAAAATTTAAGCCATTTTTAGTTCAACTCAATTTAGACTTCTAAATGCAAATTTAAGCTAATTTCAGCTTTCCCGGTTATTAAAACTGAGAAGTCCGGAGTGATTTGTTCGGAGTGTGACTGACTCTCTGGCATCGAGTCCGCCTACATATCCCTGATCTTGGGTATCAAGTCACTTGTAGTTTAACTCGATAGGAGGAAAAGGGTATCCCTCATGTGGGAATGCCTTTGTGTGTGTCAGCATGTTCCCGATCGGTCGCAAGGAAATTTAAAGCAAGTAAAGCAAATAATCAAATTTTGTGTGGATGACCATGAGGTGGGGTGATCTTCCAAGTCCTATCCGGGGAGCTTGACTCTTATGGGCACCCTATCTCGACCGACTGCGTAAGAAAAAGTTTCACGTTTACTTCGCATGCGTTTTGATTTGATTAGATCAACCTGTTTCTCCGTTTTGGCGGCTGCCGACCTGCTTCCGTCTGTTGGGTAACGCTGTAATTGATTTTGAAAATGAATACTATACTCTCCTGGCCGGATTATATTGTTTTGATTTTCGGAGGGAAAATTGCGGTCGTTTAACCGGATTTACATCGCTTTGACCCTTTTTTTTTAATTATGTTTGGCCACTTGAATGAATGGATGGCCTTTACAATAACTTCTGAATGAATGACACTTTTGGCAGTGTTTGTACGAATGGCCCTCATGGCAATGTTTTTACGAATGGCCCTCTTGGCAATGTTTGTATGAATGGCCCTCTCGGTAATGTTTGTATGAATGTCCCTCTTTGCAATGTTTGTATGAATGACCCTCTCGGTAATGTTTGTATGAATGGCCCTCTGGGCAATGTTTGTATGAATGTCCCTTTGGGCAATGTTTGTATGAATGGCCCTCTCGGCAATGTTTGTATGAATGGCCCTCATGGCATGCAAATGACAGATATGGCCCTTTTGGCTAAATCATCTTCCTTTTGGCTAAATCATCTTTCTTTCGTCCTTTATATCAGCTGTGACCGTAGCGGTCAGAAGTGTCGTTTTGTTGTGTTGTGACCTTTTAGGCTGAATATTTGCCCTTGTGGCTAGATAATTTCCCTTGTGGCATTCTGATCCTTTTGTAGCCCTTGTGGCTAGATATTTACCCTTATGGCATTCAAATCCTCTTGTAGCCCTCGTGGCTAGATATTTGCCCTTATGGCGTTCAGATCCTTTTATAGCCCTCGTTGCTAGATATCTACCCTTATGGCCTTCATATCCTTTTATAGCCCTTGTGGCTTTGATTGCTATGAACCCTATCTCGGGCGGTGACTTCGACCTTTCCTGCAAATGAAACAAGGTTAGAAAAATGGGTTTTCCTCCTGACGACATGGAGACCTTCATTAGCAAGGGGTTAGTTTCCTATTAAAGTTAATCCATGTTGCTGCCTGTGATTACGTCTTCGTCTTTTCAAGCTTCGTTGGATTTAAATCCCCTTGGATTTGGTATTGAAAGATGAATTTAGCTTAATCAGAAAGAAAAGCATTTTTTGTAAATCTCTAACAAAAGTTTATTTTTCAAAACTGTTTAGGTTAATCGTCATGACATGTGCTTTGAATGAGGAGTCCTCGCTTCTCTTCTACTTTTATAGCTAGGTTCCTGTTTCCTTGTGCGGAATTTTTATGCCCTAGTTTATCTTATCCTGATTAGCAAACTCTCATGTCGAGTTTTTACAGGTAGGAAATTTTGAGGACACCTCAAAATTTTTCCCCGCTTTAGGGCGTTGAATTGATTAACCCTTGCTGACTAATTAAGAGTGATCTCAAAATTTTTGCCGCAGTTTGAGACTCCGGATTGGCTGATTCTTGTGACGGACTGGTGGCATGAATTTGTTAGACCCTCTCAAAAGCTCTGCCTTGGTTGGGCATGTATGGCAATCTCTTCATGCCAAATCTGAATTCTTCTTAAAGTCTTATCTGTGAGGCTTCCTAGGGATTTCTTGGATTTTTCTTTTGGTATGACCGAGCTCAAAGAGGGCCTACATATCCTGACGCAGCAAGAATCAGGTCGAACGTAGTAAAGTAATTGAGTTTTGATTTTTACTAATAATGTGACCAGGTCCCAAATGGACTGCCTACATATCCCGCTGTGGGGAAGTTAGATCATTGCGTAGTTCATCTTACAAGGAAATCATTTGTTTTTTTTTTATCTATTACAAACGATTACAAGCAATGAAATGACTATTACAAGCAAACAAGTAACGATTACAAGCAAAAAAATAACTATTACAATTTAAAAAGCATGTCTTTACAAGTAGTACCGCTTGATTGCATGTGAGTTGATTGACCGTGACTTACGACAACCATCCTCTTTTCATCCACTAAATTCAGTTGCTCATATTGAGCTCGGACCCATTCCGCATTGTCCAATTCGGCTTCTTGAATGATTCTCAATGATAGTATTTCAACCTCAGCAGGTATGACAGCTTCAGTACTATAGACAAGCAGATACGGAGTTGCCGGTCGAGGTTCAAGCTGTTGTCTTTGTATCCTAATAAAGCATACGGCAGTTGTTCATACCAACCCTTGTAATTGTTCGTCATCTTCCTCAATATGCTTTTTATGTTCTTGTTGGCCACTTTTACAGCTCCATTCATTTGTGGCCAGTAAGCCGTTAAGTTTCCATGAGTGATCTTGAACTGCTAACAGATATCCTTCAGCAGGTGACTGTTCAGATTCGCCTCATTATCCATTATGATGGACTCGGGTATGGCGAAGCAGCATATGATGTTGTTTCCCACGAAATCAGCAACTACCTTCTTTGTCACTGATTTGCGTGATGATGCTTTCACCCATTTAGTGAAGTACTCAATAGTAACCAAAATGAATCGATACCTATTTGAGGCAGGTGGCTCAATAGGTCCGATGACATCCATACCCCAAGCGTTGAATGGCCAAGGTGAGCTCATGGCATTGAGTTCACTTGGTGGGACTTTGATTAGATCTCCGTGGATCTGACATTGATGGCATTTCTGTACAAACTTGCAGCAATCACTTTCCATTGTCATCCAGTAATACCCTGCTCGGAGGATTTTCTTGGCCAGTATGAAACCATTCATATGGGGACCACGGGTCCCGCATATGTACTTCTTCCAAAGCAAACCCAGGTCTGGCATCCGTTTGTAAAGTATTTCCTTGTTCATAAAGACACTATTGGCCATTCGTCGGATGGTTCTCTTTTGACTACTTGTGATACCTTCGGGATACTCTCGCTTTTCCAAATACAACTTGATGTCGTCATACCATGGTTTGCCGTCTAGTTCCGCTTCCACATAGGAATAGTAGGCGTGCTCTTCTCTCAGACTTATTTCTAGCGGGTCAATGTGACTTGAAGTATGCCTGAATTCGATCTTCTTGAACCTTTTGCACAACCTCTATGCCAGGTTTATGAATGGCAAGATCTTATCATTCTTGGTGGCCCACTCACCTTGTACTTGGTGGATTAGCAGACCAGAGTCTCCGATGACCAATAATTCACTGATATGCATGTCCAATGCTATCCTAAGGCCTAAGCTGCAAGCCTCATATTCTGCCATGTTATTGGTACAACGAAATTTGAGCTTTGCGGCCATTGGATAATATTGCCCGACTTTCGATATCAGAATAGTTCCTATTCCGTAACCTTTGTAGTTGACAGCCCCATCAAAGAATCTCCATCCTGTGTAGGGATCCACTGTTTCTGCTTCTATGGCCAATACTCCTTCATCCGGAAAATGAGTTCGAGATCCTCATCCGCAGAATTTTCAGCTAGTAGGTCGGCCAAGGCTTGTCCTTCGATGACTTTTTGTGCTATGTACACGATGGCAAATTCACTTAGCAGCATTTGCCACTTTGCCAATTTCCCAACGGGCATGGGCTGGCGGAAGATATACCTCAATGGGTCCATCTTGGATATGAGGTGGGTTGTGTATGATGACAAGTAGTGCCTCAGCTTTTGGGCCACCTATGTTAAGCCGCACCAAGTCTTTTCCACCAACGTATACCTTTCCTTACAGGCAGTGAATTTCTTGCTCAAGTAGTAGATGGTACGCTTCTTTTTGCCTATCTTGTTGTGTTGTCCTAACACACACCCGAAGGCGTTTTTTGAAATTAACAAGTATAGAAACAGTGGGCTCTCATGCCAGGGAGATACCAAAACTGGTGGATTGGATAGATACTTCTTGATGGTGTCAAAAGCTTCTTGACACTATTCTATCCATTTTGTGGGCGCGTCTTTCTTTAGGAGCTTAATTATGGGCTCCACAATGATGGTGAACTGGGCTATAAACCGCCAAATGTAACTCAGCCTCCCATGAAGCTCATGACCTCTTTCTTGGTCTTTTGAGGGGGTAGTTCTTGGATTGCCTTGATCTTGGCTGGATCTAGTTCTGTGCCCCTTTGGATGACTATGACTCCAAGTAACTTTCCGGACGGCACTCTGAAGGCACATTTAGCCTGGTTCAGTTTCAAATTGAACATACAGAGTCTGTTGAAAAACTTCCATAAGTGTGGTATGCTCTGACCTTTCTCTTGACTTAATGATGATGTTATCCAGGTATACTTCAATTTCCCTATGGATCATGTCAGGAAGATGGTGGTCATAGCCCTCATGTAAGTAGCGGCGTCATTCTTAAGGCTAAACGGCATTACCCTGTAGTGTTACACTCCCTATGGAGTGATTCTTTTCCGCACCCCCTTTGTCTATTATTATTTGGTGGTATCCCGCGAAGCAATCCACAAATGACTATAGTTCATGCTTGGCGAAATTGTCTATGAGTATGTGGATGATTGGGAGTGGGAAATTATCTTTGGGACTGGCTCGGTTGAGGTCCCAGTAATCTACCCATATTCGTATCTTCTCATCCTTTTTAGGCACAGGCACTATGTTGGCCAACCACGTAGGGTATGAGGTCACCTCTACTACCCCTGATTTGATTTGTTTTTCTACCTAGTCCTTAATGCAGATGCTGAGGTCCAGTTTGAACTGCCTGATTTTTTGTTTCACAGGGGTAAAAACCTGCATTGATGGACAACCTGTGGGACACTACACTAGCACTCAATCCCGGCATGTGAGCGTATGACCATGCAAAGATGTCCATATTGTCACACCCCACCCTTGGTAAGGCGTGATTGGCACCCGATACCTTACGGAAATTGAGCAAACCAACTTATAACTTGTATTCTCTATGTATCGAATGACAAAATAAGGTTAAGGCTAGATATTAACGTAATATCATGTATAAATATATGTCCAATGGACCCACGACACCAATATAACGACCGACAGAACATAACGAAGCTATACACCGGAGTTGTCTGCAAAGCCTCTATGAACATGACTGAAGTATACAAGTCGGGACAGGGCCCCTGACATGCCCTGAACAAAAATCATACAGACATATATACATCCCGACTCGACAGCGCTCCGGGGAAGAAGTGGAGCACACTAATCGGCGGTACACGAAGGCAGCCTACGATAAAAGATCCTCGTCTGGTCTATCTACACCTGCGGGCATGAACGTAGCGTCCACAAGAAGGGATGTCTGTACGAACGATTTACTGAGTACGTAAGGCATGAATAACAACATAATAGGAAATATAGAACATAACATGGAATAAAAATAACTTGTATACATGATTGCCTCATAAGGCGGATACCATGCATGCTTAGCTTTCTTTTAAAAAAAATATTCCTCATATATATATATATAGACAAATAATAGTGTTGCGGAACGTGCAGCCCGATCCATAAATAAATAATAGTGTTGCGGAACGTGCAGCCCGATCCATAAATAAATAATAGTGTTGCGGAACGTGCAGCCCAATCCATAAATATTTTATATTGCTGCGGAACGTGCAGCCCGATCCATATATCATATCATCATCTTGCATATATATTGTCGTGGAATGAACAGCCCGATCCATTTATCCCATATATCCCGCGTTCGGGCATCCCGCATCCGGGCGATATCCAACTGATCAGGTGGCTATGCCTATATAACGCCTCACCTTTCCCCTTACCCCATATGTACATATAAATATATACATCATATACATATATAACATAAGTAGCATGCATGAGAGCCCAAGTAAAAGTTATCACTTTATTGGAGTGACGTAAAGTCGGTAGCCTCCGACTTATATTATGGAACAATTATCACCACTCTATCTCATCTTGAAGGAACAATGATTATAAGGTGAGATCAACAACAATGAGTGGAATCAAGAAAATCATGAAATAAGCTCAGTAATCTCATCTTAGCATTAAAATCATAAGCTTTGGAATCTCTAGAATTAAAATCATCATCATCATGTTCATCATAGAAAACATATCGTCTTTAGTATCATAAAAAGCTTTTAAGAATCATGAACTTCTAACTTTTGGAAGTAAGAAGGTTATGGAAACATCTATGGAATCATAGCATAGGAATCATGCCTTTTGAAAGAAATGGACTAGCCTTAACATACTTGTTCAACCTCCAATTATCCACACTTATTCGTCCGAATTCGTGAGTCTACATTTAAGAGGATTCACACTATAATTAGACTCATCATAGTATATTTGTGCTAAGCTTTCAAGTCAAACTATTTTATATCCTGCCGAAAATCGGGCATCATCTCCCCTGTTTATATGCGTAGCCCGAAATCTCAATTCAACAACCAACAACAACAACAACAATACCAACATTAATAACATCATTTCCAACACCAATATATACCATAAAACAACCCATAGGATGTTTTCCAACTTCCATAACTAACCAACTTACTATACAATTATTTAACGACTTTATCTCCGTAAATAATCCTTAAATAATACCAAAAGAGAAAGATTCATACCTTTATTTCTTGTTAAGACAGCAATTTCCTCAATATCCACGCTAAAATCCACCGCAAGACAATACTAGAATCACAACCATGCGTTACCCGGACCTAAACTACTACTCCGCTACTTGAAAATTGCTCACTTTTTGTTTCCCTCACTCTCTCTTCAATTTCTGGAATTTTGTGGCAAAATCTGGTTACAAAGGGGGTTTTTTACCCTTTATATAAGGGTCAAATTCTTGTCGGGTCACTGTAGCATTTTACTGAAGCAGGTCGGTACTGTAGCAGTACTGTAGCACGTGTTTTTGCTATATCAGCCAAACTTATAATGTCCATAATTCTCTACTCCGAAGTCCTATCGACGAGCGGTTTATTGCGTTGGAAACTAGACTCGACGAACTTATTTTGGGCTTTTGTTTGACTTCAAAACAGTTCATATGCTAAGAGATATTCGTCCCTCAAGTTGGACCAAAATTTTCACACAAAACATTACCCATCCTTTCTCCAAAGTCGTATAACTCCACTTCTTCCACTCATTTCCTTATAAAACCTTCCGGTATACCTTATACACATCCTTAACTCATTAAATATACTTAATACTACTTGCTCCTTATATTCCAAAGTGGTTTTACTTACCCATATCTCAACGTACTTATGTATTAAATTTGATAAGTGCTTCTTCGAAGATACGGGGTGTAACATCCTCCCCCCCCCCCCCCCCCTTTGAAACATTTATCCTCGAATGTTGTAGTTTACGACCCACAACATCTCCGTTGGTTCATTGCCTTCCTCTTATAATCCGATCGCCGTATCTTTATACTATACATTGGTCAGTTTCTTCCCGTGCTCTTAACTCTTTCATTGGACTCATCTATGCACTCCATCACCTCTTTGTTCTTATGTACATAATCAGATATCAACTCGTATCCCGCGCTCTCTCTGTTTTCTTTATCATAGTCTTGATTTATCATGCATAATCGCTCGTCATCTTGCAAGTACTCGAATAATATTGCCATTTTTCGTCCTTGTCTCCCTACTAATGGGTAGCTCCCGGCTGCGGCGCCCTTTGTGTTCGTCACCCTTTCCATCGTTCTCTGTGAAATTATCTTGAAGACCTTTCTCCCTCTCTTTATTACTCTTTGGAATATGGCGGGCCCGAAAATCATATCTCACATCCGCATGAAGTGTTTCTTAATCCATTGTAATTCCTTTTTCATACCTGTTTGTGGTTTGCTTATCTTTAATTCATTTCTGCTCCCTCTTAATACATTCTTAATATGCCATTACATCTCGAGTCTTGGCCTCTTTAAGCTAACATCCTTCTTTCTTTGGACTTTTGACAATGCTACACCTCCTTTCAGAATTAGATCTGCTCTTCCCCCCTTTTAAGGGTGTTCTAACACACTAATAACTCTCGAGTACCGGTAGTCATTAGCCAACCCTAACGATCTTCCAAATCAGTTGGTCTCTCATAATACCGGAGTTCTCTCATTGTATAGCTTGACTTATTTTTCTTTCGACTAATCGAGGGTTTTGCATTTAAACGAAGCGCTTATGCATTACAGATCCACCCTCGCTGCCTTCTTTAAGGCCTTTCTACTTCCACTTTTTATGACTGAACATTTTCCAAATCAACGGGTTAATGGGAACATTGGAATCCATCAAAACATTTTACGGAGCGTTGGGTCACAGTCTGCTCTTTTTATCCCTCGTCTTTCTCCACAACCATTATCACTGAAATTCTTCTTACTCTGAGTTTCCGGTTTCACTTTACATCTAAAATATATCATTGAGAGTTAATATGCTAAACTCTTCCAGTGTTTTGCCACTACTTGTTCATATTGTGAAATCCCTGCATTATACTCTCGTCTTTCGACCCTTAAGTCCATGAAATATTCCTTTAAACGCGCAAATCTGTTCTATTCTTAAACCATCTTTTAGGAAGGCTCCTCCGTGTCCGAGGCAACCGTGACAATATCCCTTTATATACCTCTCGAGAGCTAGAAATCTCTTAGCATCGTTGCAAGGCCTGATCAATCTTTCTCTTACTTTCCATCCCTATTGGTGATTAATATCCTTTAGTCCCACTTATCGAAGCCTGTTCTCTAACCCTACGCATTCATCTTTTGTTTCTATACTACCACACTTTATCCCTTTCATATGCCTACCTTCGAATCTCATTCAAATAGTCCCTTGCCTTGCCCATCGTCCCTCTTGGGGTTTCCAACCACTCCGCATACTACAATTTCCCTTAGGTTACTCTAGCTTCTCATCTGTCCCTTATCTCTGAATTTGTAAGACTTTTAGTACACTTCCCAGGGGGGTCACCCATCCTAGTATTACTCTCACACGCTTAACCTTGGAGTGCTAATGGGATCCGGTGCGTTAGTGCTGGTATGATCGCATCCGCCCTACTGCGTGACCTTTATCACATAACCTAGAACAAGCTGAAATTCTAATGGATTTCGATAAATTCTCATAGTGCATCTCCCTCCAGATTAAAAGGATTCTTACTCTTCCGAAAAAGCAAATGCTATTTTAACCTTTGGAACTCCCGATGACAAGCCATCAATCAACACATACAACTGCTTTCCATTCTTAAATTTTAAGATTCCTTGTAGCGGTAAAACTTCCTAGCCACAGTTATCTATAAGTACTTTGGTTATCGGTCCCTTCAAAACTTCCATTTGTCAACTATCAATAGTATCCTGCAATAGTTGTACACACATAAGAAGTTTCAATAAAAAACTTGTATACCTGTAGCCGGCCTGTCCTCCTCTCGGTCTGGAGGGCTGTAGAGTGAAGTATCCTCATCGTGCTTGCACCATTCTGTTAGCCATCTCATCATGGCGATTGTTTGTATGGTTCTATGTCATATACTCTCGCAATTGATATAACTAGCGGCTTGAAATTTCACGAGGGTTCATTGTCACCAGCTCGTTTCGACCAACGCAATATCCTTGAATTCTTTTCTTGCGTTCTTATCTCCGTCTACTTTCATGGCCTCTCCTTGCATTTCCTTAGCTCATCTTGCTTCATAACTCCCTATTACTTTTCAATTGCCCCATTGTCGGGTGTCATAATTCCTCCAATACCTTAGTCAGTCCTTGTGCTCGTACTCAAGCTTTGTTTCCCCCCTTAAAGGTTTTACCTTATAGTGTTGTATTTTATTGCCATTCTCGATCGAAATTTATGGGGATACTCGAAGTAGTGATGTGCCCAACTATATGTCCAGCCGACTTTTGATTCCAATAACTGATGCCCGATGTCCACTTGTGGCGTCATCTTTATTTTGTCTTCCCATATCAACGTGTCCTATACTTTCCCTTTAATCAATATGTAGCAATCATAGACGTATAATCTTTGTTATCTCTTAAATCCTTTGTCCTTATCCTTAAATTTTAGGAAAATTTTGACAGAGTTTCTCCTATACTCCTTACTATCCAAACCACCGCACGCAGCCAGAAAATACATGTAATGCCTCACGAGGTCAAATATAAACATGCGTAACACACCTTAGCCTCACAGGGCTCTCAATATCGAACAGAAATGCAAATATGACAAAACTCAGCTCATGCGTCACAACTCGGAATATACTTGAACTTTTATCAATCGTTTTTGTATATTTCTGGTCACTTTCCTTCCATTCATTGGCTATACATTTCAATAATACTTGCAACATTCTTCCCATATCGACTTATAATCCTTTTTACCATTACTTACCTGCATGTCTTTTCTTCCTTGACGTCATCGGCAATCTTACAACTGAACTTATCATTAAATTATACACGTAACTAATTCCCCCTGCTTTACTGTACAATCAGCTTATCTTGACTATGACCAATTTATTCTCATAGAAGATGCACATCTTGATGACATAATTTCAACAAAGTGACTTACCTCTATAATCCTAATATCATCATCCTCTTCCTTTATCAACACCATTCTTCCGCTGAAATCAAGGGTAAGTACAAGAAATTTCATTTCCTATGACTTGGCTTTCCCACATGATCTAAGATGAGAAAATAAGGTCAATCATTCCTAAATGCCTTGCAGCCTCTTGTTTATAAATGTGGCCGGCTTCACATCCATAAACAGGACTCTGCTAGACACGGCTTGCAGACAACCCTAGGACAGAACTACTCTGATACCAATTTGTCACACCCCACCCTTGGTAGGGCGTGATTGGCACCCGACACCTTACGAAAACTGAGCGAACCAACTTATAACTTGTATTCTCTATGTCTCGAATGACAAAATAAGGTTAAGGCCTAGATATTAACGTAATATCATGTATAAATATATGTCCAATGGACCCACGATGCCAATATAACGACCGACGGAACATAACGAAGCTATACACGAAGCTGTCTACAAAGCCTCTATGAACATGGTAGAAGTATACAAGTCGGGACAAGGCCCCGACATGCCCCGAACAAAAATCATACAAACATATATACATCCGGACTCGGCGGCGCTCCGGGAAGAAGTGGAGCTCACCGATAAGAACCGGTACACGAGAGGCGACCTATGATGAAAGATCCTCGTCTTGTCTATCTACACTGCGGGAATGAACGCGGCGTCCACTGAGAAGGGATATCGGTACGAACGATGTGCGAGTACGTAAGGCATGAATAACAACATAATAGGAAATATAGAACATAACATGGAAATAAAAATAACCTGTATACCTGATTGCCTCATAAGGCGGATACCATGCATGCTTAGCTTTCTTTTTTTAAAAAAAAAAACATTCCTCATATATATATATATATATATATATATATATATATATATATATATATAATAGTCCTACGGAATGTGTAGCCCAATCCATAAATAAATAATAGTACTGCGGAATGTGCAGCCCGATCCATAAATAAATAATAGTACTGCGGAACGTGCAGCCCGATCCATAAATTTTTTGTATTGCTGCGGAACGTGCAGCCCGATCCATATATCATATCATCATCTTGCATATATATTGTCGCGGAACGAATAGCCCGATCCATTTATCCCATATATCCGTGTCCCGGTATATATATATATATATATGGCTATGCGTATATAACGCCTCACCTTTCCCCTTACCCCATATGTACATATAAATATATACATCATATACATATATAACACAAGTAGCATGCATGAGAGCCCAAGTAAAAGTTATCACTTTATCGGAGTGACGTAAGGTCGGTAGCCTCCGACATATATTATGGAACAATTATCATCGCTTTATCTCACCTTGAAGGAACAATGATTATAAGGTGAGATCAACAGCAATGAGTGGAATCAAGAAAATCTTGAAATAAGCTCAGTAATCTCATCTTAGCATTAAAATCATAAGCTTTGGAATCTCTAGAATTAAAATCATCATCATCATGTTCATCATAGAAAACATATCGTCTTTAGTATCATAAAAAGCTTTTAAGAATCATGAACTTCTAACTTTTGGAAGTAAGAAGGTAATGGAAACATATATGGAATCATAGCATAGGAATCATGCCTTTTGAAAGAAAGGGACTAGCCTTAACATACCTGTTCGACCTCGATTATCCACACTTATTCGTCCGAATTTGTGAGTCTACATTTAAGAGGATTCACACTATCATTAGACTCATCATAGTATATTTGTGCTACGCTTTCAAGTCAAACTATTTTATATCCTGCCGAAAATCGGGCAGCATCTTCCCTGTTTATATGCGTAGCCCAAAATCTCAATTCAGCAACCAACAACAACAACAACAATACCAACATTAATAACATCATTTCCAACACCAATATATACCATAAAATAACCCACACGCTGTTTTCTAACTTCCATAACTAACCAACTTACTACACAATTATTTAACGACTTTATCTCCGTAAATAATCCTTAAATAATACCAAAACAGAAAGATTCATACTTTTTTTCTTGTTAAGACAACAATATTCTCAATATCCACGCTAAAATCCACCGCAAAACAATACTAGAATCACAACCATGCGTTACCCGGACCTAAACTACTACTCCGCTACTTGAAAATTGCTCACTTTTTGTTTCCCTCACTCTCTCTCTTCAATTTCTGGAATTTTTTGGGAAAATCTGGTTACAAAGGGGGTTTTTACCCTTTATATAAGGGTCAAATTCGGGTCGGGCCACTGTAGCATTTACTGTAGCAGTACTGTAGCACGTGTTTCTGCTCTGTCATCCGAACTTGTAACGTCCATAATACTCTACTCCGATGTCCTATCGATGAGCGGTTTATTGGGTTGGAAACTAGACTCGACGAACTTCATTTTAGGCTTTGGTTTCACTTCAAAATACTTCATGTGCTAAGAGATATTCGTCCCACAAGTTGGACCAAAATTTTCACACAAAACATTACCCATCCTTTCTCCAAACTCGTACTACTCCACTTCTTCCACTCATTTCCTTATAAAACCTTCCGGTATACCTTATATACATCCTTCACTCATTAAATATACTTAATACTGCTTTCTCCTTATATTCCAAAGTGGTTTTACTTAACCATAACTCAACGTACTTATGTTTCAAATTTGATAAGTGCTTCTTCGAAGATACGGGGTGTAACACATATATTCTTTTAGTAGACTTATTAGTTCTGTCTTTTGCGGTGCTTTTAGGTGTGCATTATCCTAGTTTCCTTGATGTTCTCTTCATCACCTCGGTTGATGGCTTCCATTTCATCCATATTTGGCTTTTGTTCATTTTCCAACTAAGGTAGAATCGTTTCTGTCACGACCCAACTAGGGGCCATAACAGGTACCCGGAGCTGACTACCGAGCACCGCTCATCATGCTGACCATCATACCCAACTGGTGCACACATCATTGTCAATACAAGATTTATCATAAAACAATCTCCAAACATCTCCCAAGACATATATAAGCATAGGCCCATAAGGCTACAAAGTGGTGTACACAATCTACAATGAAGAAGTCGCATAACACCTACAACACACACATAAGTATCTACGAGCTTCTAACTGGAATCTTTTGAAGTTATAGGGACGGGGCAGGACCCCGCCATGCCCCACATATGTACGCAAAAGAATATACCAATAAGCTGCACCTCCGAAGTAGTGGGGTGCTCCTATACAACTGCTGAGTGAGCTCCTAAGCGTCTGCGCCGTCTCCCTGTCTACCTGTGGGCATGAACACATCGTCCATAAAAGAAAAGGACGTCAGTACGAACAATGTACTGAGTATGTAAGGCATAAATGGTAACGGAATAAGGAAATATAGAAAGCATAAGAAGAAAAAATAACTATAACTGCTTGCCTCTTGAGGCTGAATCATGCACGCTCACTTTTACCTTTAAAACATGTCACACATACATACATAAACTGTCTGAATCAACAACATCATTAGCCCATGTCCGGGGTAATCATTTCGCGCCGCCCACTAGTGGTGTCATGCCCGGCCTAATAGGCACGGTGTTATCATTATCCATAAGCCGCCCACCTGAGTGGTGTCATGCCCAGCCAACTAGGCGCGGTATAATCATATATCTATACTTATCATGAAGCATGCATAAGAGTTCAAATAAAAGCTATCAACCTATCAGAGGGACGTAAGGTCGGGAACCTCCGATTACATTATGAAACATTATGTTACACCCCATAGTTTCGTACATGGAAATTTATAAGTATTGGACGTTCTAAGTACGGATACTGGAGTTCCCTTCAAGGATGTATGATATTATACAAAGTAATCCTATGGTCATGAAGGTTTACGTTCATATAATAAGCTATGGGAAACTCCGGGACCAAGCAAATCGAAGAAAATAAATTTGTCGAGAATTTGAAAAAAGTTGACAGAATTTTGGGTCAACTTTGGAGGGGTATAGCTCCTAGTATATTAAGACTTTTAAGGTGTTTCAAAATTCTAAAATGAAGTTCGTCGAGTCTAGTTTTTAACAAAACAAACTACTCATCGATAGGATATCGGAGTAGAGAATTATGGACGTTACAAGTTCAGCTGACAGAGCAGAAACGCATGCTACAGTAGATTGCTACAGTGACCCGGCCCGAATTTGACCCTATATAAAGGGTAAAAACCCTTTTTTTTCACCAGATTTGCCCAGAAAATTCCAGAAAATTGAAGAGAGAGGAGATCACAAAGTAAGCAATTTTCAAGCGGCGGAGTATTAATCGAAGCTCGGATAAACGCATGGATGTGATTCTAGTATGGTTTTGCGGTGGATTCAAGGTGGATATTGAAGATATCGCTGTTTTAACAAGAATAAGGTTTGAATCTCCTATTATTAATGTTAATTTTGATTTATTTACGGAGATAAAGTCATTAAATAATTGTATAGCGAGTTGGTTGGTTGTGGAAATTGGAAAACATCGTGTGGAATGTTTTATGGTACATATTGGTGTTGGAAATGATGTTATTGTCCTTGTTGTTGTTGTTGTGTTGTTGGTTGCTGAATTATAATTTCGGGCTAGGCATATAAACAGGGGAGATGCTGCCGAAATTTCAGCAGATTCTAGAAAGAGTTAGTTTGAGGGCTTAAGACAGGCCTATGAAGATGAGTATAACAATAGTATAAATTTTTTTGAATATAGATTTACAAGCCTGGGAGGCCAAGCGTTGAATAGTTAAAGTTAAGGCAACCAAAAAGGTATGTTAAGGCTCGTCCCTTTCTTTCAAAGGCATGATTCCTATGTTATGATTTCATAAATGTTTTCATATCTTCCTTGTTATCAAAAGTTAAAAGTCTATGATTCCAAGGCATGATTCCCTTCCTGATAAACCGTAAATGTTTTCCAAAATGTCCGTATTTTTCCAAAACAAAGGTTTATGATTTTGTAAGCTTTTATGACTACAACGACGGACATGTTTTTGTAATGACAACGATGATGTCAAAGATGAGAATATGTCTATGATGATCATGATGAGAACGATTTCATGTTTGAAAGTCTCAAGTTGTGGATTAAATATGAATATGAGAATATTGAGCTATTTCTTGATCCTCAATTTTATTCCTTGATAATGACTCTATTTTCCAAAGACTTCAAAGTATATGAATTGACGTCTTATGAGATTTATGACATTATTCTATGTTTTCTCTTGATGTTATTCTTCATTGATAGTCTCACCTTAAAATAATTGTTCCTTCAAGGTGAGATAGAGCGATGATGATTATTCCATAATATAATCGGAGGTTACCGACCTTACGTCACTCCGATAGAGTTATAGCTTTTCTTGGGCTCTCATGCATAATGCTTATATGATGTATATATATATATATGGGGAATATGGGAAAAAGGGCGAGAGCGTTATATATGCGTAACCACTTGATCAGTTGGTATAATATGACATGATATCATCCCGGACGCGGGACATATGTGGTTAAATGGATCGGAGCCGACGCCTCGGCAATATGATATGTTCTATTTTCTATATATATGAACAAAAAATATTTTTCAAAGAAAGCTAAGCATGCATGGCATCCGCCCTAAGGGGCACTCACATGTACAGGTTACTCTTTTATCTCACGATATGCTCTATATTTCCATTCTGTTATTATTCATACTTTACATCCCTTACTATGTTACTATTCATGCCTTACATACTCGGTACATTACTCGTACTGACGTCCCTTCCGTGGACGCTGCGTTCATGCCCGCAGGATCGGGTAGCCGGCCGGACGATCCATCGCGATAGGACCTCCCCTCAGCGCGGTCCGCACGCTCCATTGATTCGGGAGCAGCCCTTTTGGTGTGCTATTCGGTTACGTACATATATGGGTACGGCAGGGCCTTGTCCCGTCATTTCTACAGTTTGTACTCCATAGAGGTCTGTAGACAGTGATATGTAGTCGTGATGTTATGCAGCCTCGTCGGCGTTTATTTTGTTGTACAGTATATATGTAGCGGCCAAATCGGCTTGCGTCTTTACTCTCAGTGCTCATGTTTATGTGTATGCGTTGGCCGTGAGTTCCCGATACGAAGTCTTTTCTGTTGATTGTTCGGGAGACAGTATAACACAGTTACAGATTGTATATGGGCCCAGGACAGTCAGTGAGAAGTAAATGAAAGCATAGGAGTGCTTGGCCCGTAGTGGTCGGGCACTTGTTACGGACCATCGGTTTGGGTCGTGACAATCATCGCTATGCCTCGCCTTGAAAGAACTGGTATCATGAGGTGAGGCAACAACAATGAATAACATCAATGAATCGCACACATAGAATTCTCAAGCTCATGAAGACATTATTATCCTCATCACTACCATAAAACATATCTCATAAGAAGCTTTTAAGTATCTTTAACTTCCATCTTTGGAATGTAAGAAGGTCATGGGAATATAGGGAAGAAATCACAATGTAAGAGTCATGCCTTTGAAAGAAGGGGACTAGCCTTACATACCTTTATATCTTTTAAACACTATTGCCTACTTTCTTGCCTTTCGAGTTCGCGATTCTACCTTCAAGGGAATTTGTACTAGATTAGACAACCGGAAACATACTTAAGCTTAAGCTAAAGGAACTAATAGTTAATGAAAATTCGGCAACATTTCCTTTGTTTCGACAACTTCTTCCATAAAATAAGACAACCCTCAAACATCAATAAGAATGCCCATAATAACATAATCAATAAATTCTTTAAGTTAACCATTGTTTACTTCTTAAATCCTCCTTCAAAATCATCCATAACCATACCTATAATACAACATCATATTCATTCTCATATAATACTCCTTTAACATCACTTGTATTATTCACCACAAGATTGTACTCATAACATATCAAGAACTATTATTCAAGTCAAGTTACTATTCAAGAATACCAATATTTCCATATTTGAACTCCATACTCTACCTTCTTCTACAATCCAAGTCTTTTAACCACTCAATATTCTTAACGACATGGAATAAACATAAAACTCACCTTTTATGATGTAGGAATGGACTTTGGATGAGCGTACTCCACTTGGAGAAAACCCCACTTCAATACAAAAGGACTTTTTGATCTCTACAAACCCTAGTAAGCATCCATACACTTGATTCTTACTAATTTTTGGTGTTTACTCCTTGATTTCCCTTGGATATATGATAACATGATGAGAGAGTTATTCTAGAACTTTCAAGACTTAGAGAGAGAATGGAATCGGAAAATTTAGAGCATGACTCATCTATTTATAGTTGAAACTGGAAGGTTCCAGAGAAGCGGTTCGACGGGCGGGTCGACGACCCGTCGACGTGTCGGCGGTCCATCAACTTGTTCCGTTGACCTGCTTCTGTAGATCAGAAGCTGCAGAGTCATATTGACGGCAGAGATCTACGGCCCGTCGACGTATTTCGTCGATCTGCTTCTGCAGATCAGAATTTTCAGAACATAGTGATGTTGCATGTTGATGGTCCGTCGATAATGTCTGGTGTCTGCAGACTTCCCTGAATATGCTCAGCCTGCGTCGGTTCAATCCGTTCAACTTATAGTCCTGTAAATTACTAGGAATTCCTGCTGGTGCACTTATACACGGGGTAAAATACTTAGCATCTCAAAACTCGAGTACAAATCTCCATTTCAAGGCACACTCAACTGGGGGGCTGTAAGTTTTTTTCTTACAATGGAAACGAGAGGTGTAACACTCTCTCCCCCCCCCCCCCTCCCTTCTGAAGAACATTCATCCCCGAATGTTAAATTCTCGGGGGTTTCTACAAAATTTTCGCGCAGTTTTGTCACGACCCAACCAGAGGACCATGACGGGCACCCGGTGCTAACCTACCTGGGCACCTCTTATCGTACATTCACATTCACATCTAGGTGGACCACATGGCCTGCGCATGGCTTCTATACATCAATGATGCTAATCTCATTAGGCAACAACACATTCATATCATCCTCAACAACTATGCCCATATCCATATACACAAGCCGACGAGGCTATCAAAATGATATACAAAATATGAGCCGACAAGGCTAAAGACATCTAACCATACACAACTGTCTACGAGCCTCTAAGAAGAGTATGTAACATCGTATAGGCGAGACAGGACCCCGCCATACCCATATGTATGTACACAAAAGAATAATACCCAAAAGCTGTAGCTCCGGATGAAATGGAGCTCCTCTATGCAGTCCCTGGAAAAGAAATCTATGGATCAAGCCTGTCTCCTTGGCCACCTTCAGGCATGACGCAGCATCCACAAACAAAAGGACGTCAGTACGAATAATGTACTGAGTATGTAAAGAATAATTAATATCATAGTAGGAGCATAAGAGACAGCATAAGAAATAGCATAAGGTGGGAGAATCAGGAAGTAATAGAGCCATTTGTACCTCTAGTGGCCATCATCATATTTACTTATTTCTCTCTCATAGGGACCTTCCATTTCTAATGCTTACTCGTGTGTGTGTGTGTGTCTATATATATATATATATATATTTGTATTTGTACTTGTATCATACCCGACCATGAAGGTTCGGTGTTTCAAATATATATATATATATATTTGTATTTGTACTTGTATCATACCCGACCATGAAGGTTCGTTGTTTCACATACCCGGCCATGACAAGGTTCGGTGATTGTACATACCTGGCCCTACCAAGGCTAAGTGTTATCCGTACCCAACTGCAGTGGTGTGCGCGCGATAGGTATCATACCCGGCCATATAAGCTCTGTGTTACATAATAGTCATACATACTTGGACTCGTATACATAAGAGTCCATGAGTACTGTCAATATCATTACCATCATCGTTTTCGTTACATCCATCCTTCGAGTATCAACTATCATATAAGGGAAGCAATAGAATCGCGAAAGTATCGAGAATCATGAGCGTTAGTAACTTTAGGGATAGGGTCATTTGGAAGACATTATGGAACTCATGAAAGGATATATATATAACAAAGAAACCATGCCTTAATGAAAGAAGGGTTAGCCTTACATACCTCTTTGTTTTCTTAACTACTTAACGTTCACCGTCGAGGCTTGAACAATCTACATTTAGAAGGATTCATACCATGGTTAAGCTTTAATGACACAATTAAATTCAAACTAGAATAATTCATGATCTATTGAAAATTGGGCGGCATTTCCCCCTATTTCGTCAACTTCCACCATATAACAAAACAACTCCCAACAGCTACAATAACATCCACAATATCATAATCAAGTAATCACATTCCACTAAGCCTTCAAAATTCATCCTTATGTTCAACTTATACCAACAACTTCACACCCATTTTAGCACATTTTCATACAATACTTCCTCATCACCATTACTACCTTCCATAACAAGATTATATCCATATTATACTAAGAATCATGACTCAAGTTAGCTTATTACCCAAAAACATCATAAAAGTTACATTTAGCCCTCATTTTCTACTTTCTTCTTCAACCCAAGTTCTTCAACAATCAAGAATTCATGATAACATGAAATAAGCATGAAAACTAACCTTTTATCTCATGGGAGTGAGCTTTGGAGCAGCTATTACCTTATGTGAAAACCGTAGCCTCAATATCTAAGAATCTCTTATAGTCTACTAACCCTAGGAAGCCTTCAAACACATGAACACTTTGATTCTTGCCTCTTGATCTTTGTTTTCTCTTAGATTGGGGTGGAATATGCTTGGAGAAGGGTTTTGAGCTCTCAAGACTTTTGGAAGATGAAAAATGAAATAAATGAACAAAGGCCATCTATTTATACAAAACATAAAATTTCAGCCCGATGGACTTATACAGACCACTTATACAGTCCATATAATATTATACGGTCCGTATAAGTGGACCGCATAACACCACCATGGGAAAGTCCCATTCTGATATAGGTCAAGTTATACCCTCTTCAAGCATATTGTAGTTTCTGCATTCGTTCCATTTGTTCTACTTCATTTTGTTTCCAACGTAATACTGGTACACCATTGCAAAAGGTTACCGTCTTCAAAGGAATAGTTGATATAGGGTTAGGGTTTTGCATGGGGTTCAAAGTGTGTGGTTTAAACAAGTCATTGTATTTGCTCTTTGAGGTTTCTAGTTGGGTTGGACTATTATCTATGATGGTGGTGGATGTGTTAGCAGCCTGGCGCCTATCAATGACTGCTAACCAGTGGCCAATGTGGCCATCTTCTCGGAGGGAAGACTAGGTGAGGGTTTGAATGTGTAGGTTTAGGAGAGAGAAGAGAGCATTTATCGGTTTTGGGGTGTAGTGATTGCAAACATTTTTGGAGTTTGTCATGTAATTTCTTTGAATTCCAGCCATCTGCACGCATGAAGTAAGACAATCCTTCTATGCTGGAATCAATATGAAAATTTGTAGGATATATACACAGCTATATACTCGTCCTCAAACTACGCCAATATATACAAGCCGACAAGGCTGCCAAAAATGATATACAAAATATAAACCGATGAGGTTATAGAACATCTAACTATATACATCTATCCACGAGCCTCTATATGGAGTGCATAACATCATAAGGATGGGACAGAACCCCTCCATGCCCATACATACACGAAAGAATAGTACCAGCTGAACTATAGTTCCGGAACAAGCAGAGTACTCCTGTACAATCGCTGATGAAGCAGCCTAGGGGTTTGGTCCGTCTCCCTGTCTACCTACGGGTATGAACGTAACATCCACAACAAAAGGAAGTCAGTACGAGTGATGTACAACGTATGAAAGGCATGAATAACAACATAATGAAGATATGAAAGAAACATGAGATAAGAGAAATAACATGTACATCTGAATGCCTCTTAAGGCGGATGTCATGCATGTAGCTTTTAAAAAAAAATTCGTACTAGTACCGTACCCGGCCATATAGGCTCGGTGTTATCATCATATTATTATCATCCCACGTCTGGGGTAACATCATAACTCGCCCACCGCAAGGGGTGTCCACATCTATGTGCTTACTAAGCCGAATATAGCGCAACGCGGTGTGAGAAAATACATACATATATATATATATATATATATATATATATATATATATATATATATATATATATATATATATATATATATATATTATGCATGAGAGCCAAAATAAAAGCTATAACTCTATCAGAGTGACGTAAGGTCGGTAAACGTCCGATTATCATTATGGAACTATCATCATTATCATATCTCACCTTGAAATAAAAATAACCATAAGATGAGATCAACATCCATGAATAAAATCAACAATCATATGAGAAAGATCGATAATCATGAGACAATTATCAACAATAACATAAAAACCTCAAAAATCATAAGCTTCTAACATTTTTAGGTGTAGGAACATTATGGATATCATGTGTAAGTTCACAACAATGGGATCAACCCTTAAGAAACAAAGAGACAGCCTTAACATACGTTATCCTCTCCTTAACTATTTAATGCTTATCCTCCCAAGCTTGTAAATCTAGATTTAAGATAATTCATACTAGAGTTAAGCCTTGTGATACCTTCTTGACACTTATGTAAACCTTCATTAACCATCTAAAGAGCCCTACAACTCCCTCTCAAGCTAATTCTAAAAAATGTATTGCCCAAATGATGCAAAATCTTCCAAAAACATTACACCAATTCTAGCCTTCACGAACTTAATTCCGCCGATTCATTTAACTCTGAAACCTTAAGGTACATACTTAAAATTATTAGATATCCTCCTTAACCTTGTAAGGGCTCCATGTCCACTTTGGGCTTTCGTTAGTTTACTTATAATGCAAATGACGCAAAGTTTTCCTAGGTGTAACAATAACTCTGCCTGGAGCTAAAATATCAAGGCGAACATAACTGTTGGCCAGAGTCTGAACCTCCATGATCAACAGATGCTCGAAAACAGCCAAAGGGGTAAACTCCTCATACTCATGGCCTTGCGACTCAAGGCATCAGCAATAACATTGGCTTTTCCTGGATGATAAAGAATATAGAGGTCATAGTCCTTCTGAAGCTCTATCTATCGGCGCTGCCTGGAACTAAGATCTCTCTGGTTAAACACGTGCTGAAAGCTACGGTGATCGGTGAAAACATCATAATGGAAACCATACAATTAATGCCTCCAGATCTTCAAAGCGAAGATCACAGCTAGCAACTCTAAATCATGGGTAGGGTAATTCCTCTCATGGATCTTCATCTAATGGGAAGCATAGGCTATAACACAACCCTCCTGCATCAACACAGCACCCAAACCCACACGAGATGCATCACAATAGACTGAAAAGCACTTACCCTCCACGGGTAATGCTAGAATCGGGGCTGAAGTCAAAAGGCTCTTGAGCTTTTGAAAGCTCTCCTCACCATTATCGGACCACTGGAAGGGACCATCCTTCTGAGTCAATCCGGTCAATAACAAAGCAATAGTAGAGAAACCCTTCATTAATCGGCGGTAGGAACTGGCCAAACACACGAAACTACGGATCTCGATCATAATGGCGAGCCTCGCCTAATCTCTCACAGCCTCAATCTTCTTAGGATCCACCATAATCCCGTTCGTAGACACCACATTGCCCAAGAATTCCACTGACTCCAACCAAAACTCGCACTTCGAAAACTTAGCAAACAAACTATTTTTCTTCAACAACCCAAACACAGTATGAAGATGGCTCTTACTGTGCTTGGGTTGTTGAAGAATGGCCTAAAGATGCCATTCATCAAAGTCATGAATGCAGTCGTGGCATTGGTAAGACCACATGACATCACCAGAAACTTATAATGCCCATATCTCGTCCGAAAAGATGTTTTCAGGATATCCTAGGCCCTGATCTTCAGCTGATGGTAGAATGAACGCAAGTCAATCTTCGAGAACACTGAAGCACCCTGAAGCTAGTCAAATAAATCATCAATACGAGGCATAGGGTACTTGTTACGATTAGTAATCTTGTTTAGCTGACGATAATCGATACACATCCTCATAGATCCATCTTTCTTCTTTACGAACAACACATGAGCACCCCAAGAGGAGATTTTCGGTCTAATGAACCCTTGCTAAATAAATCCTGCAACTACTCCTTAAGCTCTCTCAACTTAGCGGGTGCCAATGGATATGGCGGAATACAAATAGGGCGAGTGCCCGGCTCCAAGTCAACACAAAAGTCAATATCGCGATCGGATGGCATACCTGGCAGATCGGATAGGAATACCTCTGTGAACTCGCTCACAATGGGAACGAACTCAAGGGGCAGAGATGTAACAGTAGTGTCACGTACATGAGCCAAATAAGATAAACACCCCTTGTTGATTAATTTCTTCGCCTGATGAAAGGAAATAATCTTCTTCGGAGAGGGACTAGGAGAACCCCTCCACTCAAGTCTAGGAATGTCCGGCATGACTAAAGTGACTGTCTTGGCATGACAGCCCAAGATCGCATAATAAGGAAAAAGCCAGGTCATACCCAAAATAATATCGAAATCCACCATATCAAGTATCATAAATTCTACCCACGTGTCATAACACATAAAAGTAGCCAAGCACGACCGATAGACTCGATCAACCATAACAGAATCTCAAACTGGAGTAGACACATGAATAGGTACGGCTATTCCATCAGAAGTCAAGTCCCAACCAATAGCATGATAAGTGGATCCAAGAACAAATAACATAGAAGTTGCTCTATGTCGGATAGAAATAATACTTGAAATGGCCGCATCTGAGGCCTCTGCCTCGGGTCTACCTGGGAATGAATAACACTGGGCCCCACAGACTGCCTGACTATGATCCACCTCTCAAACTCTGGGACCCACCACTATAGGACTGGGACCCACCCGTAGAAGTCTGTGAACCACCACGACCTGACTGAGTACCGCCTCTCGGAGAAGCACTACCTCGGCTACCTGAAGATACCGGAGTCCTCTGGGGCTGATAACCCTGCCTGGGTCGAGGACACTCTCTAGAAAAATGACCAGGCTATCCACATGTAAAATAAGCTCTAGAAAGAGAAGCCTGATGAATTGAAACTGAAGACCCAGCTGGAGCAACCCTGTCTGCTGATCGAGAAAATGAGCTCTCAGAGACTCTCTGTCTAGATGGCCTACTAAAAGAAGCCTGCATTGCTGACTTGTCACACCCCAAATCTGGAGGGCCGCGATCGACACCCGGTGCCTACCTGGACCGGGCGAACCAACATTTTAACTTACATTTAGCTAAGAATGTGGATAGGCCTAAAAGCCACCTGTACTCAGAAAACTCCCAACATAGATATATACAGATAACTCTCTGCGGTCTGGCCGCCTCCTCAACAAACAAAACGTAACTGTATGCCCTCCGGCCATCTCATGGAATATATACAAAACTGCTCAAACCACTGTATGAG
Organism: Lycium ferocissimum; assembly: GCF_029784015.1. Lineage (NCBI taxonomy): Eukaryota > Viridiplantae > Streptophyta > Magnoliopsida > Solanales > Solanaceae > Lycium > Lycium ferocissimum. The sequence goes on from NW_026725197.1 coordinate 439,958, forward strand.
CCGAAACGACTCTCATAAGTAACTATGCATCAAAGGATGGGCCACGGGGCCACAGACTGACTGACTGTACTGTACATGTGTCTACAAGCCTCTAAAGAAACATAACTGAGTCATGGGCAGGATATGGCTCCGGCTCACCCGTCGTCCATAAACACAAAAGAAAGACTCCACATAGACCTGGCAACTCCGAACAAAAGGGAGCTCACCACCAGCGAATGTCAAGTACCGTCTCACCGAGGAGTTCTCGTCAATCCGTCGATCCGTACCGCAGTACGAATGCAAAGGCCCCCCCAAAAGAAAAGGGACATCAGTACGAATAATGTACCGAGTATGTAAGGCAAGATAACCATTGAAATGAAATAACAAGCTGTGCTCCAAATATCTCAAGAAAGCATCTGGAGGTACTCTACCTGGGTTGCCTCTCATCTGAGGCAAGATAACATAATCTATAGATATAACTCCGTGACTCGAAGGTCAGGCATAGATGACTCCATGACTCATAGGCCAGGTATAATCAACTCCATGACCCGTAGGTCAGGTATAATCAACTCCATGACCCGTAGGTCAGGTATAATCAACTCCATGACCCGTAGGTCAGGTATAATCAACTCCATGACCCGTAGGTCAGGTATAATCAACTCCATGACCCTTAGGTTAGGTATGCGCATCTCCGTGACCCGTCGGTCAGGAAATAACTCCATGACCCGTAGGCCAGGCGATAACTCCATGACCCGTAGGCCAGGCGTATACATATAATGATAACTCGAAGGCAACATAAAAGCCTATAAACAACATATACACTAGTTATACCTTCTATCATTCTATCATCTTATATAACTTGACTATTCTTATACCCGTCCTTAACTTAAGAGAGTTATCGCAATAGGGTTATGGTAACCCGAGTATAATCTTCATGAATAGCAAATCTTGGTGCGAATAGTCAAAGGTGGCTCGATAGTAGAAATCATGCCAATGAAAAGAAGGGATAGCCTTAACATACCCGGAAGCTTACTTCTTGGCTTTCCAACTTACTTCTTGTCTTGTAAATTTAAATAAGATCATTCGCCTCATAATCTACATATAAACCCATTCATGCTGTGGTTAGGCTTATCATCATATGCTTGTCCTAAACCTTTTAATGAAATTCCTTTAGAATCTGCTGAAATTCGGGCAGCATCTCCCCTATTCATATGCCTAGTCCGAAATTACAATTCAGTAACCAACAACAACAGCAACAAGACCAAAATCAACCATGTTATTCTCAATACCAAATACTCCATAAAACCTCCCATATAATGTTTATCTACATCTCCACCAATAGAATTATTATACAGCTATTTAACGGTTCTATCTCCGTAAATTAACATTAATAATAGGAGATTCATACCTTAATCCTAATAATATCGCTATATCTTCACTTTTTTCACCTTAAAATCGAACCACACATGTCGCCATATGATTCTATACTCTTAACTATACGTTGCCTGGACCGGAATTTGAGAATTATAGTTGATTTAGGCTTGAAATTTGAGTTTAGGAGTTGGGGAACTTTCTAGAGGATTTTTGAGTAGTGTGGAAGAGGTGTTAGCTGAAAAAAGAGGGGGCAAGTCCCTTTTATATTGGTTCAAATTCGGGTCGGGTCACTGTAGCAGGCGGTACTGTAGCAGTACTGTAGCACGTGTTTCTGTTCTGTCAGCCGAACTTGTAACATCCATAATTCGCTACTCCAATGTCCTATCGACGAGCGGTTTGTTGCATTAGAAACTAGACTCGACGAACTTCATTTTAGGCTTTTGTTTCACCTCAAAACTCCTCATACTCTAAAAGATATTCCTTCCCCAAGTTGGATCAGAATTATCGTACGAAACCTTGCCCATCTTTTCTCCAAAGTCACACTACTCAACTTCTTCTAATCATTTCCTTATAGGATCTTCCGGTATTCCTTACATATGTCCTTTACTCGTAAAATATACTTAATAATGCTTCGCTTCATATATTCCAAAGTTATTTTACTTAGCCACAGCTCGGCATACTTACGGTTAAATTTAACAAGGGCTTCTTTAGAAGTACGGGGTGTAACATTACTGCATAGGGCGACCGGAATATGATTGATACTGCCTCAAAAACAGTCCGGCGCCCTTCGAGCTGTAACCACTATAACCCCAAAACTGTCTCTGCCTTTTCTCACTAACCCCTGCAGACGAACGGGCCTTGGAATCCTCTCAATGTGGAGACTATCTAACAAGTACATAGAACAGATAAGTCAACAATGCAACGGGGTGGCTAGCCCTCAAATCATACAACAGGGCCCAACCTAAGGCACTATCCATCCCAACTTTATACCCGAAGGCTTACATGCATTCTCCGACAATATCATCTAAACATACCCATTCTCTGACAATATCATCTAAACATACGCTTTGCTAATTGAAGTCTCACCATAAGGTAAACCGTAACCTACCTAGAAAGCCGAACGACAAATCTCCAACAGTCAAACCTTAGTCTTGCCCTTCCTTTGTGCCTTGATATAATGAAAGTCTAGTCATATTCGGATTAGGAAATTAGAATCAAGAAGAATCATTATTCAAATCTTACTTCTATTCAAGACCCAAATCTCAACCTATAGAATGGGGTTTATGAACTAAAAAGATGAAATTAGGAATCTACAGGTCTCAACATGAAATTAATGGTCTAGGTGATCAATTTCAATCAATTATAAGCTAGAAGAACTAACAATTCACTTAAGTTCGGATTCTAGGCAAAACCCCCAAATTTGGGTTTGAACCCTAACTTTCAATTCATAAATTACACACTAGTAATGAAGAAATCATGAAATAGTAGACTCTAATCATCTATCCCATGCTTAAAGGAGCTAGCCCGATCATTAATTCAAGATTTAATAGCCTAGAATGAAGAACTCACAAAACCCTCTTTCAATCCGCCATTTCTTAAGAAAACTAGAATGTTTAATGGATTCCTAAGGTGATTAATAAAACATGGAATCAAAAGGAAGGTGAAAGAACTTACCACAATGATTTTCTATGAAGAAAAGCCTTGAATGCACCCAAAAAGCTCTAAAGTCGAAATGGTATTGAATGAACAACTTAAGGCTTTTAATACACATTTAATGAATCTAACTGCCCGTCATCCGCTCCCGCAGTCCATTAGCCACTCCAGCGCTCCCGCTACCTCAGTCCCTTGACCGTTTCTGCGATCCTTCCTAAAATACAAAAGGTAGGTCCACCGCCGTACCATTGCCGCGGTCCCGGCTGCCATAGTCCACCGCACACCGTAAAATTACACAAGTTTCACTAATTCCACTCGAAATCCCGACTATCACTCGAGACCATCTGCTCAAAAACCATGTATGTATAAATACATAAAAACACGCTATGTACGCACTCGTGGCCTCAAAATTTTCAAAGGAGGTCTCGTTGACCGAGTCAATCCCCGATACCTCAAAACTAAATTTCCAACGCTAGTGCATTGGGAACTGAGCTGAATATGCACACGAGTTCTCAAAGATCATTCGGACCTCTCGAAATTGTCGGATTCCCAAAAAAGGTCCATTTACCAAAATTCCAATTTTGAGTCAAATCTTTTTCGCTTTAAGTCCAAATTTCCCACAAAGTCACCCAAATCATATCCAAAGACCTTGGGAAGTATTTCAACGATCCCATTAGGTCAAATGTGAGCTAAACAAGCTCAAAAAAGGCAATAACGACCACACAGGTTGTTACACCTAGACCAGGCCAGATAAGGGCTTCCTAAGTATCCCTCATCGGGACATCAGTTCAGACGTAGTTCTTGGCACAAATATGCTCAAAATACAAAAAATGGGATCCCCTAATGTGTACCCAAAAGCAGCCTCATTTTGAGATCGGAACGGGTGTTTGTCCTTTTCACCACGTTTTGTGGCCAAAGGCCCTACTTCCTTATATTGGGGAGGGAGTAATACCTAAATCCCTCCCGTATAGAACAAATGCTCTAGCTCAATCTTGGAAGCCTTACATTCTTCATTGTCATGCCTCGGGGCTCCAGAGTGAAAAAGAAAAATCCTTCTTTGACTTGTTCCCACAGACGAGGCCCTCCAAGCAGCTCTTATTGTCTGGATCATCCCCATGCTTGCCAATTTTTGGAAGATACTTGTGTACGAGTCTTTAGAGATGGTGAAGTGATAACGTCAAATATAAGCATCCAAAGCAATTTCTTCGTTTGGGGAGACGATATCGTGGACCAACAAAGATTGGGGTCCTCATAGATTGTGAATTGTCTTGACATCAATCAACCTTATAATTCTCTTCCTGAAAGACAAGCATTCATTGCCAATGTGGCCTAGTTGCTCTTTTTGGAACGAGCACCTGTTGTGTGCATAAATAGGAGCATAAGGTGGAAGCCGCTCATGGCTAGTGCAAGTGGCTCCCACACTCTTAAGCTTATGAAATATTTCCTCGCATGTCACATGTGTTGGTGAGACGTGGTAGGGGCAGGCAACAGCCTTGTGTTCAATTTCCCCTAAGCTGGTGATGCTGGGCGGACAAACTTTATTTGGACTTCGAGCTCTTCCCCTTGGTTTGTGGAGGCAATAGAGGCAGCCACTTTAGATGGCCAAGTGGGCTCTTGCGTGTTAGATTTCACTTCATAGTCTTCGGATTCTTACCCGTAAACAGCAGTGAATACCCATGAGATATGCCTTTCGTTTCATACAAGGGATCCTCTTGATGATGCGTGATCTGGTGGGCTCTTTAAGCGGGCTTTCTGCCGAGTCCATCAACTCAGCCTCTTTGATCTTGGCATTGACTGCTCAGATTTTCCTTTCCAGGTCCTGTATCTTTCTGCTAAGCGATCCTTCACTTTCCCTTTTGATGGTAGTGCGCTCCAAGGTGTTAATGATAACCTTTTAGAAAGGTGACTAGGGTTAGTTGAATCAATTGGCTTTCAAGTTATTTTGGGTGTTTTCTTTGTTTTGCTTTGGGATGGTGATCGGTACATGAGATCAATCAAATCATTCAAACGAAACATATGAAACCCAGAAACACATATTCACATATCAATATATCAATAAACAAAATATACTACTCGCGTTCCCAAGGTTTTCTAATAGGTTGAAGCATAAATATGCCATTTGTACCAAACCATTGCCCCCATAATCTAAAAATCTCATTAATAATATTCCTCCTCGGAGGGGTACAAAATTTAAATAAAGACAAGACAAAATTAAATTAGCAGAAGTGTCCTCCAGTAGCTGATGATGAAGCCCTCTCAGTACTTGCCTTCTTGGCCTTTTAGAGGGTGGTCTGGATATGGAGGTGGCCAATTTCAATACGGCGTCCATCAAGAAACCCTTCTCCATGAAGCTTATTGAGGCAATGTCGTCCAAAGTCTTCTTCATCTGATCATCGAGCTTAGTCAAGCAGTCATGGGTGAACTCCAACTCATGCTTCAAGCTTTTTATGGTAGCTTGATCTTGCTCTATCATCTCCAAATACTTGGCAACCCTATCATTAGCCCTTCTTTAAATCAAACGGGCTCGAATCTCGACTTTGGAAGCCTTATCTTGCACACAACTACAGAAAATGGGCTTAGGAGTGAGAGTGCCTGTAAGTCAGCCCTTAACCAATCTCTATACTCTTCTTCAGAAGCAGGATGAAGCCTATCGGGAGCTAAGGTGTCTAGACCCCAAGATATGCAGCCATTCCACTCATGAATACAATCTCCGGCCCTCGAAATCCTATCACCATCATAGTCAATGATGAAATCCCCCATGTTTCCAACTTGGGGTATGACTTGGGTCCTACCAAATTGCCTCAAAACTCTAGAAGGTGCACAAGGGCGAATCCCTCGAATCCCTATAAGTGGCAAGAATGGGCATTTTCTTCCCTTGACCACAACAGTATTGGTTACGAAGTCGTTGAACATCCACTGTATGCTATCTTCTCTTAGCCTAAAAAAAGTGAAGGCCCAACTCTATTTGGTTTGATCCCCAAAGTTGGGGCAATAGTTAAGAAGGTCATCCTTTTCTTCTGGCTTTCTCAAATACTGGGTACCCTTGAATTTAATTATGTTTTTAAGGATCCACCATGGTAGGAGTAGGTTGCATCCTTGGAAGTATTTGAAGTGGTTTCTACAAAGGCTCAAGGCTTGGTACATATCGGCATGGATAATGGGCATCAAGTCAAAGTATTTGGTTTCTTCTTGTCGGGTTATGCCATAAAAGATAACATAGGTGACTGAGATGATTCGGCTGTCTATGGCTAAGGTTCCATCTTTGGGAAATACCATAAGTTCCAAGAAGCAAATGAGAAAGGCTAAGGGTTGGGTGGCTTCCCATTTGGCATAGGGTTTGAATTCGGTTGGGTGTTCCACAAATCTAATTGGGTTACCGAAGCTTTTGTATAATTATCTAGAGGGTATGGTTGGACTGAATGCCCAATTGGCATGGGATAAGGAAAGCATTTTGAGTATTTGGTTTGGGGTAGGCTTTTCTAGGATCAGGACATATTTGTTGGTTTTTTTTCTTTTTAGACCTGATCGTACGCTGGTTAGGACATTCCTTAATTCTTCCGAAGTCGGGGCCATTTCTACATTAAACCCAAACCGGAAAACCATCCTATCTCGGTCCCAAAACTCGGTATTCACCTCTATTAGCTCCGTATAACCTTTCATCATCATTATAGAGGGTAAGTTTCCTAAGTGGCAAGAGATTCTCTTTCTTTCTTCTTGGCTCATCCTACCCTACCATATGTGTAACTAATCTGGTGTATTAATAACCATGTCAGACTGCAAATCAATCGTCATCTATAAAATAAAGACAAGGTCAATGCCCCCCCCCCCCCTCCCCCTCTCATAGGCAATGGTTTAGCACATAGGCATATAACATGTATCCAATTAGCACATAAATGATAAGCGGTGTCTTTCGGGTCATAGACTGTATTCGATACGAGGTGGTCATCCTATCAGGTTTCAGATACGTCTCAAATATCCAAAACTCTTCTAGTTCATCTTTAGATTTGGCTTAGCTCTACCCTAGGCATATGCAAGAGTGGGTTTTCTAAGTGACCCTGGACTCAGGGTGAACCGTTGTCTGCTGTTGGGTGACCGCACACCAACTCCGTGTTCAACGTGTTCTAAAGAAGGGGTGTTCCGTTTTTTTAGTGAAGGCTAGACCACGAGCCCGCGTGTACCCTTTAAAAACTTGCTTTTTTCCATGAGTAGCGAAATTTATGATATGAATGCATGACAATTTATAATTGTGAAAAAGTAAAAACATAAGCATAATTAAATCACATTATATTGAAGCCCTTATGGTTAGAACCTAGAAATCCCAGCGGAGTCGCCATCTGTTATGGTTCACTTTCAAGCGGGTGCATAAAAGCTACTAAGAGGTTGTTGGTGCTCTAAATTGAATTTAGTATTTATAGAGTCTCAACCTAATTTTATAATGGAAATTAGAAAAAACGGGTTAAAAGGGTTTATTCAAACAAGAAAAAAATTCTTTTTAGACCAGAGTTCCAGGTAAGGGTTCTGGTGATCCCCTAGGGAAGGTTTTATGCACCCTAGTATTAAGGATCCGTAGAATACAATTGACCTACGAGCTTCAATGTGTGATTATTGCAATTATTTGCTTAAAATGTTTTCTTTATCGCAAAATGTCATGCTTATCATAAATTCAAACTTCTTGCAAAATGTCCCCTTAGAAAAAGGGGATTTTGGTTTCAAAAATTCATATAAACATTCAACTCACTTCATATCCAGATCAAGGAACACTCGGGATTTCTCCCGAGTAGAGTCGCTACTATTTTGGTCCTAATGATATGAGTTTAGTTCTTATATGTTTTTATTACTTATATAAGAAAAATAAGTGGAGTATATCTCCTTTTTATAATATAAGTATAAAAGAAATTATTGGGTCCGTTTAGTTCATTGAAGCTCAATAAGGTCAATCATATTCGAACTCCAAAGTCATCTTATTCTCAAACTAGTCCAAGGGTATTTCCTCTTGTTTTATCCCTTTAAGCTTGGGCTTTTGGCCCCAAAAATGCTTTGTTCCTTTTTTGAAAATTTTGTCTAAGTTAGGCAAATAAACTTCATTTTTTATTCTGAAAATTCCAAGTGCTCAAACTTTCCATTGTCAAAGTTTAGCCTTAGTTCTGAAAGAGTTTTCCTTGCAATCCAACAATCTTAAGCCCATTTCTGATTCAGTCCGATTTAATATTAAAGTCCAAAGCATACAGTTTTGTCTTCAATTAAAAGAGGCCTTTTGTGGGCTTAAGGCCAAAAAAAGACTACTTTTATTTCTAACCCTTTCATATACAGAATTAGTAAAGGGGCAGAAGGCCCAAAATTTGTGACTTAGCTCCACTTTCAGAAATCATTTATGATTAGCCGTGTTAAACCAGTTTTATACTTGAAGAAGACTCTTAAAACATTCAGTACCCATTTCATGCGAGTGTTGAGATTAGCCAAGTTTGAAAAAATGATTTTAGGCAACTTCCTAATAATACTAAGCATTTTTCCCTAAGTTCTAAGCACATAAGAGGGTTCCAATATTCACATGAGTCTTTTACAAATACATATGGTTACACTAAGATGTAAATAATGAGAAAGGTTTAGGCTGTTGGGCCTACCTAAGCCCACAAGTTGCCTATTTTCACCCATAGGTGGGCCTTCAATACATATTAGCTTCCAATTCTGTCCGGACTCGATCAAATAATAAGAGTTGGGCCTCAAGCCCAACAGGTTTCAAATGGAAAAGAATGGCCCAATTGGCCTCTATGCAGCATGAAGAGGAAAAAGAAAGTATTGGGTTAGAGAGTATCTAGAACTCAATCTTTTACTTAACATAAACTAATTCTAATTTATACAAAACAAACATGCACATTAATATGCTTTCAAACAAATGGCACAAGTAATAGAGCATATCACAATATCAACTTATTACTTAAGTGCATATCATGCAGGCTCTTAACTTGATTCACACTAAGTGTAGTTGCTACGAACATACACCAACAAGGTCACAGAGAAACAAAAGTGCAAAGTTTTCATGAGTTTGGTTATGGTTATGAACTTTAGAAAAAGCTAACTAGACATGAACATGGCAGGGATGCAAGAAAAGATTCTTGAGCTTTATTTAACAAGACATTTATGTGCACTAAATAATTCATTGCTAATGGCAGCCTTATATGATGAGTGAAGCAAAGTGAGCTAATTTTTCACATGAAAGACCAATAAATGCGAACATTCAGGGTTCAAATGGAGCTCCTAAAAGGAAAATACACATTGCAAGTTTATGTGGCACAAATAAGACAACATACATAGCGTTCAGAGGAGGGATAATGGAAAGAACATGCTCAAGTAAGGAGAAACACCACACCAACAAACACCTAACCTTAGGCAACCTATACAGAGTTTCAGAGATCACATATTGGACTTGGCATATCACTTTTTAAGCTACTGCACATAGAATACTCTTTTATATTTAACTGGTATGAAAACATGGATTAGTTGTGCACATTTGAATACTCAAAACAACTGGAGGCAATGATGGTGCATCCTAGTGAAAGCATACAACTATTCATACTTGTTCAGCATGGCATCTTCACGTTTGACTCAACACCAAAAGAGAAAATGCATCACTCATACTAACATATAGCTTATCAATTTTGACTTGTAGACTAGCATGGAGACCTTAATTAGATCCTGTGAGGCTAAAAAGGTGTCTGACCTTGTTATGTTGGTAACAATCACGTCCTTTTAAGTAATCAATACTACTTTTGGGTATGGGCTCTTGTCTTTTTAAAGATTCAATTACTCAAATACAGATGGATGTCTAAAACCAAGCAAGATGACACATAGGCAAGTTATCATACTTATTTCCACAGTTCAAGCTTAGGAGACTCTGATCATACCAATATATGTCCCGTTAACCATTTTTACTTAATAGACATATGAAAGTGCATTTAATAGAACATCTCACTAGACCTAAGTTAACTTGAATCTCATTTTTTAATACATAGGCATAGACAGGCGCAAAAGAATTTAAAACATGCTCATTCATGGTATTTTACAAGTAATAGGATGACAATGGTGTTAATCAAGTATAACCTATCGTTACAAGAATCTAATAATAAGTTAGACATCTTTGTGCTTATTTGTTAATTAACAGAACCTAGGTCTAATCTCAAATTATACTAAGATTTCCCTTCACTTACATTGTAACACACCAGATCATTCAATTAATAGAAAGACCTCATACTAGTCACAGACAAACTTCAGTCCAAATATCAATCTTGCTAATCATATCTGCACAGCATGTAGCAGATAGGTGCACTAATATGTTGATCATGGGAATGCAACATAGTCTACACAAATGGATTTAAGAGCACAGATAGAGCCTAAACAAGAGAAATAGCATTTAAACATGGTTTAAACTACTGAAACCATAATCTCAACATAATAGGGGCTGAATCACTAAACATATAGTAGAAAAATGTAGCTAAATGGGACTAAAGCTAACAACATACTAAACAGAACCTAAACAGGCATAACATTGATTGAATTAATCATTTAACATGCTCAACCTAACTGAACAAAGCCTAAACTAATAAATAACATGTATAAACAGGGATTAAATGCTCTTAAACATAACTAAACTTAGTCATTAAAGAACATAACCATAGCAAGACTAGCATCCAACACATATAAGCCTATTTTGAACTAACATACATCATAACTATATTAACAGCTTAACACATATAAACAAAAAACAAATAAAATACCAAAAATACAAAAAGAAGGAAATTTACCTTTTGTGAGTGCAGGCTATTGTCGAGAATTGGACTTGAAGGAATCTTTGCTTGCTCGACCCTCAGTCCTCAAACCACAGCACAATAGAGAAACAGAACAAAACTTTAAAAAAAACTTAAACTTAACTTGAAAAAAAATAAAGGTCTCAAGCAAAATTGCTAAAACCCTAGGTATTTTCAAGTTTTCATGAATATGTTAGATATTCGGTATATGCAAAGTGTGAATTGGGGGTTTCTTTATATAGAACCCCAAATCTGAGAAAACCCTAATCCCAACTCAATATGGGACTGTGGCCAATTTTTGGGAACAAATCTCTCAATTCATCAATCAATGGCTAGGATTTAAGCAAACAAAGGCATATAGGGTCAGATTTGATCCAAGTTTAGTCAATCCATTTGGTTCTGTATGAACCAATGAAAATCCGCAATTCAAAAACAAAACAAGATAAGAACCATTAAGGTTTGGTACTTATTTGCTTGTTGATTTGTAGAAAAGTAAGAGAAACGTGCAAGCAAATACCTGTTTGGTGGTGCATCGACGGAGAGAGGGTAAAGCAATTATTGATTTACCCAAGTAGTCAAGCAACAACTGCATAAAGCGAAAGCAACTCTACTTTTTGCCATTTTCAGGGCGATGGCCATGAGGAGAGAGAGAGGACAAGTGGTGGTTAGGGTTTCTATAAAGAGAAACCCTTTCTTATGCTCTAAGGGGTCATTTGTGTTGTGAAATGAGAAAAATGGAAAGAAAAGGGGGGATCTCCCCTTTATTTCCACTTTGGTCCGGGTCAGGTCCTTTAATGGACTGGGCTCGTTCTCAATTAAAAGAAGAAAAAAAAGGGGGCTCATCTTGAATATTCATGATATACAGACGCATACATGTACATTCATGTTTATGTGAGTATATCTATGCGTATATGTAGAGGCATCTTATATACGTACACGTATACATACGCGGTTCATATGTATATACATAAGAAAGTCGTAGTACTTTAGGAAAGTAGCCATATTAAGTAAGATAGTTAATTTAAAACCCCTTTAATTATGGCTTAAACATAATTAACCAATTTCCCTAGACTAAAGACACGTATAATTATGCAATTATGCAATTATGACCCTAACTGAATCTTAAACCATAGAATTGGTCATTTTCAATCATGGCCACAATTAAAGACAAGGCTAACCTTGAATTGCAATTATGACCTTAATTGATTTGATCATGAAATGGGTCATTTCAATTATGGTCCTATCTAACCAACCTAAAGGCTAGTTTGCAAAATGTGACCTTAATTGACTTAAACCATGATATAGGTTGTTTCAATTATGGCCATGTTTAGTTTAATTTAAACAATTAACGACTAAATTTGCAGTAATGACCTTAATTGACGTTAAGCCATGGAAATTGGCTATTGCAATTAAAGCCAGACTTGACCAACAAATTAATTATTTCAATTGTTGCCCCAATTGACCATATAGTGAGCAATTTTATAAATTTAATCATAATTAAACACTTGATTAATTATGATTAGATCTAAAAATTGCACCAATGCAAATTGAATATGCAAAACTTAAGATTTGAGAAGTAAAATGGTTAATTAATTTAATTAATCAGACTTCTTGAGTTAAACGGAGTAAAATGCTTGTTAATTGGTTTTCTGATGATTTTAACAATTAATTAAACAATTGTTTTGAATTATCTTCTTGATTAAACTTGGCAAATGCTTCATATTAATTAAAAATATGTAAATCAATTTCTAAATGATTTATAATATTATTAAAGTTATTTTACCATATGAAATGGCAAAATATTATCGAAATAATTTTATGAAATCATTTTGACCTATAAAAATGCACATTTCACTCCGTTTGATATCCAAGGACTCTGGGTAATTAAAATAAATTATGGGAGGCCAAAAATTAGATGTCAATAGTTGACATTCTGAACCATCCAGGGAAGGAAAATGTAGTGGCCGATGCCCTTAGCCGCAGATCCATGGATAGCCTATCTTATTTGCGGCCAGAGAAACAAGAGATAGCTCATGAGCTTCACCAGTTAGCTAGCCTAGGAGTTCGATTATTGGACTCGTGCAATGTAGAAGTTACTATTTAAGATTCAGCGACCTCACTGTTAGTGGCCGAGGTTATAAAGCACCAGTACGAGGATCTCATGCTAGTCCATTATAGAGATACAACTCCTTAGAAGGAGAAGTCTCCATTTGAGATTACTAGAGATGGAGTCATCAGATATCGAAGCAGATTGTGTGTTCCAGATATTGCAGGGTTACGCCGACAGATTATAGGAGAAGCTCATCATTCCTGTTATGTTATTCATCTAGGGGCGTCAAAGATGTATCATGATATCAGAGACGTTCTTGGTGGGACGGGATGAAGAATGATATAGCCGAGTTTGTAGCTCACTGCCCTAATTGTCAGCAGGTTAAGGTTGAGCACCAGAAGCCTGGTAGGTTGCTACAAAGTATAGAGATTCCGACTTAGAAATGGGAGGTGATCAATATGGATTTCATTACAGGCTTGCCTCGTTCTCAGCATAAGTTTGATTCGATATGGGTGATTGTTCATAGGCTTACAAAGTCAGCACATTTGTCAGGACTACTTATTCCGTCGAGGATTATGCGAAATTATATATTAAGGAAATAGTGCAACTTCATGGTGCTCTAGTATTTATTATTTCAGACAGAGGTGCACAGTGTACAACTAACTTCTGAAGATCTTTGCAAAAAGAATTGGGGACACAGGTGAGTCTTAGCACAACATTCCATCCCAGACAGACGGACATGCTGAGCGTACGATTCAGACGCTTAAGGATATGTTACGGGCATGTACCATGTCCCAAACAGATGTGAGTGGCAGCCACACGAATCCTATAGTAGGCAAACCAATCACTTAACCCATTATGAAGCCAATTTAAATTACTTAAACCAATTAATAAACATTGCTCACGAATAATAGCATAAAATGTCAGACAATAAAATAAACTAAATAGTAAGTGCGGAAGTCTAGCTATTACATCCCAAAATCTGAAAGTCACCGTACAACGACTCTAACCAACAATGTCTAAAAGAAGAAATACTGTCTAAAGATGAACATATGTCTGGGATGAAAATAGACATCTGAAATAAAGAAAGTTCTTTAGGTGGCATGGCACAGATAGGAGCTCACCCTCTGATCTTGGTATCGAACAACCTCAACTAGATGCGAGGTCTCGAAGACGTCTCTGTCTCAAAATCTGCACTCATAAAAAACTGCAGCAGCGCAGGTCAGTACAAACAATACGTACTGGTAGGTATCATAGGCCGACTAAGATTAGTATCATGCATACATATATAAAATAAATGAAATAGGCAGATAGGCACAACAAACATGTATCACAACTAATATCCTCAAATAATCCACTTTCAGAATAATTCACTAATTATCAACAATGAAACACCAATGCTCAAGTCATGGAAGTAAAATAAACAAATAAGTTCCCTCTCTGTCACACATTTGTACACACATGCTAAATGGTAGTGTTTTCCCCATATAGCCATGACCTGCAGGGGACCCTGGGTGTCCATGTACCACTCGTTCTGGAATGGACCTCAGACCACGAGCTCACACTAGGCTACATCATCACCCCCTGTCAAATATGCCTTAAAAGATGTATATGTTCCATCTCAATCATCATCAACAACGTCTCATAATCAAATCACAAGGAATGACTCAAGAACACGTATCAAGTCAACATCAATGAAGTATAGTCAAATACCACAAGTCACAATAAGATTCACAAATAATCTGCTCAACGTAATAGAACATGTTACTAACAGAAACTCATCTCTGAAGGGGATATATGAACACCTTCCTTTTAATAATCTCAAAAGTACAATTCAAGTTTATTATCCTCAATAATGGAAAATCACTTCACACAATTAAATAATACAACTAACAACAATCACCCAACTCCATGTCCGATGTCCTAGACATCCTTTCTCCCATAGACTTTACGACATATACAATCAACTAATCAAAGTCTAACTCAAGTAAACCATAACCTACCTCGAAGCCGAACTGGAACAATGCAATCACTCTGCAATAGCTTTTCCTTTCCTCGACGCTTCAGAAAGTTCAAAGTCTAAAATTACAATTCTAAGTAAGTAAAGGATCATCAACTTAACACTAACAAATTTGGGATGGCAATCCCACCAATTGTACCCTTAATCAAATGGGATAATTATCCTTAGGGTCATAATCATCCTAATGTAGTCTCAAGCGTCATACTGAATCAATTAATAGGTTCTCTAATCATTTCAACCCTACAATTTTGTTTTTAGCCAAAGTTCCTATTTTTATTGGAGCCCTAAGTCTCAACAACCAATTTCCATCATTGAATAACAAGTTCTCATGATATGAAGCGATAATTTCTATTTTTAGATGAGTAAACAATCAATAGACAACAATAGACAATACCCATTAATATTCTAGGGTTTCTTTAGTATTTGTGTTCTACCCTTCAATTCCTATTAAAGGTCCTTTGATTGAAACAAGAATCAACTAAGAACATTATGTGTAGAAAGTGAGTGATTAAGGATTACCTTTGATGGAGAATAGTGCCCTAGCCTTAGAAAGTCGCTTTTATGCTCTTGCTTGTTGTTTTTGGGATTATGTGAGGAGTGGGGATGAAATAAGGTATTCAAATCGTGTTTCTGACTTAACGAGATGCGCTGTAGTGGTCCCCGCTTCTCTACAGCGAGCAACACCTTCACAGCAGCGGCTATTTGAAAAACCAACACTTCGCTGTAGTAGGGCCCTTCCTCACTGCAGCGGCGGACTTTGAGCAGTGAGCACGAAAATTTTCCTCTTTTTATACTTAGTCTATAAAAATCATTCTAAGGCCTTATTAACACAGCCAACAAACATACCAAGTTAAAAACACATCACAGAATCACTTATAAGTCGCAAAACACAACGCAAAACACACCCTATTTTATTTAGACCCGCTCATTCCTAACCTCGGGAAAGTACTAGCAAGGGTAGAATGGTCAACGCACGCATAACAACCAAGCGGGTCGTTACAGCATGTGTGATAGACTACGAGGTAGTTGGGATGATCATTTTCCACTTATTGAGTTCGCATATAATAATAGCTACCATTCTAGTATCCATATGGCCCCGTATGAAGCCCTATATGAGTCGAAGTGTAAGGAACCTATCGGTTGGTTCGAAGTTTGGGAATCAATGTTGATCAGACCAAAATTGGTTTAGAAGGTAGTGGAGAAGGTTAATCTTATACATGAAAGGTTATTGACAGCTCAGAGTCGCTAGAAGTCCTATGTAGATAATCGAAGGCGGAAGCTGAAATTTCAGGTAGATAACTGGGTATTCCTGAAGGTAGCGCCAATGAAGGGCGTTATGAGATTCAGCAAAAAGGGAAAGGTTAGCCCTAGATATATTGGACCTTGTAGGATTATGTGAAGAGTGAGCCAGGTGGCTTATGAGTTAGATCTCCCTTCAGACTTGAAGTATATACCTCTAGTCTTCCATGTGTCTATACTTCGTCAGTGTATTGGAGATCCTCCAGAGTCATACCTGCTAATGATGTTCAAGTTACAGAGCAACTATCATATGAGGAAGTCCTAATTGTCATCTTAGATCGACAGATCTGTAGGTTGAGAACCAAGGACGTGGTATCGGTAAAAGTACTTTGGAGAAACAAGAATGTTAAAGAGATGACTTGGGAAGTTGAGGATGATATGAAGTCTAGATACCCTCATTTCTTTCTGGATCCAGAGCATATACAAACTACGAAACCATCATCTTTATGTATCTATTATTTATCAGTTACTCTTGTTGGTCATGTAGGACCATTATTGTTAATGATAGTTGTAGCCCTGTATGGCATTGTATAGTTTGGTTTGTTGTGTGGTAGGTTGGCAGTGGTACAGTTACACAGGAGACTCGGTCGAAATTTCTATAAGATTTCTGAGAGTTTCTAAGGGGGGAAAGGATGTTACACCTAGTAGTCTTGTATGTTGAGATTCACCGTATGTTAGTCATTCTATTCTTGGACTAGGATTACCTTTGAGTTTATATAACACTAGAAATGTTCATTTTATGTATGTGAAGGTTTAAGTCGTGTTTAATAAATATTGGAAGGATTAGAGGTTAAACGATTGAAGAAAACGAGTTTGTCGGAAGAGCCTTTTGACACCCCATTTGACAGTCCGCAAAACCGTTTGATGGCCATCAAAAGGTGGCTCCTCTACCATGAAACAGTCACAGAAAGGTCATGCTGGTTGGACAATTTGACGGACCACAGACCGTTCGACAGTCCATCAAATTGGTCGTCAAATTATGTCGGTGGGATTTTATTTGAGGATTTATATTTCGTTTTCCCTTATTTGGATTCATTATCCTCCCATTTCAGACCCTACGGCTCTCCAAAACCCTCTCCCCAAGTTCATATACTTATCAAGCCCAAACCCAATAGAATCAAGAGGTTCAAGTGCTAGAAAACTCACTAGGGTTAGTGGAGTTCAAGTATCTCTTTTGTGTTAAAGATGGAGGTTTCATCCTAATGAAGTAATTTGATCTAGAGCTTGTTCTTGCATGATTAAGGTAAGGTTTCATCTCTATTAAATGTTCTTGAGGTTGTTTGATTGTTGTACAACTTGATTGAAGGAAGAAAGTGAAAAAAAGAAAGTTCAAATATGGATTAGAGACCATGTTGAGTTTATGGACTGTTTTGATCACATTATTGTTGTGTTATTGAGATGATTTCCTTGTAGTTGGGTAGTAGTTGATGTTGTTGTCATCTAGGGTATGTGGAGAAAAGGTGTATAAATGCCGTATACAAAGTGCATATTTGGCTGTTTTAGATGTATCTTGTAATACTTGATAAAGTAAGTATAAGTGGCTTGTATGAGCTTGTGTTGTTGTTGTTGGCTGTTGTGTATGTTGTTGTAGCCAAAGAATAAGGGGAAATGCTTCCCCTTTCATTTTAGAATCGAATTATCATTTGATATACGTGATATACTAGTGCCATCTAAGTTCGTATATGCATTCCTTTGTTATAAGATTAGCACACTAGTTGTGGGAAGTTTGTTGTTGGATTGCTTAGACGACTTTGAGGTATGTTAAGGTTAACTTCCCTTCTTTTGGTAAGATCCTTATGAACAAAACGTACAAGTAGCGCTACTCCATAATGACTCTATTCTTAGCATCTAGGGATGTTCCATGTTGATTCATGTTCTAGTAAGGATGTTCCGTATGTCGCTCTTCAAATTCAATAAGATTCATAGAATCACATGTTAATGGAAATGCTATCTTATAACGATGTTTGGAGGTATAACGACCTTACGTCACTTCGACAGATTCAGGATGTACTCTTATTATATTCATGCATGGCAATATATATATATATATATATATAGATATATGCAGACCTATGTCCCCTCAAGCATTATATCACGTGTATATTATGTATTATATATGGGGTATGGGGAAGGTGATGGCGTTCTATACGCACTACCACCTGATCAGCTGGTCACATGATGATGATGATGCCCACAAAGGCCGATATGATACGATGGGATGCCCACAGAGACTTGATATGCGTTATATATCCATATATATGTATGACCCTTATGCATACATGCACAGTATTTATGTATATCATGGCCCATAGAGGCAGTTCAGACATACAAATTGTATACATTTCATCTTATGTTCTCTTATGTCTCGTTCATGTTACTTTCATGCCTTGCATAATCAGTACTTTGTCTGTATTGACGTCCTTTTCTTGGGGGCACTACGTTTCATACCCCCAAGTTTAGGTAGACAGGTTGACGATCCGCCATTAGAGGCTGTTGTTCAGTAGACATTGGAGCACTCCTCTTGTTTCAGAATTACTATTGTGTTTTGGTACATCATGCTTTTGTGTGCATATGGGTATGGCGGGGCCCTTCTCCCGGCCATGTTACGTCATATACTCCAGTAGAGGCTTGTAGACAGTCGTAGTTGTTACATCCCGTATTTTCGTACGTCGGAGCGTGCGAGTTAAATGACACTACTAACGGACACGAGGTTATCCCCGAGCTTATAGGTGGTTAAAGTGATGGTACACACGAATCGTAAGGATTTGAAGATTAAACCAATCGAAGAAAATGAGTTTCGTCGAGGCTCGAAATTTATTTGATGAAATACGGTCCAAGCTATAATGCCCCGTATGTTTGGACTAGAACATCTAATCGTCCAACATGAGAAAATTTACCCGAGCCCGGAGAATTCGATCATATCCAGGGGTGAAAATCAAGAGCTCGGTGTATACAAGGAATGAAGTCTCAAAATAATTTAGGACTTAACAAGTGTGACCACGGTGATTGAGAATAATATTTAATGTGTACCAAAAGGGACTATGGACTAGTGCTATGTCACATAATCATGACAATGAGTATATGAAGTGTATTAAAAATGGTCCTTTGTTGAAGTGAATTGAGATCAAGAAATTAATTCTAGGTGTAATTGGTTCAATGTTGGGAATAAAATAATTAAATAGCAATTGGTGGGAATTGACATTTGTCACGTGGTGGGACGCAAAGGATGACTAATGTCTATGCTATAATCTTCTTTGGCACCTTTGGTGGTGTCAATATCATTTGAGGACGTGTGGATATCATTATGAGGAGTTGTCACTTTAAATAGGAAAAAGTCTCATAATTGAAATGTATTGAGCCAACATCTCTTCATATGAAATGAAGAAATATGTAGCGACAACGTGAAGCTACATTTTCAAGGGAGAAAAGATGAAGTTTACCATTGAAGCAAAACAAAAGGAACGTGATTATTTTTGTAATCAGCAACATGGAAAATTCTAAAGTTAGGTGACAACGTGATTCATTTTGCAAGAGCAACGTGAGTATTTTTAAATCAGCAAGGTTTTATTTTTTGAGCGGCGTATCGAGAGCTCTTCTCCAAGAAATGGCATGGATCATATTTTAAGAGAGCCATGTATAAATATTCTCGAGAACAATTTGCGAGATTTTCGAGCCTAAGCTATTAGGTGATTTCATGACGTGACTAAGTGTGCTATATAATATATGGCCTCAGCTTATACCTGAGTGTGCTATTGCCTCGGCTTATGCACAGGTGTGCTATGGCCTCGGTTTATGTGCGAGTGTGCTAGGTGACACATGGCCTTAGTTTATGTTATGGATTTTCTTTAAAAGAGATTTCATACATTTGCATATTTGCATTCCCGAAGGGGCCTTTATTGATATAGAGCGGAAGCGGGCTGCCTGGAAGGGCCATTATTGATATAGGCGGGAAGCGGTGCCGGAAAGGGCCATCATTAATTTGCCGGAAGCGGCACGTGTGTTGCATTGCATTATTCACTTAAAGGAGGTGTGTTAGATTACATTATTTATTTTGAAAATGTTAGTTAGATTGTAATTATTTACTTGAAGCTTTGCTTGAGATTTTGTGTACATATTTACATTTCTTCCGGCGGAGAAGTGACGGTATTGGGTTGGTTATGATTCCTTCGTTTTCCTAAATTGTGCGATGGTTATCATTTATTCCCCTTTACATATTCGGTACATTTCGTAAATTGACCCCCTTTCTTCGGTGCGTTTCATGCCGCGCGGTATATACGAGATGAGTAGAAGATGTTCCGGCGGGAATGGCGAGCTCCGTTTTCTCCGGAAGTGTTCTTGAGTCGAGGAATGTTAGAGTTGTGGTACTTTGGGTCATGTTAGAGACTTTGCGGGGCGAGAGTCGAGTGTATGATATGTCGGTTTGTACGCGGCTAAGTGGGCCGATATATCATTATCCATTAGGTTACGAGATTTGTTTTGCAAGCGGCTATATAGGCGATGTATTGTTGTGCATTATATTACGAGATTTCATACTATTGCAGATTTTATTTGATTTGAAAAAGATGAACAACATGTTTGTTTTCTGAAAATTTTCATTATGTACTTATGTCATGATTTAAGGGCAAGCATGTTTATGAGTATTGTGAGAGTCAGCGGGTTCGTTCGGCCCTAAGTAAGGGTCGGGTGCCCATCATGCCCTATCGAAAATTAGGGTGTGACAAATTGGTATCAGAGCAGTTCGTCCTAGGGGTTGTACGCAAAGTCGTGTCCCGATGTAGAGTCTTGTTTATGGTGTGAAGCGCGCCACATTTATAAACAGGAGGCTACGGGCATCTAGGGCGGTTACTCTTCTTTCACATACGAGATCGTGCCATAGAGCCAAGTCATAGGGAATGAGACTTCGATACTAACCTTTGATTTCGAAAGAATGGCGTGACGGATGAGAATGTGATTGATGATATTGGAAGTTACTAAGCACGCAGGTAAGCAAAGGTATGAAGGATGTATGTCGGGTAAGATACTGAAGTACGATCGAAATTCAAGTTGAAGGTTAAAAGGGAAAGTAAACAAGAACGTGTAACAGGTGCAGTTCTAGTTAGGCATACGAGGTATGTTCATCATTGTCGTACTGTTGTCGATATTGGGAGCCCTGTGAGGCTGTGATATGATATGATATGTATCTATGTATTTTGGCCCTGTGAGGCATTGTTGGTATTTCCTGCGTGCAGGTTTTGAGATAGTAAGAAATATAGGGGAAACTCTGCCGAAATTCTCCCAGAAATAAAAAGAGAATGAGATATAGGGTTGTAATACGACTTGAAAGGTCGTGTCGATAGTAATGATAAGATTTGACTAAGCTACGAGTACGGCTGACATCGAGAAAGAAGTAAGAGTATGATTAAGGCAAGAGCAAGAGGAAATATTACGGGAATGGTTACTTAGAGATCTGGAATGTGTCATAAAAAAATTGAAGAGAATCGACCAACGAAAAGGGCATGTGAAGGGCATAATTTAATAAAAGGACACTTGAGGAAGTATCGGGAGTACAGGACTGGTTTAACATTCGAGGACGAATGTTCTAAAGGGGGGAAGGATGTTACATCCCGTATTTTCGTACGTCGGAGCGTGCGAGTTAAATGACAATACTAACGGACACGAGGTTATCCCCCAAGCTTATAGGTGGTTAAAGTGATGGTACACACGAATCGTAAGGATTTGAAGATTAAACCAATCGAAGAAAATGAGTTTCGTCGAGGCTCGAAATTTATTTGATGAAATACGGTCCAAGCTATAATGTCCCCGTATGTTTGGACTAGAACATCTAATCGTCAACATGAGAAAAAATTTACCGAGCCCGGAGAATTCGATCATATCAAGGGTGAAAATCAAGAGTTCGGTGTATACAAGGAATGAAGTCTCAAAATAATTTAGGACTTAACAAGTGTGACCACGGTGATTGAGAATAATATTTAATGTGTACCAAAAGGGACTATGGACTAGTGCTATGTCACATAATCATGACAATGAGTATATGAAGTGTATTAAAAATGGTCACTGTTGAAGTGAATTGAGATCAAGAAATTAATTCTAGGTGTAATTGGTTCAATGTTGGGAATAAAATAATTAAATAGCAATTAGTGGGAATTGACATTTGTCACGTGGTGGGACAGCAAAGGATGACTAATGTCTATGCTATGAATTGCTGGCACCTTTTGGTGGTGTCAATATCATTTGAGGACGTGTGGATATCATTATGAGGAGTTGTCACTTTAAATAGGAAAAGTCTCATAATTGAAATGTATTGAGCCAACATCTCTTCATATGAAATGAAGAAATATGTACGCAACGTGAAGCTACATTTTCAAGGGAGAAAAAGATGAAGTTTACCATTGAAGCAAAACAAAAGGAACGTGATTATTTTTGTAATCAGCAACATGGAAATTCTAAAGTTAGGTGACAACGTGATTCATTTTGCAAGAGCAACGTGAGTATTTTTAAATCAGCAAGGTTTTATTTTTTGGAGGCAGCATCGAGAGCTCTTCTCCAAGAAATGGCATGGATCATATTTTAAGAGAGCCATGTATAAATATTCTCGAGAACAATTTGCGAGATTTTCGAGCCTAAGCTATTAGGTGATTTCATGACGTGACTAAGTGTGCTATATAATATATGGCCTCAGCTTATACCTGAGTGTTCTATGGCCTCGACTTATGCACGAGTGTGCTATGGCTCTCTTTATGTCCGAGTGTGCTAGGTGACACATGGCCTTAGTTTATGTTATGGATTTTCTTTTAAAAGAGATTTCAATACATTTGCATATTTGCATTCCCGCTCGAAGGGGCCATTATTGATATAGAGCGGAAGTGGCTGCCGAAGGGGCCATTATTGATATAGAGCGGAAGCGGCCGCCGAAGGGGCCATCATTAATTTGCGGAAGCGGCACGTGTGTTGCGTGCATTATTCACTTAAAAGGAGGTGTGTTAGATTACATTATTTATTTTGAAAATGTTAGTTAGATTGTAATTATTTACTTGAAGCTTTGCTTGAGATTTGTGTGTACATATTTACATTTCTTCCGGCGGAGGCCGGCGGGTATTGGGTTGGTTATGATTCCTTCATTCCTAAATTGTGCGATGGTTATGCATTTATTCCCCGCTTTACATATTCGGTACATATTTCGCATCGACCCCCTTTCTTCGGGGGGCGTTTCATGCCGCGCGGTATATACGGATGAGTAGAAGATGTTCCGGCGGGGAATTGGCGAGCTCCATTTCTCCCGAAGTGTTGCCGAGTCAGAATGTTAGAGTTGTGGTACTTTGGGTCATGTTAGAGACTTTGCAGACAGAGTCGAGTGTATGATATGTCAGTTTGTACGCGGCTAAGTGGGCCGATATATCATTATCCATTAGGTTACAGATTTGTTTTGCAAGCGGCTATATAAGCCAATGTATTGTTGTGCATTATATTACAGATTTCATACTATTGCAGATTTTATTTGATTTGAAAAAGATGAACAACATGTTTGTTTTCTGAAAATTTTCATTATGTACTTATGTCATGATTTAAGGGCAAGCATGTTTATGAGTATTGCGAGAGTCAGCGGGTTCGCTCGGCCCTAAGTAAGGCTCGGGTGCCCATCATGCCCTATCGGAAATTAAGGTGTGACAGTAGTTTAGTTAGACTTTGTATGGCACCTTCGGTCTATATTTTGCTATATAGTATTTCATGATGGCTTTGTCGGCTTGCATAGTTTTGTCCAGCATAGTTGTATAGTAGGTCTGCTTGGGCTCTTCACTTTTTCAACATATCTCTTATATGATTTAGCAGATTTTCATTTGGTGACCCCGAGGTCCACTCTTGTTTATGATCATGATAGGAAAGCATGTTTAGCGGTGCTCGGCAGGTAGGGCCTGGGTACCCGTCATGGCTCTCCAGTTTGGGTTGTGACATATGGAGCCAGCCCAGACCCACCCCGAGGTCATGTCAGTCGCAATCTTCCAGGATACCATGGCCAAGATACTTTTTCATCTCGATAGGCGGCACGCCGTAGGCGGTGTCACTACACCTGGTGGTGGTTCCCAAACTAGAGCGGGGTTATGGACTCTCGAGCAGGGCTAGACTATGGGATGCAGCCTGCTACTACCATGACCCCACGTATAGATGGTATCCCAACCCTTGAGGGTGGTCCCAGACCAGTAGTAGCTCAGACTCTGATAGTTGGGGATCAAGACCTCGTCGACAAGTTTTTGAAGATGGATCCTCCTATATTCTTCGGCACGTACAACAAGGATGCACAGGAGTTCATAGTGGATATGCATGAGAGGATTTATAAGATGGGGTCCATTATGAGTTGTTTACTAATCACCGCATCCTTTAGCACGTTTTCAGCCAGAGGGATCTCAATTCTAGGCAGCGTACTTGGATGGTGCTTCTAAAGGATTATGATATCAATATACTTTACCATCCGGGTAAAGCTAATATGGTAGTCGATGCCTTGAGTCGCAAGGCAGTAAGTATGGGCAGTCTTGGTCGATTGGTTGCTTCTGAGAGTCCTTTAGCCATGGAGGTTCATACTCTGGCAAATAGCTTTATGCGTCTTGATGTTGTAAATCCGGGCAAAGTTTTAGCATGCGTTGAGGCGAGCCTGTCTCTCTTGGAGCAGATTAGGGCTCAGCAGTTTGAGGATGCTCAGGTATGTATGATTTGTGATAAGGTTTTGAGAGGTGAGGCCACGGAGGCCATGCTTAATAATGAGGGGATTCTGAGGATCAATGGATGCGTGTACATTCCTCGTGTGGGTGGTTTGATTCGATTGATTTTGGAGGAGGCTCATAGCTCCAGTTATTCTATTCATCCAGGGGCGACGAAGATGTACCTTGATTTAAGACAACACTACTGGTGGGGTCAGATGAAGAGAGATATTGCAGATTTTGTTGCGAAGTGTGGGAATTGTCAGCAAGTCATAATCGACCCTCTGGCCCTCATGGAATCGATGGAATTCCCAAAAAGGTCCGTTTACCCAAAAGTCAACTATTGGTCAAATATTTTTAACTGTAAGGTTCAAATTTCCTTAAATCCTAGCAAGACTGCCCCCATGACCTTGGAAACCATGTCTCCCATCCCCGCATGTAAAAACATTCTAACGGGGCTCAAGAAAGGGTCAACAAAGGTAAAATGGTCGAACCGCAAATAACAACCGTTTTTGGTCGTTACATCAGATACCAATTAAACAACCGTTCGTCCTTGAACAAAGAAGAAATGAAACGAAGGAAAGGTCCCTAAGTCGGTAAAAAGCTAGGGTTCACTCTCTGAAGCAATCTCCTTAGACCTCAACCTCCTTACCTGTCGATCCAAAATTGCTATCGGCCTTTCCTTGAAGGATAAATTCTAATTGAATAATACCGAATTCCAATGAAGGATATAAGAACCATCTGAACGGGACTTCTTCAACATGGGAACATGAAATGCCAGATGAACGCCTGACAAACTTTGTGGCAAATCTAACTTATAAGCAACCTCCCCAACACGACGGAGAATCTCGAACGGACCAATTAACATCGGGCTCAACTTGCCCTTCTTTCCAAATCGCATCACACCCTTCATGGGCGAAACTTTCAACAGAACCTGTTCACCAACCATAAACTCCAAATCATGAACCTTTCGATTTGCATGCCCATTTTGCCTAATCTAGGCTGCCAGAAGCTTTTCCTTAATCACCTTTACCTTATCCAAGGACTCTCTCAACAAATTTGTACCTTATGGTCTCACCTCAAATGCATCAAACCACCCAATCGGAGAACGATATCTCCTACCATCAAAAGCCTCGAATGGTGCCATATCAATACTTGAGTGATAATTGTTGTAGTACGCAAACTCTTCCATCGACAAGAACTAGTCTGAATGACCACCAAAGTCAATCACACAAGTTCTCAGTATATCCTCTAGCGCCTGAATAGTCCTCTCAGATTGACCATCAATCTATGAGTGAAACGCGGTGCTTAGGTCCAACTGAGTACCCAACCCCTTCTATAAAGTACTCCAGAAATGGGAAGTAAATTGAGTGCCTCTGTATGAAATGATGGAAATGGGCACCCCATGAAATTGGACAATCTCTCTAAATGTAGACCCGTGCCAACTTCTCTGAATTGTAAGTCATCTGAACTCGAATGTAGTGCGCAGACCTAGTCAACCTATCCACAATAACCTAAATGGAATCAAACTTGCCTAAGGTCTTTGGAAGACCAATCACAAAATTCATAGCTATCATCTCCCACTTCTACTCGGGAATGGGCATCCTCTGAATTGTACCACCTGGTCTCTGGTGCTCATACTTAACCTGTCGGTAATTCAAACACTGAGAAGTAAAAACCATGATGTCCCTCTTCAGCCTACCTCACCAATATTTTTGTCTCAAATCATGATACTTCTTTGTAGCACCCGGACAAATAGAAAACCTAGAATCAAGCGAGCCTCCTTTAAAATCAAACAAATCAAGAAACCCACATAAGGAACGTAAATGCGCCCCTTAAACCTCAAAACATCCCTATCATCTAGAATTGCCTCCTTGGCCTCACCACTCAACACCTTACCTCGAATCATACCTAACTTTACGTCATCTAACTGGCTGTAACTAAATCTCTCCAAAAGAGACAACCTCGCCACAACACAAGCCAGAACCTTTCCTGTTCCAAATTATCATGCCTTACCAAACCATTAGCCAAAGACTGAACCTTTATAGCCAAAGGGAGCTTCTCAAATCATCATCAAGTACCGACGTAGACCATAATAACTGTGCCAAATAGCTGCCCTCAGTAAGATATCATCAAGTCCACTCGCAAACCTCAATTCCGAACCTTGAAGGTGTGTCACGACCCAACCCGCCATGACTGACACCCATACTAACTCCTAGTGGGCGAACAAATACGTCTAACCATCTACTCATGCAAGTCCATTTTTTAGTTAGCCAATTCATAATAGTTAACACAAGATAAAGTAATAAATAGTCATGCCATAAAATAATAGCGTATATGCGGAAGTCCAAACTATTAAAACCCTAAAATCTAAGTCGCCGTACAAGGACTCTAATCCAAAACATGTCTAAGGAATGTATACTGTCTAAATTAAATAACCATCAATGTTTGGAATGGAAATAGACACCAGATAAGAAGATCTTTGGGAGGACTAGCATGGATAGAAGCTCACTCTAAATCTGTCTGCAAACTGCCTCAACACTAAATATGAGGTCGGGTAGCAGTCTCTAGATCACAATCTCGCACTCAAAAGAATGTAGCAAGGTAGTATCAAAGATAAACACTATGTACCTAAGTAGATATCATAGGCCGACTAAGATTAGTATCACGTACTTAATCATAAAATTAATAAAATGGACGGACTAGTCAGCAACACATAATCAAGTAACCCAATAACACGTCAACTAAGGATATTAACCATCAAGTCACCGAATGATATCAAGAATATGATTAACGGAAGCAAACAACGGAAATAAGTCTACCAATGCTAACTGATGTCATTGCTCAGTAGTCATGACCTGCAGGGGACCGATGGTGTTCATGTACCACTCGTTCCAAATTCTCTCCTCGGACCCGAGCTCACAACTAGGCTACATCCTCACCCCCAGTCAAATGTGCCTATTCATATCTAGGTCTCATCCTCACCCCCGGTCAAAAAAGCCTTTTCATGTATATATTCATATTTATTGTCACATCGCTTTCAATAATCGATTCATCATTTTGTACCTCAATTTCACCAAGAAGATCATATTAACATCTCACCACAACACTATCAACCTGTAGGCCCCAACATATCGAATAGTGGCACTAAGCCCACACAATCACTCAATCAATAGCAAATAGGAAATTCAACCACACACATTATACTTGAACACTAGACATGCTTTCTCCTATCAATTTCACAACACATTTAATCAACTAATCAAAGTCTAACTCAAGTAGACCGTAACCTACCTCAACTGTAGAGCTGGAACAATGCAGATTACTCTGATATAGCCTTTCCTTTTCGTAATGCCTCGGAACACTCAAAGTCTAGCAATTAAGATGCTAAATAAGTCACTATCACTCTGGTCACAAAATTAATTCAATGAACACCCTTCCACCTTACCCCTTTCTAATGGGTGAATGATTACTAGGTGTAAAACAATCTAACATTGTCCTTACAACCACAAACTATCAATTTGCAAGGCTATTTAATCAAGTTACCTCTTACAAACAGTTTCTATGGTCAAGCTACCATTTTTTATGAAACCCTAAGTCTTAATTCGCTTAGTTCATGTCTCTAATGGTTCAATTTTTGATTAAAAAGTGATAACTAGCGATAACCCAAGCCATTAGATGATAAACACATAATAACAATCATAACCCATCAACTATTGAAAGTTATTAAATTCTAGGATTACTATTCCCAATTCACTATTGTAGACCCATAAAAGGGATGATAATCATAGAGATGAAAGCGCAATGATGGAAGGAATGGCTGAGACTTACCTCTCAAGGATATTCTTGCCTAGCTTGGAATTTCGCTCTAGGTGCTTGTTGGGAACTGTTTTGGAGTTTTATGAATAATGAATTCGGAACTAAGTGTTTAAAAACAGATGGGTCCTATCGACCTCTCGCGACACCACCCGTCGTCAAAATGTCGGTCCCGATATGGGGCAAGCGCCGCTCGCTGTAGCGGACCATAACAAAATTATCCCACCACTATGGCGAGCCTGGTCCCACTGCAGCGGTCCAGTGCCAGCCATAGGGGACACCCCATTTTCCAGAACGATCGCGGCGGCGATAGCATGCCCCGCCGCAGCTTCTTCCACCACAAATGTGTGCCACTAACCGCATACGTTTAATTTCCGTAGTTTTTTCAACTCTACCACCAACATTTCATCCGAGGCCTCACAAACAAAACATACACATACATATAAAACACCATACGGACTCACCTATGGCCTCGGAATTTCCAACGGAGTTCTAATCTCCTACGTCACCCCAGTGGACTAAACACAAATCAATAATAATCACACATAAGCTAAGTTTTCAGTTCTTAGAATTATACAATCGAGTTTCTATTTGCTCGTTCCACCCTTTTGGTCGTCCTATATGGTACGATCCTATATTTTTCATAACGAATTTTATGATCGTTACACCGTATACCAATTAAAACACCGTTCGTCCCCGAATGGACAAGGACGAGGAATCTAGGAAAAGTACCTCGTCTCGAAATGCTGAGGATACTTGCTATGCATATCTGATTCTTTTTCCCAAGTAGCTTCCTCAACTGGGCGATTCTTCCACTGAACCTTCACGGAGGCTATTTCTTTTAATCTTAACTTACGAACATCTCTATCTAAGATAGCAACAGGCTCTTCCTTATATGTCAAGTTATCATCTAGCAAAATTGAATCCCAACGGATTATGTATTAACCATCATCGTGATACCTCTTCAACATCGAAACGTGAAATACTGGATGGATGCCTCATAAGCCCGGAGGTAAAACCAACTTATAAGCTACCTCCCCTACACGCTTGAGAATCTCAAATGGCCCAAAGTATCTCGAGCTAAGCTTGCCCTTCTTCCCAAATATCATCACACCCTTCATGGGTGACACTTTCAACGACACTTGCTCCCTCACACCAAACTCCAGATCTCGGACCTTACGGTCTACATACTCCTTTAGCCTACTCTGTGCTGCCAGAACCTTAACTTGAATTACCTTCACCTTGAATTACTCCAAGGTTTTACCTCAAATGCATCGAACCAACCAATAGGGGACCTATATCTTCTCCCATACAACGCCTCAAATGGGGCCATATCGATGCTCGAATGGTCGTTGTTATTATATGCAAACTCTGCCAAAGGTAAGAACTGATCTCAGTGGCCACCAGAGTCTATTACACAAGCCCGAAGCATATCTTCAAAAACCTGAATAGTCCGCTCCGACGGCCCGTCAGTCTGAGGGTGGAAAGCTATACTAAGGTCCAACCTAGTACCCAATTCCTCATGCAGGTGCTCCTAAAATCAAGACGTGAATGTTGTGCCCCTGTTGGACACGATGGAGATAGGAACCCCATGTAGCCTAACAACCTCGTGAATGTAGATCTTGGCTAATTTCTCAGCGTCATCAGTTATCCGAACTGGAATGAAGTGGGCAGACTTAGTCTGTCACACCCTTAATCCGATAGGGTGTGATGGGCACCCGACCCTTACCTAGGGCCGAGCGAACCCGCCGACTTCGTAATACCGTAATCCCATCGGGCCCTTAGCCATAACACAAATATGTAATGAAACTTTTTTTTTTTTTTTTGAAAACAAACATGCCTTTCCGTCTTTCTCAAAACCAAATAAAAATCCGGATCATATAGCACTGTATTATACCGTATAACAAGACATCGCTTATAGTAGCCGTTTACAATCGACACACTAGACACATGACTCTGTCTGCAAAGTCTCTAACATAGAACAAACTTTCATAACATAAATATTCTGACTCGGCAGTACTCCGGAGGAAATGGAGCTCGCCAACCCCGCTGGGACGTCTTCCACTAATGTCTTTAGCTCGTTCCCTTGTACCGCGCGGTATGAAACGCAGCCCCTCGAAGAAAGCGGGGTCATACGGAATATGTACCGAGTATGTAAAGTATGGAATATACAAAACGAGATCATAACCGAAGTAAGGGTACAGATACGTTGAACACAATAGCGAATGTCAAGGTGCTTGAACCGAAAGACAAATCATACATACGATGTGCGTAAACCAATATAATGATCGGAATGCCGAAACGCTTAGCTTTCTTTCATATATATATATATATATATATATATATATATATATATATATATATATATATATATAGAAAATGTATCATATCATAGTAGCCGACATTAACCGATGTGGGATTCGCTTAAACCAATGTGATTCGCCTAAATGTTAAGCCGACCTTTGCCTCGACCGGGCCGTCTCCCACCACCGGCTCCGAAACCAACAGATCATATTCCTGAATACGTATATATATATAATCGGTAACGTGTCTCGGCCCTCCCGAAAGGAGGGACTCTAAGAAATGTAATCGTCGATTATCATATCATCACATCGTAGACCGCGTAGATTATCATATCACATACCCTATGCGGTCCGTAATAGGACCCGGCGGACGGAACGTGGTCGCCCCTCCTGCCAAAGAAAGAAAGGTGAGCTTTACATACCTTGGCCGCCCTCTAAGCTAATCCAAACTTACGTCTCGGCTTCTCACAATCTCCCATAAGGTCATTGGACATCCAACATTAGCCATACATTGAAGAACTCAATTCCAAGCCATCACTTTATCCACAGAAATTTGGGCAGCATCTCCCCTATGAATCCAACATCCCCGAGAATTCAACTCGGCCAATTATTCAACAACAACCAAACTAACGACCATCCAAACAAGATTTAAGAACATTCCGAACAATCCACAAAATATTCAAGACAATCCCAACACTATGCCATGGAACCCAAAACCACCCATTTCCATAGGGACAACAACAATACGTTTCTTTCTTCCGAATTCACACACTACATCACCACTTCCATACATTAGCAACAATATTTTCATCAAGACAAGAAGCCATATTAAAATCACATTGGCTCCCCAAAACAGCCCACACGATATTACAACTTCAACATAAGTCATTAAACTTTCATTCTCACCATATAATTCTCAACAACAATAGCCAAGAACACTAAATAAATTTGATTCATTCTTCCTTCACAAAGCAGCCACCATTCGGCCAACATACCAACACCCATGATTTCATGAATTTATTCATTCCTTCACATTACAACATGCACAACCATTCATAATGCAACAATCCAACATGCTAAATAAATTAGTTCATCACTTCCATACCATACTACATATACACGGCCATACAACACAACCCCATAACTTTATGAACTTCATTCATTTTACATATCACAACATGTATAAACACCTACCAAACATGTAAAGAAGCTCAAAGCTCACCTTCTTCCATCCACCTTTGCCTTCTTCATTCTCGGCTGTGCTTGATGAATTGCAACAACGAATGATTTTCTTGTTCCAACAACCACTCAACGTTAACGAGGGCCTTTCAATTAGTAGGAAAGCTAGGAGAAAACATTTTTCTTGACCACTTCTGAGCTCCGGCCACCATGGCCGAACCTCCCCATATCTCTCTCCTTCTCTCTTCCTTGAAATTTCTAGAGTTTAAAATGATGACATCCTTTATCTATTAAACCCATCGAAAACGCCGTGGTCGTCCACTTCTTTTCACTGAGCACCTAAAGTGGCCCTTGTTCCATTTAGACACTTCGACGGGGCCATTCCTATTCCACTTAGACACTTTTTGTCACCGTTATCTGTCTTTACGTCTGTGTCACCATTTAAATTTGCCAACTCAATTAAATTGTGTCAACTCATTTTAATTGTAAATTCACTAATTTGTAAATTCGTGGAGTTTTGACCATTAAAAATTGGGGCTTTTGGACTGTCTGGATGCGCAATGAGGCGGCATCCCTTTGGTGTTGGTTTTGCTCCGATAATGCAAAAGTGTCTAAGTGGAATAGGAATGACCACTTTGAAGTGTCTAAATGGAACAAGGGTCACTTTAGGTGCTCAAGTGAAAGAAGTAGACGACCACAGCTGTCTGTCGATGGGTTTGGCCTTCTTATTTAGTCATCACATATATATATATATATATACATAATTACATGCACATGGCCGGTCATGTGCATCTTATTTTCTCTCCAATTTCCTTGAATTTTCTAGAAATTTCTCAAGTCACAAAGATGAATTATATACCTAATTAGTCATCTTTTCATCACATGCATTTTGCATCCATGTGGCCATGGTCCACTCCAACTTGGTCAGCCACAAGACTTCTTCAACAAGTCATAAATAATAATTTCCAATTTCCAAATTTGCCCCTAATATTCCATGCCAATAATACTTACAAGCAACTTGCACCCTAAAACAAAGTCGGAAACTAGCCTTGTCCTTAACTTTCCGCCATTAACTCGGAATGTCCCAACGTACAAAATGCAGGATATAACATCCTTCCCCCCTTTTGAACATTCGTCCTCGAATGTTCGACTAGTCTTACGGGCTCTCGTAAGCATCTCGGGGGAGCTCCCTTTTCAAAGCTATTGCCATCCTTCATACTATCTCTTAAGCTATCCAATACCATTCTCTCGTCATACTCTTTTTCTTCATACACGTCCACTTTCTGGCGTCGTGTCATTCAAAGTCTGTGCAAAACTCCTCACACTACCTTAAGCATTATCCTGACTTTTATCCATTTATTGTCGGTTTTCTCGATCCCACTAACTCACTTAAAAGGGTCTCATTTGTAGCCCGTGCGTCCATATCAAACACACTACCGTATCAATCGTTTCTATCTCATCCTTACATTTCTCTCTCTGCTTCCCCCTTTAGGGTGTGTACTTATACCATTATCCGTTTATACTCCGCCTCATGTCCTTATTTCCAATCTCAATTAGACGGCACTTTCATTCCGACGGTAAGCGTCCAGAGTCCTCTTGAAATGTTATCTTTATCTCAACTTATCTCGGGTATTTCCCTTGGTATCCCCTTATCATTTCTCCCACTTATGCCTATCCCTTATTTTGCACGCGAGGGATCTTATGCTACCTTTGTGTCACTCAGAACACACTTCTTCTACATAGTCCTTCTCTCGTTTTCAAAACGTACTCTATTCACTCACATTCATCCGTATCATCCCAGTCATTTTCTAACATTCGTTCTACTTCGTTTCCCATCTTTCCATAACTTGAGCTCTCACGCCCGTCATTTATGGTACTCGTGTCCTTAGTTGCACACGTCATATCCTATTACTACACTGTTGTCCCACTTCTTTCTTATTTCCCCTTTCCGCTAACTCCTTCTCCTTACCGACCTGATCCGCCCTGTTCTACGCGTCCTCTTAAGATTCCTGGCCACCCCGCATACTCTAATTTTTCTTAGACCACTCCAGTTTCTCATTTGCTCCTTACGTCTGAATTTGTAAGATTTTCAAAAAACCTTCCTGGGGGGTCACCCATCCCAAAATTCTCTCTCACTCCAAAGACGCTTAACCTTGAAATTCTAACAAAATCGGGTGCGTTAATGCTGGTATGATCGCGTCCGCCTCACCGCATAACCTTCATCACATAATCTGGAGTAGGTCGAAATCTTAACATATCCCAAAACGTCTTCACGACACATCTCATCGGCTGTCTTATCAGTACGTTCCTATTCGTCACAATTCTTTTTCCTCCGTACCCTTATCTTAATCATATCACTTTATCCAAACCTACCAGTCCTTTCAAAGTCATCTCTTAATGTCACCAATCCGTTCCAAATTCCTTATTACCATATCCTCATCGGCCTCCTATTTACTATTATCACCAGCTCCTTGGTTAACTTATTCCTAGAGGGCAGCCATACTCATAGCTCAGTCGACTCCCATTGTTACTATTAACACGACTCTTTCAAAACATATTCCAGACTTACATCCCATTTCCGTACCATTTCTAGAAAATTTTGGCAGAGTTTCCTTTGTATTCCTTACTATCCCAAAACCTGCACGCAGGAAATACCAACAGTGCCTCACAGGGCCATCATCATATACATACATCATATCATATCGTATCGTATCATAGCCACACAGGGCTCTCAATATTCATAAAAGTCCGAAAATTTTAGATTTACCTCATATGCTTAACACGACTACATGTGTTACACTTTCTTGCTTACCTTCCTTTTCAGTTTTCAACTTTGCATTTCAATTGTATGCCAATACCTTACTTGACATATATCTTTCATACCTTGGCTTACCTGCATGCCTTGTAGTTTCCAACATCGCTAATCATTTTCTTCTGTCGCTGCCCTTCTCCTGAAATCAAAAGTTAGTACCGGAAATCTCATTTCCTATAACTTGGCTCTATGGCACGATCTATGAGGTGAAAGAAGAGTAACCACCCTAGATGCCCCGTAGCCTCCTGTTTATAAATGTGGCCGGCTTCACACCATAAACAGGACTCTACTGGACACGACTTTGCAGACACCCCTAGGACGAACTGCTCTGATACCAATTTGTCACACCCTTAATCCGATAGGGTGTGATGGGCACCCGACCCTTACCTAGGGCCGAGCGAACCCGCTGACTCTCGTAATACTCGTAATCCTACTGGGCCCTTAGCCATAACACAAATATGTAATGAAACTTTTTTTTTTTTTTGAAAACAAACATGCCTTTCCGTCTTTCTCAAAACCAAATAAACATCTGTATCATATAGTACCTGTAATATAATGCATAACAGTACATCGGCTTATAGAGCCGTTTACACAACTGACACACTATACACATGACTCTGTCTGCAAAGTCTCTAACATAGAACAAACTTTCATAACATAAATATTCGACTCGAGAAGATCTCGGAGAAATGGAGCTCGCCAACCCCGCTGGGACGTCTTCCACTAATGTCTTTAGCTCGTCTGGGTGTACCTGCGCGGCATGAAACGCAGCCCCCGAAGAAAGGGGGTCAGTACGGAATATGTACTGAGTATGTAAAGCATGGAATACAGAAAACGAGATCATAACCGAAGTAAGGGGTACAGACAGTGAACATAATAGCCAGAATGTCAAGGTGCTTGTATCTGAAAGACAAATCATACATACGAGGTGCAGAAAACCAATATAATGATCGGAATGCCGAAACGCTTAGCTTTCTTTTAAAAACATTTCTGTCTCATATATATATATAAACGAGATCATATCATAGTAGTCGACATTAACCGATGGGATTCGCCTAAACCAATATATTCGCCTAAACCAATGTGGGATTCGCCAAAACCAAAAGGCGAAATTTTGCCTCGCCACCGGGTTTGCCCCAACATTGGGCTTGCTCCCACCATTGGGTTTGCCCCACCACCGGCTCCGAAACCACCGCATCATATTCGAATACGTATATATATATATATAACACGTAACGTGTCCCGCCCTCCGAGGGGACTCGGCAAACGAATCGTCGATTATCATATCATCACACGTACGTAATCATCGATTATCATATCACATACCCTATGCGGTCCATAATAGGACCCGGCGGACGGAACGTGGTCGCCCCTCCTGCCATGGGCGCCACAACTCATCATACTTCGAAAGTTTCATATCTCCTTATCTCCGTCACACATCATAACATCATATCATATCATATCAGAAGCTCATCATACTTCGTATCATATCATATATGTCAGACGCTCATCATACTTCGGAAGCTCATCATACTTCGGATTGTGCGTACGATAAAACTGGCCCGGGACTCGGGGAAGGAATTAACAATAATATGCATGAGCAGAATCGTGGGATCTATATGCAACTCACAACATTTATACAGACTTAACAGAATAATCAAACAAATTATCATTTACAAGCCAATAGCATTAGTCATATCAAATCTCTTCCGGATATTATTCGGAAACATATCAACTAAAACTTTATTAATCATAGCTACGTACCAAAATCATATACATACGGATTCTCATTTCATACATATACACAGATTCCATAGAACAATCAAACCGGACTATCATTTAAAAGTCAAGCCACTAGTCATAGTTAAATCCGATTTCTTTCGGAGGTCACTCGGGACTTGTCAAATAAAACTTTGGTCATCATAGTTACGTATCGGAATCATATGTATAAAAATCCTCATACAAACTTAACGGATAACTAAGTAAGCATATTCGAGTGTCGGAATAACAGTCATATTAAGTTCTTTTTAACAAGTTGTTAGAACTATACAAAAGAATATCTTGCGGGCCCACGGAAAATCATCAAACCTATCCGAGCCCGCCTATGGAGGTTTAAGGTCATTACACCTTACAAACTTCCTACGAAGGTTTCAAGGCCATCCGGTTCCATCTACAAAAGTTACGGACATTCGTAGTTACAGACTCTTTTACAAACAAAGTCTTTCTATACACATTCATATTTAGTCATACAAAAGCGTAAGGACCATAATTTAACTACATTACGAATACGGATATCAAGAAGCAAATAAGGATCATGAACATGCTCGGATCGGAGGAGTAGAATTACCTCGGGGATCATATCATAGCCTATTTACACTAAGACATGCCAAAGAAAGAAGGTGAGCTTTACATACCTTGGCCGCCCTCTAAGCTAATCCAAACTTACGTCTCGGCTTCTCACAATCTCCCATAAGGTCATTGGACATCCAACATTAGCCATAAGCATTGAAGAACTCAATTCCAAGCCATCACTTTATCCACAGAAATTTGGGCAGCATCTCCCCTATGAATCCAACATCCCCGAGAATTCAACTCGGCCAATTATTCAACAACAACCAAACTAACGACCATCCAAACAAGATTTAAGAACATTCCGAACAATCCACAAAATATTCAAGACAATCCCAACACTATGCCATGGAACCCGAAACCACCCATTTCCATAGAGACAACAACAATACATTTCTTTCTTCCGAATTCACACACTATATCACCAATTCCATACGTTAGCAACAATATTTTCATCAAGACAAGAAGCCATATTAAAATCACATTGGCTCCCCAAAACAGCCCACACGATATTACAACTTCAACATAAGTCATTAAACTTTCATTCTTACCATATAATTCTCAACAACAATAGCCAAGAACACTAAATAAATTTGATTCATTCTTCCTTCACAAAGCAGCCACCATTCGGCCAACATACCAACACCCATGATTTCATGAATTCTATTCATTCCTTCACATTACAACATGCACAACCATTCATAATGCAACAATCCAACATGCTAAATAAATTAGTTCATCACTTCCATACCATACTACATATACACGGCCATACAACACAACCCCATAACTTCATGAACTTCACTCATTGTACATATCACAACATGTATAAACACCTACCAAACATGTAAAGAAGCTCAAAGCTCACCTTCTTCCATCCACCTTTGCCTTCTTCATTCTCGGCTAGGCTTGATGAATTGCAACAACGAATGATTTTCTTGTTCCAACAACCACTCAACGTTAACGAGGGCCTTTCAATTAGTAGGAAAGCTAGGAGAAAACATTTTTTTCTTGACCACTCTTGAAACCCCAAGTTCGGCCACCATGGCCGAACCTCCCCATATCTCTCTCCTTCTCTCTTCCTTGAAATTTCTAGAGTTTAAAAAGATGACTTCCTTCTTATTTAGTCATCACATATATATATACACATAATTACTTGCACATGGCCGGTCATGTGCATCTTATTTTCTCTCCAATTTCCTTGAATTTTCTAGAAATTTCTCAAGTCACAAAGATGAATTACATACCTAATTAGTTATCTTTTCATCACATGCATTTTGCATCCATGTGGGCCATGGTCCACTCCAACTTGGACGTCCACAAGACTTCTTCAACAAGTCATAAATAATAATTTCCAATTTCTAAATTTGCCCCTAATATTCCATGCCAATAATACTTACAAGCAACTTGCACCCTAAAACAAAGTCGGAAACTAGCCTTGCCCTTAACTTTCCGCCATTAACTCGGAATGTCCCAACGTACAAAATGCAGGATATAACATAATCAATCTGTCAACAATAACCCAGATAGAATCAAACTTTCCCAACATCTTCGGAAGACCAACTACGAAATCCATAGCTATTCTTTACCACTTCCACTCAGGAATGAGGATCCTCTGATATGTACCCCCAGGTTTCTGATGCTCATATTTCACCTGTTGGTAATTCAAACACTAAACAACAAACTCCACTATAGCACGCTTCATCCTAGTCCACCAGTAGTAGCGCCAGGATGAATAGAATACCTCGAGCTATAAGCCTCTATCATAATAGTCTTGATCAAATCACCCACACGAGGCATGCAAACGCGCCCCTTAATCCGCAGCACCCTCTCTTGGTCAATCAGCGTCTTGGCCTCACCTCGTAACACCTTGTCTCTAATTTTACACAAATTATTATCCTCAAGTTGCTTAGCCTTAATCTACTCCAGAAACGATGACCGAACCTCAATACAAGCCAACACCTTGCTCGTGTTAGAGATATCCAGCCGCATAAAACTGTTAGCCAGAGTCTAAACCTTTCTAGCTAACGGATGCTCCGAAGAGATCAAATGAGCGTACTTCTTGGCTAGCTGACTTTCTGCTCAATGCGTCAGCTACCACATTTGCTTTATCAGGATGATACAAAATGGTGATTGACCTTAATCTTTCGGCAGTTCCATCCATCTCCACTGCCTAAAATTCAGATCCCTCTGGGTGAACACATACTGCAAGCTACGGTGGTCAGTGTGTACCTCACAATGGACACCATACAAGTAGTGCCTCCAGATTTTCAACACGAACACCACTGCTGCCAATTCTAAGTCATGAGTAGGATAGTTCTTCTCATGCACTTTCAACTATCTAGAAGGGTAGGCAATCACCTTTTTTTCCTGCATCAAAAAAACACCCAACCCAGAGCGTGAAGCATGACAATAAACAACAAAATTCTTGCCCTCCATGCGCAATGCTGAATAAGATTTGTCATCAATAATGTCTTGAGCTTTTGATAGCTCCCCTCACACTCATCGGACCACTAAAACGGTACCGCTTTCTAAGTCAAACAGGTCAAATGAGAAGCAATAGAGGCGAACCTTTTCACGAACCGACGATAATTGCTAGTAAGACCCACGAAACTATAGATTTCGGTAACTGATGTAGGCTTAGCCCACTTCCTAACTGCCTGAATTTTCTGCGGATCCACCTTAATACCTTCCTTCGAAATTACATGCCCCAAGAAAGACACAGAAGACAACTAAAATTCACACTTAGAGAACTTAGCATACAACCTCTTCTCTCGCAATACCCCAAGAGAAATCCTCAAATATTTCTCATGCTCCTTCTTACTTCTAGAATACACCAGGATATCATCAATGAGCACTATCACAAAAGAGTCTAAAAAAGGCTTAAAAACATTGTTCATCAAATTCATAAACGCAGCTGGGGCATTGGTAAGCTCAAAAGACATAACCAAAAACTCATAGTGTCCATACCTGGTCCTGAAAGCGGTCTTAGGAACATCTTCTGCCCGAATCTTCAACTGGTGATACCCTGACCTTAAGTCAATTTTAGAGAACACAGAAGCTCCAGGTAACTGATCAAACAAGTCATCAATACGGGGGATGGGATACTTGTTTCAGATAGTGAACTTATCCAGCTGACGGTAATCAATACACATATGCATAGACCCATCCTTCTTTTTAACAAACAACACAGGAGCACTCCAAGGAGAGGCACTCGAGCGAATAAACCCCTTACTCAAAAGATCTTGTAACTGTTCTTTCAATTCCCTAAGTTCTGTTAGCGCCATCCTATAAGGTGGAATAGAGATAGGACGAGTCCCTAGGTCTAAATCAATCTGAAAGTCAATGTTACGGTCAGGTGGCATACTTTGCAAGTCCGTGGGGAACACATCCGCAAACTCGCGTACCACTGGAACCGAATTAATAGATGGAGTATCTACGCAGGTATCATGGATATGTGGCAAATAAGCTAAACAACTCTCTCCACTAGCTTCTTAGCACGAACGAAGGATATAATTTTCTTAGGGAGCGGACTAATGTTACCTTTCCACTCA
Source organism: Lycium ferocissimum (assembly GCF_029784015.1). Classification (NCBI taxonomy): domain Eukaryota; kingdom Viridiplantae; phylum Streptophyta; class Magnoliopsida; order Solanales; family Solanaceae; genus Lycium; species Lycium ferocissimum. The sequence goes on from NW_026725197.1 coordinate 480,838, forward strand.
AGTCTAGGTGTCCCAGGCATAGCAAAGGTAACAGTTTTAGAGCGATAATCTAGAATTGCATAATGCCGAGACTACCAACTCATGCCCTAGATGACATCAAACTCTACCATGTCTAGGATCATTAGATCCGTCCAAGTACTATATCCCATAAATGTGATTATGCATGAAGGGTAGACTCTATTTACCACCATCGAATCCCCAAATAGAGTAGATACATGGATAGAGGCATCAAGAGCATCACACATCATATCCAAATCCACAGCAAAATATGAAGACACATATGAAAAAGCAAAACCCGAATCAACTAAAATAGAAGCCATCCGGTCATAAACTAAGATAGTACTCGTGATGACAGCATCGGAGGCCTCAGCGTCGGGTCTACCTGGGAAAGCGTACAAGTGACCGCGCCCTCCTATAGCATGTGAACCATTGTGATTACCCGGTCCAGTCTGAGCCTCGGCCCTGCCGAGTCGCTGTCCACCTCTGCTTGCCTTAGGACCGCCTCGGTTAGGCTGAGCGCCACCCCTACCCGCGGTGTGGCCGCCTCGCGTTTTTGGTGCACGGTTCTTACCTATTCTATCTAGTGCAAATGGAGCTCGAGGATCCTGATACTGAGTCCCCTGACCATCAGAAAAGTCCCCTGACCACCTTTTCTGAGTTTGGGGCAAAACCTCTTAATATGCCCTACCTCACCACACTTATAACAAGCACGGTCCAACGTAGGTCGCTGAACAGAAGCTGATGAAGCAATATAACCCCCATGCTGACCTGAAGACTGATAATTGACCCCTGATGGGCCCCCAACAGACACCTGCATAGCGGACTGAATCGGATGTCCTGAATACACCTGTGAACTCTGACCCCTTGAGAAAGAGTTGCTGAAATTCCCACCCCTTCGGGCTTTTTTCTCTACCTATTTTACATGACTCTCCTGTCTAATCCCCTCAACAGTACGGACATGCTCCACTACCTCCTGGAATGCAGCCCCAATGGTACAAGCTGAAGAGCTTATAGCTGAAGTCTAGTGTTCAATCTCTTCACGAAAGGCCTGATCCTCTCCTCTTCAGTAGGAAAGAACTGAAGAGCATATCAGGACAAGGAATGGAAATGGGACTCATAAACAGCAACATATGAGTTCCCTTGATCAATATTAACAAACTTATTTTTCCTCCTGTCCCTCAGAGCACGTGGAGAATACTTATCAAGAAACACTGAATAGACTTGAACCCAAGTCAACGGAGGTAACCCAACTGGCCTGCACTTCACAAATGCTCTCCACTATAACTTGGCATCACTTAAGAACTGCAAGGTTACAAACTTAACACCATACTTGTCCACAGGCCCCATTTTATGGAGCCTCTCATGACAATCTATGATGAACTCATACGTATCCTCTGACTCAGCATCATAGAAAACTGGAGGATTCATTTTAGTGAACCTCCAAAATAAAATAATGCTCCTCATCGGCCCTGCAATTGGCCTCGGAAATGCCTCAAAACTCGAAACTTCATCCAACCAAGATGCCACTACTGTGGCATGCTGAAATCCCGGAGCCTAAACTCTGTCTGGAGCTGGGGCTGCTATCCCTGCACCCCTACCTGCTGTAACAGCCGGTATCGCCCCAGTCTGTGCCAATCCATGCAACCAGTTCAGCACCTGTGCCATCGCATCTGGTATACCTGGAGCAGCTGAAGCCCCTGGTGAAACTTGCATTGTTGCTAGCTGGGCTGGTGTGGCTGCATCTTCCGCGGCCTCATTAGGTTCCACTGGGGGCACGGGGCCAACTGTTGTGACTCTGCCCCCAGCCAGTGCCGCCCCTCTGCCTGCTCCTCTACCAACAACTCTTCCTCTGGCTGTTGCCGCATGAGTTCTCGCCATCTGCGAGAGAAGGAAGGATAGTTAAATACCAATTAGAATCAGCTAGCACGAAAGAAAGAAAGAAAAAAAAGAAATGGGAATATTCCTAGTTCCCGATAGCCTCTCGAAGATAAGTACAAATGTCTCAGTACCGATCCGCAAGACTCTACTAGACATGTCCTTGTACGGCCAGATTGATGAACCTAAGGCTCTGATACCAACTCTGTCACGACCCAACCCGCCATGACTGGCACCCACACTAACTCCTAGTGGGCGAATCAATACGTCTAACCAACTACTCATGCAAGTCCATTCTTTAGTTAGACAATTCATAACAGTTAACACAAGATAAAGTAATAAATATTCGGGCCATAAAATAATAGTGTAAATGTGGAAATCAGAACTAATACAACCCTAAAATACGAAAGTCACCGTACAAGGACTCTAATCCAAAACATGTCTAAGGAATATATCTTTGTCTAAAATAAATAACCATCAATGTCTGGAATGAAAATAGACATTAGATAAGAAGATCTTCGAGAGTCCTGGCATGGATAGAAGCTCACCCTAAATCTGTCAAGAACGGCCTCAACTCTAAATATGAGGTCGGGTAGCAGTCTCTGGATCATAATCTGCACTCAAAAGAATGCAACAAAGTAGTATCAGTACAAACACTATGTACCGGTAGATATCATAGGCCGACTAAGATTAGTATCATGCATGAATCATAAAGTTAATAAAATAGACAGACCTTACCAAAAACACATAATCAAGTAACCCAACGACGCGTCAACTAAGGATATTAACAATCAAGTCACCCAATGATATCAAGAATAAGATTAACGGAAGCAAACAACGGAAATAAGTCTACCAACGACATATAAATACACGTTGTACACACATGCTAACTGATGTTATTGCTAAATAGTCATGACCTGTAGGGAACCCATAGTGTCCATGTACCACTCGTTCCAGATTCGCTCCTCGGACCCAAGCTCACAACTAGGCCACATCCTCACCCCCAGTCAAATGTGCCTATTCATATCTAGGTCTCATCCTCACCCCCGGTCAAATGAGCCTTTTCATATATATTCATATTTATTGTCACATCACTTTCAATAATCGATTCATCATTTTGTACCTCAATTTCACCAAGAAGATCATGTTAACTTCTCACCACAACATCATCAACCTGTAGGTCCCAACATATCAAATAGTGGAACTAAGCCCACACAATCACTCAATCAATAGCAAATAGGAAATTCAACCGCACACATTATGCTTGAAGACTAGACATGCTTTATCCTATCAATTTCACAACACATACAATCAACTAATCAAAGTCTAACTCAAGTCGACCGTAACCTACCTCAACTGTAGAGCTGGAACAATGCAGATTACTCTGCTATAGCCTTTCCTTTCCGTAATGCCTCGGAACAGTCAAAGTCTAGCAATTAAGATGCTAAATAAGTCACAATCACTCTAGTCACAAAATCAATTCAATGAACACCCTTCCACCTTACGCCTTTCTAATGGGTGAATGATTACTAGGTATAAAACAATCTAAAATTGGCCTTACAACCATGAACTATCAATTTGCAAGGCTATTTAATCACATTACCTCTTACAAACAGTTTCTATGGTCAAGCTACCATTTTTTATGAAACCCTAAGTCTCAATTGACTTAGTTCATGTCTTAAAAGGTTTAATTTTTGATTAAAAAGTGATAACCGAAGCCAACATATCAAGGTGACACTATGACAGGTTCGATGGTTATGTAATTACTTTATTAGGCTTCAGGTTGCGTCCGAAAGTTCGGGTTTGTATCATAATTGTGCAACGAGTAAAGGTTAAGAAATATGAAGATTGAAATCATAAGGTATAGCTCTTTCGTACTAAGTTGATAACTTGGATAGGACTCAACTTATGGAGTTGAAAATGATAGACATAATTTGTTATGCGTGGTATGACTGTGATTAGTTTCGAAAGTCAGAGTTAGTTCTAATGACTATTGGTGATATTCGAGAGTTGTGCATTCATTCAGGGTCAGTGTTGTTCGAGTTAAGCTTAAAGGTCAATGATTATGTTTCCAGGAAGATATTTTAGGATTCGAAGCGTTTTGACCCAGATTTGAGTTATGACAGATTTACCGAGCCTTGTCAAGATTTTCTAGTAGATTCGATGATGCTTTCTGAGAACGGTTATTTGGGACGGAGAATGAGGGTATACAATGAGCCTAGTACAGATTTGAGAAGGAACTGTTGTGCGAGAGGTCTCAATCGTGACCAGTTTTTTGGTCGATGAGATATTTAGTGGTATGGTTCCTTTATTGTGATTTGAAAGTTTAAGAAGATTTGGAACTAGCCAAGTTGGCTTCCGACAAGATCAGTTTTGATGAAATTGCATAAGGATCTCAAATGAATCAAGGATTTTTTCTGGCAAGAGTAAGTTATGGGTTCAAAATTTTGGTATGTGTGTTCATATGTTTCCAAGGAATCGCGGTATGAGAATTGACTTTAGTAAGTGCAAAAGAAAGGTTAGCGGATTAGAGTATTTTATCGGTTCAGAAAGGGCTATGGTTGTGACCATGTTTTAGAGGATTGCGTTGGTTTGGGAAAGTGGTTGTGGGGCTTATTGGTTGCATTCAGAGTGCGATTTTATCAAATCAGAGAATTCGAGTATAGAGATTCGTTCATTCGAGAATCAGTTGCGGGGAAACTCCAAATATGGAGATATGAGAATTAGAGCTTGAGCTAAGTTTAGAGAGTTATGATTGGTAAGTGAGCCGAGGTGCTTTTCCTATTTGAGATTACCCGTTGTTGGACCCTTTGTTAGATGAGTTAGTTTTTCACCAGGTCGGTTTGGTGTTCATTCTGTCTTCCATGCTTCTATGTTGGAGAAGTTCCTTTTTGATGTTTCCTATGTCATTCGCTAGGGTTCAGCTTTGTTTGATGAGAATTATTCCTATTATTAGAAGCCCGATATGTGTTAAGATACCCCCAGTTGTTCGCTGATTCAGGTACTTCCCTGCTCTTTTTCCTTCTTCACTCGAGGACGAGCGATGTTTTAATTGGTATCTAATGTAGCAGTCGTTAAAGTATTTCCTGCACTTTTGACATTTTCTCGAGCTTGGTTAGCTCATGTTTGACCCGAGGGGACCGTTGACACCCTTTTTGAGGTGTTTAGATTTAATTCGAATGACTTTTTGTAAAATTTGGGCTTAAAGTGAAAAAGAGTGGACTCAAAGTTGACTTTTGGGTAAACATACCTTTTTCAAAAATCTGTCAATTCTAAGAGGTCCGGCTGGTCTTTTAGAACTTGTAGGTATATCTAGTTCAGTTCCCCATGTACTCGGGTCCATTTTGGGACTTGGGTTGGGAAGTTAGAATTGAGGTATCGGGGGTTAACTCTCACGACCCGCCTAGGGGGCCAACGGGTACACGAAGCTGACTACCGAGCACCACTCATGCTAATCATCATACTCATCTTAAATGCATTTACTATTCTCAACACGACTAGCCATAAGGAAACCTTTATCACTTCCAAAACATATCTACAATCATATGCATACGGCCCTCGAGCTATCAAAATAAGATACAAATGTACAATGTGATCATCATGGGACATCTACTACTCACACGTACATATCTACAAACCTCTACTAGAGTACTAGACATAAAGATGGGACAGGACCCCATCGTGCCCAAACATATACACAAAAGAATATGATCATGAGTAGCACCTCCGGAATAGTGGAGTGCTCTTGTGAATCCGTTGATAAGCTCCTACGGATCTGCACCGTCTCCCTGCCTACCTGTGGGCATGAACACAGCGTCTAAAAAGAAAGGACGTCAGTACGAACATTGTACTGTGTATGTAAGGCATGAATAATACTAACATAATAGAGAAATAATGGAGCATGAGGTGAAGATACAACCTGCTTAGCCTTTAAAAGAAAACACATGTCATACATATCACATATACCATCATCATTAACCCGCGTCCGGGTAACCATCACACGCCGCCCACTAGTAGTGTCATGTCAGGCCTTCTAGGCACAGTGTAATCGTATGCAGCCTGCCTTTGCGGTGACATGTCCGGCCATCTAAGAACGGGTAATCGTATGCAGCCCGCCTTTGCGGTGACATGTCCGGCCATCTAGGCACGGTGTAACCTCATCCTCATATACTTATCAGAAAGCATGCATTAGAACTCAAAGATAATCTATAACTATGTCGGGGGGACGTAAGGTCGAGAACCCCCGATTCCATTATGGAGTCATCGTAATCATCATACCTCATCTTGAAGGAACTGGCATCATAAGGTGGGTCTAGCAACAATGAATAACATCAAAGAATCGTATAAGGGTCTTTAGCTTCGTGGAAATATCATATCATAAACTTTAGGGTCTTTAGGCTTAGACTCATCATCATCATTATCATAGTCATAACATAGCATAAGCCTTAGAATATTTATAAACTTTGACTCGTATTTTCCAGAATGTAAGAAGGTCATGGAGAATAAGGATAGTCATGTCATAAGAATCATGCCTTAAAAAAGAAGGGACTAGCCTTACATACCTTTACGTTTCACTAACTTTATCACTTGAACGCTTCCCTCCAATATTCACGTTTCTACATTCAAGAGAGTTCGTACTAAAATTAGATAATCGAAAACATACTTAAGCTTAAGCTAAAGCTAACGAAAATTGGGTAACATCTCCTTTATTTCGATGACTTTCCCCCACATAATAAACAACTCCCAACATCAATAACAACACCCACAATATCTTAATCAACAGCTTCATCAAGCTAGACGTTATTAAATGCTCAACATTCCCTATCAAACTCCTTTATAACCCTAACTATAGCACCATACCGTATCCGTCCTCATACAATGCCTCTACAACATCTTTAATACTATTTATAGCAAGATTATACTCATTACATATCAAGAACTATGATTCAAGCCAAGTCATGATTCAAGAATATCATTATTTTCATATTTGCACTCCATATTCTCCTCCTTTCTATAATCCAAGTCTTTCAACCCTCAATACTCTCAATAATATGAAATAAACATAAAACTCACCTTAATCACTTGGGAAGAATCCTTGAGTCACTCTACTCCATTAGAATAAAATCCTCCACTTGCATGCCAAAGAAATTCTTACTCTTCACAAACCTTAATAGGCTTCCTAGTACATGAATCTCTTAGTCTTTGCTTTTGATCTTGGTTTCTTGGTATACATTTGGTGTAGAAACTAGAGGGAGGGTTTTAGAGGGTTCTAGAGAGATATATGATCTGTTTTTGGGAGAAATAATGGAATAAAATATGGGATCTTATATTTATAACCAGGGCTGGAAAGTTCTAGATCTGAGGGTCGACCAGCAGGGTTGACGGTCATCGACGTGTCGACAGTCCGTCGACATGCCCAGTCGAACTGCCGCCTGAGATGTCTGATTGCAGAACCTCATCAATGGTGCCAGATGATGGTGCTAGACGATGGCTCGTCGACGTATCGATGGTCGTCCCTTGGGCCGTCGACGCTGACTGGTTTCATCAGTTTTCTGAACTGCTCTGATTTGCTCCGATTCGATTCGTTTCACTTCTAATCCCCCTGTAATGTCAAGAATGCATACTTATACTCCTGTACACATACAAGGTAAAATATCTCATGTCCAAAACTCTGGTGCGAATTACCGAACCGAAGGTACACACCACCAATAAGCAAAAATCTCCTTGCAATAAAACGGGAGGTGTAACATTCTTCCCCTCTTTAAAAATATTCGTGCTCGAATGTTAAGTTCTCGGGAATCCTATAGAAATTTTGCTTGAGTTTCCCCTGTAATATGGCGCTACTATCGTGTCACAACAGCCTATAATAACATTGCCTCCTAGGGCTACAACATAATAGCAAGAAATTATGGCCACATACGACCCAAAGCATAAAAAGAAGTCATACATGCCTCATAATGTTGATGTCTCATTTTGGATCTCTCCCAGGGGTTGAAATAAGTGCAGGTACTTGGACTTCATATTTTCTTTCGCTTCCCAAGTCATTTCGTCTAGATTATTGTTCCGCCATACGACCTTAACCGAGGCTACCTCTTTATTTTCTATGTTTCCGTACTTGCCTATCTAGTATGGCAATAGATACCTCTTCATAAGTCAACCTTTCCGCACTTGGACATCATCTACCGGCACGATCCTAGTAGGATCTCTGACACACTTACGAAGCATTGATATGTGGAAAACTGGATGAACTGATTCAAGTTTTGAGGGTAGGTCCAGTTCATAAGCTACCTGACCCACCTTGCAGACAATCTTATAAGGTCCAATGTATCGAGGACTTAACTTTCCCTTCTTACCAAATCTCATCACGCCTTTCATCGGTGATACCTTTAAGAATACCCAATCATCAACTTGGAATTCTAAGTCTCGCCGACGGTTGTCCGCATAAGATTTCTGGCGACTTTGGGCTGTCAATAGTCAATCTCGGATAACCTTGACCTTTTCCACCGCTTGTTGAATCAACTCAGGGCCTATTAGCTGTACCTCTCCTACTTCAAACCACCCAATTGGGGATCTACACTTTCTCCCATATAGAGCTTCATACGGGGTCATTTGAATACTAGAATGATAGCTAATTGTGTATGCAAACTCAATAAGAGGTAAGTGGTCATCCCAACTACCACCAAAATATAGCACACACGCCCATAACATATCTTCCTCTGAATAGTGCGTTCGGCTTGCCCATCAGTTTGTGGATGGAACACTGTGCTAAGCCTTACCTGAGTACCCAAACCTTCTTGAAAAGACTTCCAGAATTTGGCTGTAAATTATGCTCCTCTATCTGTGATAATAGATATCGGTACACCATGGAGTCGCACTATCTCCTAAAGATATAACCTTGCATAATCTTCCGCCGAATATGTGGTTCTGACTGGAAAAAAATGAGCTGATTTCGTGAGTTTGTCCATGATCACCCATATGGAGTCATATTTTCTTCGGGAACGAGGTAGCCCTACAATGAAATCCATGTTAATCACTTCCCATTTCCAAGGTGGAATCTCCATAGCTTGCAATAATCCTCCTGGCTTTTGGTGTTCAATTTTCACTTGTTGGCAATTTGGACATTGAGCTACAAATTCTGCTATGTCCTTCTTCATTCCATCCCACCAATACATTAACTTGAGATCATGATACATTTTTGTCGCTCCTAGGTGAATGGAATACCGAGAATAATGAGCTTCTTCTAGAATCCGACGATGTAGTCCCGTAACATTTGGAACACATAGCCTGTCTCGGTATCTAAGAACTCCATCTGTAGAAATTTCAAATGGCGACTTCTCTTTCTCATAAAAGGTATCTCTGTAGTGACTCAACTGAGGGTCGTCATATTGGCGCTCTCTCACCTCCATATCTAAGGATGAAACGGTTGGGTTATGAATACCAATTCCTGCATTGCCTGAATCAATTAGGCGAACTCCAAGGCTGGCTAGTTGGTGGAGCTCACGAATTAATTCTTTCTTCTCCGAAGGAACCTCACATAGACTTCCCATTGATTTGCGGCTAAGTGCATCAGCTACTACATTCGCCTTCCCAGGATGATATAAAATGCTCACATCATAATCTTTCAGTAACTCTAACCACCGCCTCTGCCGAAGATTCAACTCCTTCTGCTTGAAAATATATTGGAGACTCTTGTGATCTGTGTAAATATCAACATGTACACCATACAAATAGTGTCTCCACATCTTTAGTGCATGAATAACCGCAGCCAATTTAAGATCATGGGTCGGATAGCTCTTCTCATGTTTTTGCAACTGTCGAGAAGCATAGGCAATATCTTTGCCGTACTGCATTAACGCACAGCCTAACCCAACACCGAAGGCATCACAATACACAACATAGACATCTGGCCCTTCTGGGAGTGTCAGGACTGGGGCTGAAGTTAATCTATCTTTCAATTCCTGGAAACTGCGTTCACAAGCATTAGTCCATTGAAATTTCGCTAAATTCTGAGTTCGCTTCGTCAATGGTGCTAAAATAGAGGAAAACCCTTCCACAAACCTTCTGTATTAACCTGCCAATCCCAGAAACCTACGGACTTCTGTAGGCGTTGTAGGCCTTGGCCAAGTCTTCACAGCCTCTATTTTGTGATTATCAACTTGAATGCCATCAGCTGAAATGATATGGCCCAGAAAAGTTACAGAATTCAGCCAGAATTCACATTTTGAAAACTTAGCATACAGCTCATGAGTCCGAAGAACCCCAAGGACAATACGCAAATGGTCTGCATGCTCGGATTCTGTCCGAGAGTATACCAGAATATCATGAATGAACACGATCACGAACAGATCTAAAAGAGGCCTGAATACATTATTCATCAAATTCATAAACACTACCGGAGCATTAGTCAACCCAAATGACATCACTCGAAATTCATAGTGGCCATATCTCGTTTTGAAAGTTGTTTTAGGAATATCTTCTTCTTTAACTCTCACTTGATGATAACTTGACCTCAGATCTATTTTGGAAAACCACTTGACACCCTGTAATTGATCAAATAAGTCATTAATTATTGGTAGCGGATATTTATTCTTTACCATCCCTTTAGTGAGCTGCCTATAATCAATACACATTCGTAAAGAACCATCTTTCTTGCGCACAAATAGGACAGGTGCTCCCCACGGCGATGAACTGGGTCTAATGAACTGGGTCTAATGAATCCCTTCTCAAGCAAATCTTTCGGTTGTGCCTTTAGCTCTTCCAATTCTGCAGGAGCCATTCGGTAAGCAGGAATAGAGATTGGTTTAGTATCCGGTAACACATCAATAGCAAAATTAATCTCTCTTTTCGGAGAAAGAACTGGAAATACATCCAAAAATTCATTCACTACCGAGCCGGATTGAAAAGTCGGTGGCTTTGCTTCGGTGTCATGAACTCAGACTAGGTGATAAATGTAGCCTTTTGCTATAATCTTCCTTGTCTTAAGGTAGGAAATAAACCTACCTCTGGGAGACGCTTTGTTACCTTTCCATTCGAGCACGGGCTCTCCCGGGAATTGGAAGCGAACTACTTCATTCTGCAATCGACATTGGCATAACAAGAGGCCAACCAATCCATACCCATAATCACATCAAAATCTAACATTTCCAGCTCAACTAAATCACACAGTTTGTATACACTTGTCTAGCTATTATCGGGTCACCAACAGGAGTAGATACCTCAAAAGGTTTTATTGGCTCGGGTTTCACCCCAATACGATCAGCAATATACGGAGTTATATAAGACACCGTGGAACCCGGATAAATCAATGCATAAACATGATGAGAGAATATAATCAATATACCTGTAACCATATCTAGGGAGGACTCAAGATCCTGACGTCCGGCTAAAGCATAGATATGGGGCTGAGTGCCCCCGGGCGGATGCTCCCCTCCGCCCCTACCTGCTACTGCTGAAATGGGGAGTACGCACATCGAGCGCACAGATAAGGAAGAACCGGCTGCTGATCCTGTGGGCTGAACCCCACTTCTACCGTACCTCGAGGGACAATCACACATCAAGTGCCCAGTCTGTCCACAAACATAATAAGCATCTGAGCCTTGGCGACACAGGCCCGAATGTAACTTTCTGCACTGACTACATCGTGGGATCGGTGGTCTCTTCTGACTATAATCACCTCCAAATTGGAAACCCGAAGCTCTTGAGCTCTGGCCCTGCCCTAAATGAATGGAGCGGTCAAATCCCCTGCCAGCAAACCGGGGAGGTGCATTAGTCGCCAACGGGCCTGAATATCTTAAATATGACTGCCACGATCCCCCTCTATAGTCGCTGCTGGCACCAACAGATTTAGCCTCTTACTCTGCCCTCTATCAATATCACGCTCACTCCTCTGCGGCTATTGCTATTTTTCTAAATTCTGGGCGTGAGCCTGAATACGGCAAATATCCATCCCCTCCTCCAATGAAGCTGCCAAGCAATCGTTAAACAAATGTGGCCCTAAGCCACTCACAAATCTATGCACTCTATCTCCCATATTGGTCACCATAGTGGGAGCATACCGAGCCAATGAATTAAAGAGAAGGCTATACTCCCGAGCACTCATATTCCCTTTATTTAGATTCAGAAACCTATCCATATGAGCCCTTCGAACCTCGGGTGGCAAATAATGGCAAAGGAAAGCATTAACAAATTCTTGCCAAACCGGGGCAGGTGTATTCTCCGTTCTTGAAGATATCCAGTTATTATACCAAAGAACTGCCATATCCCGGAGTCTATAAGATGCCAACTCCATGGATTCAGTATCGGAGGCATGGATGATTCTCAACGTTCTCAGCATCTCATCAATAAAACCTTGCGGGTCTTCATCCGGCTTTGACCCGAAAAATTCTGGAGGATTTAAACTCATGAAATCATGGGCTCTAGCACTAGTTGCCCTGTCACCTGAACCCGTACTCTGCCGCTGTGCCTGAGTGGCAACTAACTGTGTCAATAACTGAATAGATTCGGTCATTTATTGACCCGAAGCAGCCGATGGAGGAACTAGTATAGGAGCCGGAGCTCAAGTCCCTTCTTACTCCTCTAAAATAGGCGGAGTGTGAGAGGCATTCGATGGAGCCTCATCCTGAGATCCACCTTCTTCTATACTTGTTAGTGGCTCCCTTTCCACCCGTTGTGTTGTAATAGCCTTGCCCTTCTGGGCGGCGGTAGCTTTTCTCTTTACCGGCATCGCTGAAATCATAACGCACAATTAGGGAGGGGAAAATCTTATAACATGGCTTTATGGCACGATTTAGTAAGAAGATGAATGGTCATTTTTCCTAAATGCCCCGCAGCCTCCTATTTATAAGTGTGGCGCACTTCATACCCATAAACAAGACTCTACTAGATACTGCTCGTAGACACACCCTAGGACGGAATTGCTCTGATACCACTTTTGTCACGACCAGCCTAGGGGGCCATGATGGGTACCCGGAGCTGACTATCGAGCACCACTCATTCTAATCATCATACTTATCTTAAATGCATTTACTATTCTCAACACTACTAGCCATAAGGAAACCTTTATCACTTCCAAAACATATCTACAATCATATGCATACGACCCTCGGGCTATAAAAATAATATACAAATATACAATGTTATCATCATGGGACATCTACTACCTACACGTACGTATCTACGAGCCTCTACTAGAGTACTAGACATGAAGATGGGACAGGACTCCATCTTGCCCAAACATATACACAAAAGAATATGATCATGAGTAGCACCTCCGGAATAGTGTAGTGCTCTTGTGAATCCGCTGATAAGCTCTTACGGATCTGCACCTTCTCCCTGTCTACCTGTGGGCATGAACACAGCGTCCAAAAAGAAAGGACGTCAGTACGAACATTGTACTGAGTATGTAAGGCATGAATAATACTAACATAATAGAGAAATAATGGAGCATGAGGTAAAGATACAACCTGCTTAGCCTTTAAAAGAAAACACATGTTATACATATCACATATACCATCATCATTAACCCGTGTCCGGGTAACCATCGCATACTGCCCACTAGTGGGGCCATGTCCGGCCTTCTAGGCATGGTGTAATCGTATGCAGGCCTCCTTCGCGGTGACATGCCCGGCCATCTAGGCACAGTGTAATCGTATGCAGCTCGCTTTCGCAATGACATATCCGGCCATCTAGGCACGGTGTAATGTCATCCTCATAGATTTATCATAAAGCATGCATTAGAACTCAAAAATAATTTATAACTATGTTGGGGTGACGTAAGGTCGAGAACCCCCGATTCCATTATGGAGTCATCATAATCATCATACCTCACCTTGAAGGAACTAGCATCATAAGGTGGGTCTAGCAATAATGAATAACATCAAAGAATCGTATAAGGATCATTAGCTTCGTGGAAATATCATATAATAAGCTTTAGTGTCTTTAGGCTTAGACTCATCATCATCATTATCATATTTGTAACATAGCATAAGCCTTAGAATCATTATAAACTTTGACTTATATTTTTCGGAATGTAAGAAGGTCATGGAGAATAAGGATAGTCATGTCATAAGAATCATGCCTTAGAAAAGAAGGGACTAGCCTTACATACCTTTACATTTCGCTAACTTTATCACTTGAGCGCTTCCCTCTAATATTCACGTTTCTACATTCAAGAGAGTTCGTACTAAAATTAGATAATCGAAAGCATACTTAAGCTTAAGCTAAAGCTAACAAAAATTGGGTAACATCCCCTTTATTTCGATGACTTTCCCCCACATAATTAACAACTCCCAACATCAATAACAAAACCCATAATATCTTAATCAACAACTTCATCAAGCTAGACATTATTAAATACTCAATATTCCCTATCAAACTCCTTTATAACCCTAACTATAGCACCATACCGTATCCGTCCTCATACAATGCCTCTACAACATCTTTAATACTATTTATAGCAAGATTATACTCATTGCATATCAAAAACTATGATTCAAGTCAAGTCATGATTCAAGAATATCATTATTTTCATATTTGTACTCCATATTCTCCTCCTTTCCATAATCCAAGTCTTTCAACCTCTCAATACTCTCAATAATATGAAATAAACATAAAACTCACCTTAATCACTTGGGAAAAAGCCTTCATTCACTCTACTCCATTAGAATAAAATCCTCCACTTGCATGCCAAAGAAATTCTTACTCTTTACAAACCCTAATAGGCTTTCTAGTACATGAATCTCTTAGTCTTTGCTTTTGATTTTGGTTTCTTGGTATAGATTTGTTGTAGAAAATAGAAGGAGGGTTTTAGAGGGTTCTAGAGTGATATAGGATCTGTTTTTAGGAGAAATAATGGAAAAAAATGTGGGATCTTATATTTATAACCAGGGCTGGAAAGTTCCAAATTCGCGGGTCGACGAGCAGGGTTGACGGTCGTCGACGTGTCGACGGTTCTTCGACATGCCCAGTTGAACTGCCGCCTGAGATGCCTGATTGTAGAATCTCATCGATGATGCCAGACGACGGTGCCAGACGAAGGCTCGTGAACATGTCGACGGTCATCCCTTGGGCCGTCGACGCTGACTGGTTTCAGCAGTTTTCTGAACTGCTCATGTTTGCTCCGATTCGATTCGTTTCACTTCCAATTCCCTCGTAATGTCAAGAATGCATACTTATACTCCTATACACATACAAGGTAAAATATCTCATGTCCAAAAATCTGGTGCAGATTACCGAACCGAAGGTACACACCACCAATAAGACAAAATCTCCTTGCAATAAAACGGGAGGTGTAACATTAACTCGGTCAACGAGATCTCATTTGGGAATTTCAAGGCCATGAGTGTGGTCATAGCGTGTTTTTATGTGTCTGTGAATGTGGTTTGTGAGCGGATGGCCTCGAGAATTAGTCGGGATTTTGAATTGAGATTGTGTTTATTTCGGTGAAAATCTTTGTCGGTGTCCACCCTGGCGGCACCATTACCGTCATAGCGGCACCACCAGAGTGGTGGTACTGGCCGCTGTGTCGGCCCAGTGCTTTGTAGCCTAACCGTCCCGGCTGTCTGAGAGGCCATCGGGGCGGTATTGTCGGAGCTGTCCCAATGCCGCCGTATCGGTATCGGGCCTGTTATAATCATTAAGTGTGTATTAAAAGCCCTTAGTCTCTCATTTACTACTATTCCAAAAGTTGAGCTTTGGGGAGAAATTCTAGAGGATTCTTAGAGAAGATTCTTGGTGGTAAGTCCTTCTTATCACTTTGCTAATTCATTATCTCTAATCATCTTAGAATCCCTTTTCCTTGTTAGTTCATTAGTAATGGAAGATTGAACTGGGTTAATGGATATTGTATCTAGGCTTCTAAATCATGGTTTGTTGGTTGGGCTAGCTTCATTAAGCATTGAATTGATGATTAGAACCCTTATTTCATAACTTCTTCCTAATTAGAGGCTAATTTATGGATTTAGAAGTTAGGGTTTATACCCAAATTTGGGGGTTTTGCCTAGAATTCGAATTAGAGTGAATTGTTGATTATTGTAGCTTGCTAATGATGGGAATTGATCACCTAAAGGTTTAATTTCGTGTTGGGACTTTCAGATCCCTAATTTCACCCTTCTAGTTCATAAACCCTATTCCATAGGTTGGGGATTTGGGTCTTGATAGAAGTAGGGTTTGTTTTGATGTTCTCCTTGATTCTAATTTCGTGATTCAAAATTTCTTAGACTTTCTTGATCTCGAGGCTCAAAGGAAAGGCTAAGGAGTGATTGTTGGTGTTATTATTGTTCAGCCTTCCAGGTAGGTCATGGCTTACCCTATAGTGAGACTTCGTATAGCGAAGCATATATTTAGATAATATTATCGGAGAAAGCATGTAAACCTTCGGGTATGAAGTTGGGTTAGATATTATCTTAGGTTGGGCCCTGTTGTGTGATTGGGGCTAGCCACCCCATTGTGTTGTGACTTGATTTGTTCTATTGTTGTTGGCTTGATGCTACGTGGAGATAGTAGATATTGGATACTATTGTTATACCTCTTCATGATGTTGAAGTGTCTTACTTGTTGACGTTTGATATGAGGATAGAGTTCTATATGGCTTGTGTAGCCTTTTCATGATATTCTTGGCGTACCCATGCTTGGTACTTGTGATATTGATCCGACTGTTGATGATGAGATCAAGCTTACTGTTGAGTTGATTTATATAAGTCTTGATAGGGCTTATGGTGTTGTGACTTCCATAGCATATTCGTTGGCATTTTTTGCATTGATTTAGCATTTATGCATTCATACATTCATACATGATGGAAATGGTTTGGAGCTGATAAATGAAAGACTTTTGGTTTCTATAAGAGAAAATGTTTTAAATGCCCGATGGGAAATGGTTCCGGGTGATATAATATTATATGATATGATTTGATAAAGATCCTCCATGGGAAAAGATCCGGAGACTCGTTACTATTGGGCAAAGATCCGGAAAGAGTGGCACATGGACTCCACGGGTCCCTCATGGGTTGTGCTGATGAAAATCCTCCTTGAGCAAAGATTCGGAGTCTCGTTCGACCGTTGGGCAAAGATCCAAAATGAGTGGTACATGGACTTTATAGGTCCCACATGGATGTTGCTACTAAGACGTTGATATTTCCGTCCGGAGTACATGTGTACACAGCATTGTGTTGCATTACATTTGCATTCATACATTATTGCATTATATTGCACTATGGCTTATATTGTGATGATCTTGTCATTTACTTGTGTTATTTGGATTCGGTTTGGATATATTGAGACTTGGTAAATTTGGGTTTAGATGCTACAACCTAGGTGATGACGTCTACTTGATTTTGGCTTGTGTTTGACTTATACTTGTCGATTTATATACTTAACTTACTTTATTGCCTGGATTATGTTAGCTGAACTTAGTCGGCCTATGATACCTACCAGTACTGTGGTTTTGTACTAACCTGCACTTCTTTGCATTCTTTTATGAATGTAGAATTCCAGGTAGAATCTACTACTTTTTCTCGTGGCTGATAGTCGCTCTGAGATTTGCTTAGAGTTTACAGGGTAAGCACGAGACGTCCGCTGTCTTAAAGATTCTTCTTATTTATGTCTTAATTTCCATTCTGAGGCATATTCATACTTGATATACTATTGGTATTCTAGACTTGTATATTTCTAGTTAGATGCTCTTGTATGGATTAAACAAGACTGTGGGGTGTATTTCCTTATTTCCGTACTGTTTCTATATTACTATCGTCATACTTACGTGATTTATTCTCTTTCGCTTATTGAACTGGTTATTTATGTTTCTTTTTTTACTCTTTTGTTTGGTTGAGGGTTAGCTTATCAAGGTGGGAAAGGTAAGTGCCCGCATGACTTAGCTAAATTGGATCGTGACAAGTTGGCATCAGAGCCCTAGGTTACCCGATCTATAATACAAGAGCGTGTCTAGTAGTGTCTTATGAATCGGTACTATGAGCTCTGTACTTATCTACGAGACGCTGTAAGACATTTAGGAAACTTCAAATTCTTTCATTCTCTCGTGCGATTTTATTCAAATTGGTATCTAGTCGATTCTAATTGGTATCTGGACCTTCCTATCTTGATCATCCTCGAAAGATGAATATCTGTCCTTAAATTCTTACACGAATAGTTGATCTATGATGTGTTGTGGTTGGTGCGAGATGTGTTATTCTGATTTGGAAAAGTGATCAAGTTCAGTCACTAGTTATGGCCTGAGGTTTCGATTGTGTGGAATCACAATTAGACTCGGTTCTTTGTGTGGAGTCACGATTGGACTCGTTTATTGTGAAAGTTTGTGAGAAATAGGAAGATAGTTCCGAAGGTTACAGGGTCTCCATATTTCAGTGTTAAGTTGCTCGGAAGTGACAAGTCCATTATGATGGTGCGCGTGACACTGGTGTACCAATGGCGGGTCGACAATTCAGCAGCAGTATAGTATTAGACTTCAGTATATGGGAACAAATGTAAGTACAGTAATGACCATCGGATTGGGCAAACGTATCGCGATCGTGAGTAATAAAGAAAAGAAGTTGACAATTTTTTAATTTTCTGATGTTTGATAAGTTAAAACTTTGAAAATACTTTGCCCCCCTCCCCCCCTCCTCCCCCTGTGGGCTCAATCTGTCTAAATTGTGGAAAGAGTGTAGCGAAGTGAGACTTCATAGAATATATTAGACATGAGTACTTTTCGTAAGATTGGGAAGGGAAAAATTGGTATCTGACATGGTGTTACACCTCGAAAAATTTCCCGTTAACGTACAGTGAATAGACTAACGAAGGGCACAAAGTATGCGATGTTTCGAAAAGTAAGAAATAAAATTTGATGATCCTAATCGAGATTTCAAAGGCACTTGAGGTAAGGGAAGAAATTTGTCAAGGAAAGCAAGGTATATGTTGTGTGTCGCGTAGGATTTACGAGTATCGAACTAATGATGAATTAATGATGTTTTGGAGAAGAGCTATAACGTCCCTTGGATTGGTAATGAGGTGTTAAATAAGTGCTAAGAAGGTTCCATAAGGATTGGAGATCAAACGAGTCGACGAGAACGAATTCCGGGAAGTTGGGGCAACATACGGTCCAACATACTGGCCGTATAAAACATACTGGCCGTACGTTAGGCCGTATGTTGTGACCAGAATGGGTCTTTCACTGGACCAGATCTATGGCCATACATACGCCCAGTATAATTTATACGGCCAGTATATTGGTCCGTAGAATCCGGTCGGGACAGCTTCAAGAATTAATAAAAGGACCCCATCCCATTTAATTCATTTCATTTCCCCTCTCCACACTTCAAGAATTCTCTAGAAGCCTCTCCACTTTTCATCCACAAGAACCCAAGAAAAATTTATGATCAACTTCATCAAACCAACAAAATCAAGTGTAAGAAACACATTAAAGTTCATCTAAATCCAAGGAATTCCAATGGAAGTGAACTAGGGTTTTGGTGCAAGAGGAGTATTTCCACTCAAGGCTTATTCTTATACTATCTAAGGTAAGTTTTATGATCATTTCATGTTGTTTAAGGTATTGAGAGGTTGAAAGACTTAGATTATGAAAGGAGATAGAAAATGGGTTACAAAGATGAGACTAATGAGATTTTGGGTAGTAGTTTGGAATGAGTCATGAATATTGATATGTTGTGATTATAAGTATGCTATAAGTGACATTTAGAACATGGTATAAGTATAATATGTGAGAAAACGCAATAGTGAACTATGACCATGATTATGGAGGAATTGAAGTGAAATTGTGAAATGTGGATAATGTAGATGAATGATGATTGTTGCTTATAATATTGTGAATGTTGTTATGGATGTTTCGGAGTTGGTATGTAATGTGAGAAAAGTTGTATAAACAAAGGAAATGCTGCCCAATTTTCTCTAGCATTAGTAAGCACGTTCACATAATCGATTAGCTATTGTTGATGTGAATTCTCTTGAAGGTAGAAACGTGAGCGTTGAAGGAGAACGATCAAGCGATAGAATAGCTAAACAAAAAGGTATGTAAGGCTAATCCTTTCCTTCTAAGGCATGACTCCTATGGCATGAATCTTTCTATTTTTCCATGATCTTCCTAAATAACGGAAATTATGAGTCCATGACTATAAAGGGCTACATACGCATATGATAAAGAAAGGAGATACGATGACGAGCAAGATAATGACGATGATGAGTTTAAGTATAAAGAATCCTAGAGTAATATAAGATGTCCATGAGGCTAATGATCCTAAGTATGGTTCCATTGATGCTTTTCCTTGTGTACACTCACCTTAAAATGTTAGTCCCTTCAAGGTGAGCTATGATGATTATGATCACTCCATAATATAATCGGGCGCTCACGACCCTATGTCACCCCGACGTAGCCATAGTTGCCTTCGAGTTCTAATGTATGTTTTAATGATAAATGTATACTAATGCTAAGCTTATGATAAGCTGATGATAAATCTATGATGAGCACGTGATGATACGATACCACCGTGCCTAAATGGCCAGACATGTCACCGCTAGGGCGGGTTGCTTATGATTCCACCGCGCCTAGAAGGCCGAACATGATCACCACTAGTGGTCGGCGTATGATGGTTACCCAGACGTGGGTTAACGATGATAGTATTTATGATATGATGATGTATGTGCTATGATGATATATGTACTACGATTATATATGATATATGTATGAAATGCATCCACTCTTAAAGGTTAAGCAAGTTATATCTTCATCTTATGTCTTATGATTTCTCTATTATATTCATTTCATTCATGTCTTACAAACTCAGTACAATGTTCGTACTGACACCCTTTCTTTGGACTCTGTGTTCATTCCCACAGGTAGACAGGGAGGTGATCCAGACTCGTAGGAGCTATTAGCCGACTTTGAGAGCACCTCATTATTCTGGAGGTGCCATTGATTTATTCTTTTATGTATATATATGTTTTGGGCACGATAGGGTCCTGTCCCGTCCCTATGTCTAGCACTCTAGTAGAGGCTTGTAGATACGTATGTGTGGGTAGTATGGTCTCACGATGTCCTTATTGTATGTATATTATTTTGATAGCTGAAGGGCTTATGTATATAAAGGTAATTATGTTTCAAAGTGAAAAATGGTTTCCCTATGATTTGAGTATAAGATTAACAAATGAACGTTAGATGTGTACGATGGGCAATGGTATGAGCGGTGCTCGGTGGTTAGCCCTAGGTACCCGTCATGGCCCCTAGTCGGGTCGTGACACATGGTTATCAAGATAGGGTTGTGACTGGTGCTAAAGGTTATTCTTGGTATAAGCTCGTTGATGTTAAAGGATTACTCGGTTATTAAGTGAATGCTATGGGCACATCGTTTGATCGGTAAAATTGATTGGCTTGTAGACTTCTGAGGAGTTAGTAAGCGACTGATAGAAATGACTTCAATTATGGGCATATGCGATGCGTAAATAACTCGAGGAGTTAGTGGTTGTTCACTTAGATTTGACGAGAAATATGGATTTTGTTTGGTGGTTGGATGATTAGCTTAGAGGATCGAGTGGATTTGAGTGTTTGTTGGTCGGTACTGATAAGAGATTTTGAATGAAATATGGGAACTGAAGGATTGCGATGAGGCAGCTTACTATCGGGTTTAGGGAATTAAGATTCGTAACACTTGAGGGGAGGTAATATGGGTACTTGAGCCGTGTTGGATTGCGGGAACATTATATCATGATGTACAATAAGGGGTGTGACCGATGAGGTCGTTGGGTGTCTACAAGGTTAAGGACAGAAAGTAAATCGTTGAAGCAAGAGTTAGTGATGTGGGAGCTTGATTGCGATTAGATAGTATAGAGAAGGCTTAAGAGTTTATGGATGGCTTGTATGTTTGGTTATGTCATAGACTAATAGATGTCAGTGATGGACTAAGGTTGGGAGCCTTGTATTCATTATGTGAAGTTGACTAGACCCGCTGCTAATGGTGTTATTACTCGGCTTGGGTGATTAAAAATAAAAGGATAGTCGTGCAAGTGGTTGGAGGTATTCAAATTCGATAATTGAGGTAAGAGGTAATTCTTCGAGGACTAGTAACGTTAAGGATTTGAGTAAGGGAATAGGAAATACGGGTACTTGAAATGATAGAATGGACGATGATGTATTATTTGAGTTAAGTTCGGTATACATTTCGGGAATTGAGTAAGGCAATTCGGGCAAGGACAATTCAGTGGGATACATGAGGATATTAGTGAGACAGTTGTGTGATTCGCTGGATTTATAGAGTGTTCAAGTTCGAGTTGTAAGCGTTAAGGAAACTCTAATGTGCAGAGTGTGTGGTACGATCCTATCTCCAGGATTAATTCGGCTAGTTTGCAAGATTTATGATTATGAGGTATTCGATGGAGTGTATTCAAGTATCAATGATCGAGAAGTGATTAGAAAATTTGGGAATTGACAAGTCGAGAAAAGGTATAGTTGATTGTGAATCGATAAGCAAAAGAGGTATATCTTGGGGATTTCTTGGGTTAGTACGGATTGTGGTGTCGTCTTCTTGCATATTCCAGTTGAGATGTGTTTGTTGCGTGAACTTAATAAGGAAATCTACAGGGATGGACTATGTGATATGATAGAGTTCCGTAAGGTTCGTGATCTGCAACTAGATATTCCAGTGAACCGACTTGTTGAGGTTTACAAAAAGTGGCTTGGTGGTACACCACCGTCGGATAAGATTCATGACCTTCTACAGTGAATGATTCAGCGTGATTTAAGACAAATGATTCTAGAATTCCTATCATGTGAGGCTAGATTCATATTTTCAGGAGGGACCTTACTCGTGGTAGTACAGTATGATTGCAAGTAATATTGATTGGACAGTTTGGGTAAGAACTTTGGTTATTAAATACTTTGGGGTAATTGAGTGAGATTTTGAGCGGCAGTGTAAGATTGGATACTTCTAAGAATTTACGAGCATATCGAGGTGACACTATGAGAGGTTCGATGGTTATATAATTACTATATGAGGTTTCAGGTTGCGTCTAAAAATTTGGGTTTGTATTGGAATTGCGCATCGGGTAAAGGTTAAGATATATGAAGATTGACATCGTCAGGTATAGCTCTTCAGTACTAAGTTGATAACTTGGATAGGACTCAACTTGTGGAGTCAAAAATGATAAACAGAATTTATTATACGTTGTATAACTGTGATTAGTTTCGAAATTCGGAGTCAGTTCTAATGACTATTGGTGATATTGGAGAGTTTTGCATACATTCAGGGTCAAGCGTTGTTTGAGTTAAGCTTAAGGGTCTATGATTATGCTTCTAGTAAGATATTTTAGTATTCGAAGCGTTTTGACCTATATTTGAGGTATGACTGATTTACCGAGCCTTGTCAAGGTTTTCTAGTAGATTCGATGATTCTTTCTGAGAACGGTTATTTAGGATAGAATGAGGGTATACAATGAGCCTAGTACAGCTTTGAGAAGGAACTGTTGCGCGAGAGGTCTCTATCATGACCAGTTGTTTGCTCGACGAGATATTCAGTGGTAGGGTTACTATATTATGATTTGAAGGTTTAAGAAGATTTGGAACTGGCCAAGTTGGTTGCCGGTAAGATTATTTTTGATGAAATTGCGTAAGGATCTCAGATGAATCAAGGATTCTTTCTGGCGAGACTAAGTTATGGGTTCAAAATTTTGGTATGTGTGTTCATATGTTTCCAAGGAATCGCGGTACGAGAAACGACTTTAGTAAGTGCGAAAGAGAGGTTAGCAGAATCAGAGTATTTTATCGATTCAGAATGGGCTATGGTTGTGACCATGTTTTAGAGGATTGCATTGGTTTGGGAAAGTGGTGTGGGGCTTATTGGTTGTGTTCGGAGTGCGGTTTTATCAAATCAGAGAATTCAAGTAAAGCAATTTGTTCATTCGAGGATTAGTCGCGGGGAAACTCCGAATATGGAGATATGAGAATTGGAGCTTGAGCTCAGTTTAGTGAGTTGTGACTGGTAAGTGAGCCGTGGTGCTTTGGCCTATTTGAGATTACTCGTTATTGGACCCTTTGTTCTATGACTTAGTTTTTCACCAGGCCGGTCAGGTTTTCATTCGGTCTTCGGTGCTTCTAGCTGGAGAAGTGCCTTTCTGATGGTTCTTATGTCATTTATTGGAGCTCAGCTTTGTTCGATGAGAATCATTCCTAGTAGTAGAAGCCTGATATGTGTTGAGATACCCCCAGTTGTACGCTGATTCAGGTACTTCCCCACTCTTTTTCATTCTTCGCTTGAGGACGAACGATGTTTTAATTGGTATATGATGTAACGACCGGCTCGGTCATTATAGTCTTTCCTGCCCTTTTGACCTTTCCTCGAGCTTGGTTAGCTCACTTTTGACCCGAGGGGACCTTTGATATGCGTCTCGAGGTGCTTAGGTTTGATTCGGGCAACTTTTTTTGAAATTTGGGCTTAAAGCAAAAAAGAATTGACTAAAAATTGACTTTTGGGTAAACGGACCTTTTTCAAAAATCTGTCGATTCCAAGAGGTCTGAATGGTCTTTTAGAATTTGTGTGTATATGTGGTTTGGTTCCCAATGCACTCGGGTGCATTTGGGGCCTTGGGTTGAGAAGTTGGAATTGAGGTATCGGGGGTTGACTCGATCAACGCGATCTCATTTAGGAATTCTGAGGCCATGAGTGCATTTGTAGCATGTTTTTATGTGTGTCTGTGTATGTGATTTGTGAGCGGATGGCCTCGTGTATTAGTCGAGATTTCAAATTGAGATTGTGTTTATTTTGGGGAAAATCTGTGCTGGTGTCCGCCCTGGCGGCACCATTACCTCCATAGTAGTACCGCCCCAGAGCGGTGGTACAAGCTGCGGCGCACCCAGTGCTTTGTAGCCCGACCGTCCTGGCGGTCTGAGAGGCCGTTGGGGCGGTACCGTAGCAGCGGTCCCGATGTCGCCGTAACGGTATCGGGCCCGTTATATTCATTAAGTGTGTATTAAAAACACTTAGTCTCTCATTTATTACTATTTCAAAAATTGAGCTTTGGGGAGAAATTCTAGAGGATTCTTGGAGAAGATTCTTGGTGGTAAGTCCTTCTAATCTCTTTGTTATTTCATTATCCCTAATCATCTTAGAATCCCTTTTCCTTGTTATTTCATTAGTAGTGGAAGATTAAAGTAGGTTAATGAATATTCTATCTAGGCTTATAAATCATGATTTGTTGGTTGGGTTACCTTCATTAAGCATTGAATTGATGATTAGAACCCTTATTTCATAACTTCTTCCTAATTTGAGGCTAATTTGTGTATTTAGAAGTTAGGGTTTATGCCCAAATTTGGGGGTTTT
Source organism: Lycium ferocissimum (assembly GCF_029784015.1). Classification (NCBI taxonomy): domain Eukaryota; kingdom Viridiplantae; phylum Streptophyta; class Magnoliopsida; order Solanales; family Solanaceae; genus Lycium; species Lycium ferocissimum. The sequence goes on from NW_026725197.1 coordinate 506,025, forward strand.
TCGTAGAATCTGAATTGGAGTGAAATGTTAATTATTCTAGCTTGCCAATGATGGGAATTGATCACCAAGAGGTTTAATTTCATGTTGGGACCTTTAGATCCCTAATTTCACCCTTCTAGTTCATAAACTGTCACGACCCAAATCGATGAGTCGTGGCGAGTGCCTGACCTCAAATGACCAAGCACCCATCTGCTCGTACCTGGGGCTTACTAATAATAGGGTGGCCCATATATGACTTATAACTGAACTATACTGACTTGAAAGAACGACATCATGACTGTGTATCAAGAATTCGCAACCATCTGTATATATATATATATATATATATATCGACACATTTATATCATCATCAACAACTATGCCCATATCCATATACACAAGCCGACGAGGCTAACAAAATGATATACAAAATATAAGCCGACAAGGCTAAAAGACATCTAACCATACACAACTGTCTACGAGCCTCTAAGAGAGTATGTAACATCATATAGACGGGACAGGACCCCGCCATGCCCATATGTATGTACACAAAAGAATAGTACCAACAGCTGCAGCTCCGGATCAAATGGAGCTCCTCTATGCAGTCCCTGAACAAATAATCTATGGATCAAGTCTGTCTCCCTGTCCACCTGCGGGCATGACGCAACGTCCACAAACAAAAGGACGTCAGTACGAATAATGTACTGAGTATGTAAAGCATAATCAACATCATAATAGAAGCATAAGAAATAACATAAGAGAAGAGAGTCATGAGATAATAGAGCCATTTGTACCTCTAGTGGCCATCATCATATTTACTTACTTGTCATTTTCTAATAGGAACCTTCCATTTATAATGCTTACTCATATATATATATATATCTATATATATTAGTATCATACCCGACCATGAAGGTTCGGTGTTTCACATACCCGGCCATGACAAGGCTCGGTGTTATACATACCTGGCCCTACCAAGGCTCAGTGTTATCCGTACCCAACTGCAGTGGTGCGCGCGCGATAGGTATCATACCCGGCCATATAAGCTCGGTGTTACATAATAGTCATACATACTTATACACGTATACATAAGAGTCCATAAGTATCATCAACATCATTACCATCATCGTTTTCGTTACATCTATCCTTAGAGGATCAACTATCATATAAGGGAGGTAATAGCATCGTGAAAGTATCGAGGATCATGAGCTTTAGTAATTTTAGAGATAGAGTCATTTGGAAGACATTATGGAACTCATGAGAGGGTATATAGCAAAGGAATCATGCCTTAATGAAAGAAGGGTTAGCCTTACATACCTCTTTGTCTTCTTAACTACTTAACGTTCACCGTCGAAGCTTGAACAATCTACATTTAGAAGGATTCATACCATGGTTAAGCCTTAATGATACTCTTAAATTCAAACTAGAATAATTCATGATCTAATGAAAATTGGGCAGCATTTCCCCTATTTCGTCAACTTCCACCATATTACAAAACAACTCCCAACAACCATAATAACATCCACAATATCATAATCAAGTAATCACATTCCATTAAGCCTTCAAAATTCATTCTCATGCTCAACTTATACTAACAACTTCACACCCATTCTTAGCACATTTTCATACAATGCTTCCTCATCACTATTACTACCTTCCATAACAAGATTATACCCATATCATACTAAGAATCATGACTCAAGTTAGCTTACTACTCAAAAACATCATAAAAGCTACATTTAGACCTCATTTTCTACTTTCTTCTTCTACCCAAGTTGTTCAACAACCAAGCATTCATGATAACATGAAATAAGCATGAAAACTAACCTTTTATCTCATAGGAATGAGCTTTGGAGCAGCTATCAACTTATGTGAAAACCCTAGCTTCAATACCCAAGAATTTCTTGTAGTCTACTAACCCTAGCAAGACTTCTAACACATGGATATCTTGATTCTTGCCTCTTGATCTTTGTTTTCTCTTGGGTTGGAGTGGAATATGCTTGGAGAAGGGTTTTGGAGCTCTCAAGACTTGTGGAAATGTGAAAATGAAATAAAAGAACAAGGGTCATCTATTTATACAAAAATAAAAAAAATCTGCCCGATGGACTTATACGGACCACTTATACGGTCCGTATAATATTATACGGTCCGTATAAGTGGACCGTATAACACCACCATGGAAATATCCCTTTCTGTAAAGGTCATGTTATACGGACCCCCTTATACGGACCGTATAAAGTTATACGGACCGTATAAGTGGTCGTATAACTCACAGTTATCCGAAACTTTCTCTCGTTGATTCGTTTGACTTCCAATCCTCGTGGAACCTTCTTGGCACTTATATAACACTTCATTAACCATACAATAGGCCCTATAGCAGCCCCTCAAGACATTACCAAATAAATATTAGCTCAATTATAGCGAAAACCTTTCCGAACACGACTTACATTTCACCTCCTTCAACAAACTAAATTTCACATATTCATATGACTTCAAAATCTTATAGTATGCACTTTAAGCTATCTAATACTTCCCTTAATCTTGTAAGGATTTCATAATCACCTTAAGCTCACATTAGCCTATTCACAAGGCAACAAATCCAAAATTCCGAGGTGTAACATTCTCCCCTCTTAGAAACATTTGTCCTCAAATGTTAAGTTCTAGGGGATTCTATAGAAATTTTTTGCCAGAGTTTCCTCTATAATATAGCACTACCATCCCGCAACAAACAACCCAAAATACATCGCCTCACGGGGCTACAACAACAACATCAATAACCATGGTCACACACGACTCAGAAAGCATCAAGGAAAGCACTACATACCTGAGGACATTGGCGTCTCTCGCTCGAGTCTCCTCCGAAGGTGAAAATAAATACGGGTACCTGAACTTCATGTCTTCTTTCGCTTCCCAAGTCATTTCCTCTCTATTATTATTTCTCCATAAAACTTTAACTGAAGCTACATCTTTGGTTCTGAGCTTCCGTACTTGCCTATCTAGAATGGCAATGGGAACTTCTTCATAAGACAATTGTTTGGTAACTTGGACATCATCTATTGGTACAACTCTAGAAGGATCTCCAATGCACTTACGAAGCATCGATACATGGAAAACTGGGTGAACTGACTCCAAATCAGGAGGTAGATCTAATTCGTAAGCCACTTGGCCTACCTTGCGTATAATCTCATAAGGTCCAATGTACCGGGGACTAAGCTTGCCCTTTTTGCCAAATCTCATGACGCCCTTCATTGGCGACACCTTCAAGAATACCCAATCTTTCACTTGGAACTCTAAGTCCCTTCGACGATTATCTGCATAGGATTTCTGACGACTCTGAGCTGTTAATAATCGATCCTGTATAAGCTTGACTTTCTCTATAGCTTGCTGGACCAAGTTTGGCCCTATCAATTTAGTCTCTCCTACTTCGAACCACCCAATTGGAGATCTACACTTGCGCCCATATAAAGCCTCATACGGGGCCATTTGGATGCTAGAATGATAACTATTGTTATAAGCAAATTCAATAAGTGGTAAGTGATCATCCCAACTACCTCCAAAATCCAATATACATGCCCGTAGCATATCCTCAAGGGTCTGAATGGTACGTTCAGCTTGTCCATCAGTCTGTGGGTGAAATGCCGTGCTAAGACTCACCTGAGTCCCCAAACCTTCTTGGAAAGTTTTCCAAAAATTGGCTGTAAATTGAGTCCCTCTATCGGAGATAATAGATACTGGAACACCGTGAAGTCGCACTATCTCTTTAACATAAAGCTTTGCATAATCTTTTGCTACATACGTAGTTCTGACCGGTAAGAAATGAGCTGACTTCGTGAGTCTATCCACAATCACCCATATAGAATCATACTTACGTCGAGAACGGGGTAAGCCTGTAATGAAATCCATGTTAATTACTTCCCATTTCCAAGTTGGAATTTCTATAGCTTGTAACAATCCACCGGGCTTTTGGTGCTCAATTTTCACTTGCTGACAGTTAGGACATTGAGCTACAAATTCTGCTATATCCTTCTTCATTCCATTCCACCAATATATAGATTTAAGATCATGATACATTTTCGTTGCTCCGGGGTGAACGGAATAACGGGAACAATGGGCTTCTTTCAATATTTGGTGGCGTAATCCTGCAACATCAGGAACACACAACCTGCCTCGACATCGGAGAACTCCATCTCCAGAAATCTCAAAGGATGACTTCTTCTTCTGAGGAAGTGTATTTCTGTAATGAACTAGCATGGGATCTTCGTATTGACGCTCTTTCACTTCAACTACTAGCGACGAGACCGCTGAATTTTGAATGATAGCTCCCATACTGCCTGAGTCCACTACTCGAACTCCTAGGCTAGCTAACTGTTGGAGCTCACGAGCTATCTCTCTTTTCTCTGGCTGAACATCGCATAAACTTCCCATGGATCTACGGCTAAGAGCATCAGCCACAACGTTTGCTTTCCCGGGATGATATAGGATGTTAACATCATAATCTTTCAACAACTCCAACCATCGCCGTTGCCGTAAATTCAATTCCTTCTGCTTGAAAATATACTGGAGGCTCTTATGATCCGTATAAATATCAACATGGACGCCATACAAATAATGTCTCCACATCTTCAATGCATGAATCACTGCAGCCAATTCAAGATCATGGGTCGGATAATTTTTCTCATGTTTCCGCAATTGTCTTGAAGCATACGCAATCACCTTACCATGTTGCATTAACACACAGCCTAACCCAACGCCTGAAGCATCACAATAGACAACATAACCTTTCGATCCCTCTGGAAGTGTCAGGACTGGGGCAGAAGTTAATCTATCCTTTAGCTCTTGGAAACTACGTTCACAAGCATCTGTCCATTGAAATTTAGCTGATTTTTGGGTTAACTTCGTGAGTGGTGCAGAAATAGAAGAAAAGCCTTCTACAAACCTCCTGTAATAACCTGCTAAGCCTAAAAACTACGAACCTCCGTAGGTGTTGTGGGCCTTGGCCAAGTCTTCACGGCCTCAATCTTTTGGGTATCTACCCGAATACCATCGGCTGAAATAATATGCCCCAAAAAGGTCACCGAATTCAACCAAAATTCACACTTAGAAAATTTGGCAAATAACTCTCGAGTTTGGAGAACCTTAAGGACGGTACGCAAATGATCCGCATGTTCTACTTCGGATCGAGAATATACCAGGATATCGTCAATGAACACGATCACAAATAAATCTAGGAAAGGCCTGAACACATTGTTCATCAAATCCATAAATACTGCCGGTGCATTAGTTAGCCCAAATGACATTACCCGGAACTCAAAATGGCCATATCTTGTTTTAAAAGCCGTCTTAGGAATATCTTTCTCCCTAACTCTCACCTAATGATACCCGGATCTCAAATCTATTTTGAAAACCATTTGGCACCCTGTAATTGATCAAATAAATCATCAATCCTTGGGAGCGGATATTTATTCTTGATCGTCACCTTATTCAGTTGTCGATAGTCAATGCACATTCGCAAGGAGCCATCTTTCTTCCTCACAAACAACACGGGTGCTCCCCACGGGGAAGAACTAGGCCTAATAAAACCTTTTTCAAGCAAGTCCTTCAATTGCTCCTTCAACTCTTTTAACTCTGCGGGAGCCATCCTATAAGGAGGAATAGATATGGGTTTGGTATCCGGTAGCACATCAATAGCAAAATCAATCTCCCGCTCAGGAGGGAGGCCTGGAAGCTCATCCGGGAATACATCCGGAAACTCATTCACCACGGGGACAGACTGAAGAGTTGGCGATTCAGCTTCTACATCTTGAACCCGAACTAGATGGTAAATACAACCTTTAGCAATCATTTTCCTCGCCTTGAGATAGGAAATAAACCTACCTCTCGGGGACGCTGTATTTCCTTTCCATTCTAAAACTGGTTCTCCCGAAAACTGGAAGCGAACCATTTTCATTCTACAATCAACATTGGCATAGCAAGAAGCCAACCAATCCATGCCCATAATAACATCAAAGTCCACCATTTTCAACTCATGTAAATCAACCATAGTACGATGATCACAAATCACAACTACACAATTTCTATATACTCGGCTAGCTATTACCGGTTCACCAACGGGTGTCGATACCTCGAAAGGTTTGATTGACTCCGGTTTGACCCCAAATCGACCCGCAATATATGGAGTAACATATGACAATGTGGAGCCCGGATCTATCAAAGCATATACATCATGAGAAAATACCGATAATATACCTGTGACGACATCGGGGGAAGACTCAAGATCCTGTCGCGTCCAGCCAAAGCATAAATACGGTGCTGGGGACCACTAGAACTGGGAGCTCTCCCTCTACCTCTACCATGGCCGACCGGGCTCGTGAACCTTGCCCCAGGGCGTATAGATGATGAAAGACCCACCGCCGACCCTGAAGGCTGGACCCTACCCCTACCACCAATCGAGGGGCAATCACGCATGATATGGCCTGGCCGACCACATGTATAGCAAACCTCTGAGCCTAGTCGACACTGGCCCCAATGTAACTTCCCGCACTGAGAACATCGTGGCACGGGTGGCCTTGCCTGACCCGAATCGCCTCTGAAATGAGAACCTGAAGCCCTAAAACTCTGACTCGGCCCGGAGTGAGTAGATCTATCAAATCTCTGGCCCGTAAACCGTGGAGGCGCACTAGTCATAGAATGGCCTGAATGCCTAGAAAACTATTGTCTTTGCCCTCCTCTAAACTCACTAATCGGACCCGAAGATCTAGCCCTCTTGCTATACCCTCTGTCATGCTCACGCTCACTTCTTTGTTGTTGTTGGCTTTCCTCTAAATTTTGGGCATGGGCTTGAATGCGTGAAATATCCATGTTGTCCTGAAGGGACGCAGTCAAGCACTTATCCATCAAATGTGGCCCTAAGCCTCTCACAAATCGGTGCACTCGATCACCCATATCCGCTACCATGGCCGGAGCATACCTAGCCAAAGAATTGAAGCGGAGACTATACTCTAAGGCACTCATACTTCCTTGCCTAAGATTCAAGAACTTATCGGCTCTAGCCCGCCGAACCTCTGGAGGCAAGTAATGTCGGAGGAAGGCATCCACAAATTCTTGCCATACCGGGGGAGGTGCATTAACTCCCCTTGAAGCCATCCAAACCGTATACCAATGAACCGCGACATCCCGCAATCTATAGGATGCTAACTCTACCGATTCAATGTCTGAAGCATGCATTAACCGAAGTGTCCTCAACATCCCATCAATAAAGTTTTGAGGGTCCTCATCCGGCTTTGACCCGAAGAATTTCGGAGGGTTCAAGCAAATAAAATCACGGGCTCTTGCACTAACAGCCCTATCACCTTGACCCGTACCTTGCCGCTGGGTCTGAGCGGCAACCAACTGAGTAAGTAAATGAATGGCCTCTTTCACATCTTGGCCCGAAGCATCTGGTGGAGGAGCTGGGGCTGAGGCTCCCTCATGCTCCTCAGAAATAGGCAATGAGTGAGAGGATTGAGATTGAGCCACATTCTGGGACTCACCCTCCTCTATAACCGTTGGCGGTATTCTTTCGGCCCGCTTTTCTGCCACTGTCTTGCCCTTTTGGGTCGCCGTAGCTTTTCTCTTTATAGGCATTTCTGAAATACATAATACACGGTTAAGGAAAGAGAAATCCTTATATCATGGCTCTATCGCACGATCTTATGAAGAAAGAAGGTCATTCATTCCTAAAAATGCCCGCAGCCTCCTGTTTATAAGTGTGGCGCGCAACACACCCATAAACAAGACTCTACTGGACACGGCTCGTAGACACACCCTAGGACAGAACTGCTCTGATACCACTTTTGTCACGACCCAACCGGAGGGCCATGACGGGCACCCGGTGCTAACCCACCCGGGCACCTCTTATCGTACATTCATATTCACATCTAGGTGAGCCACATGGCCTACGCATGATTTCTATACATCAATAATACTAATCTCATTGGGCAACGACACATTTATATCATCATCAACAACTATGCCCATATCCATATACACAAGCCGACGAGGCTAACAAAATGATATACAAAATATAAGCCGACAAGGCTAAAAGACATCTAACCATACACAACTATCTACGAGCCTCTAAAGAGAGTATGTAACATCATATAGACGGGACAGGACCCCGCCATGCCCATATGTATGTACACAAAAGAATAATACCAACAAATGCGTAGCTCCGATCAAATGGAGCTCCTCTATGCAAAGCCTCCCCGAACAATAATCTATGGATCAAGTCTCGTCTCCCGTCCACCGCGGGCATGACGCGCGTCCACAAACAAAAGGACGTCGTACGAATAATGTACCGAGTATGTAAAGCATATTCAACATCATAATAGAAGCGTAAGAAATAACATAAGATAGAGAAGTCATGAGATAATAGAGCCATTTGTACCTCTAGTGGCAACCATCATCATATTTCTTACCCATTTTCTAATGGGAACCTTCCATTTATAATGCATACATTATATATATATATATAGTATCATACCCGACCATAAAGGTTCGGTGTTTCACGTACCCAGCCATGACAAGGCTCGGTGTTATATACCGGCCCTACCAAGGCTCGGTGTTATCCGTACCCAGGCTCGGTGTTATCCGTACCCGCAGTGGTGTGCGCGCGATAGGTATCATACCCGGCCATATAAGCTCGGTGTTACATAATAGTCATACATACTTAGACACGTATACATAAGAGTCCATAAGTATCATCAACATCATTACCATCATCGTTTTCGTTACATCTATCCTTAGAGGATCAACTATCATATAAGGGAGGTAATAGCATCGTGAAAGTATCGAGGATCATGAGCTTTAGTAATTTTAGAGATAGAGTCATTTGGAAGACATTATGGAACTCATGAGAGGGTATATAGCAAAGGAATCATGCCTTAATGAAAGAAGGGTTAGCCTTACATACCTCTTTGTCTTCTTAACTACTTAACGTTCACCGTCGAAGCTTGAACAATCTACATTTAGAAGGATTCATACCATGGTTAAGCCTTAATGATACTCTTAAATTCAAACTAGAATAATTCATGATCTAATGAAAATTGGGCAGCATTTCCCCTATTTCGTCAACTTCCACCATATTACAAAACAACTCCCAAACAACCACAATAACATCCACAATATCATAATCAAGTAATCACATTCCATTAAGCCTTCAAAATTCATTCTCATGCTCAACTTATACTAACAACTTCACACCCATTCTTAGCACATTTTCATACAATGCTTCCTCATCACTATTACTACCTTCCATAACAAGATTATACCCATATCATACTAAGAATCATGACTCAAGTTAGCTTACTACTCAAAAACATCATAAAAGCTACATTTAGACCTCATTTTCTACTTTCTTCTTCTACCCAAGTTGTTCAACAACCAAGCATTCATGATAACATGAAATAAGCATGAAAACTAACCTTTTATCTCATAGGAATGAGCTTTGGAGCAAGCTATCAACTTATGTGAAAACCCTAGCTTCAATACCCAAGAATTTCTTGTAGTCTACTAACCCTAGCAAGACTTCTAACACATGGATATCTTGATTCTTGCCTCTTGATCTTTGTTTTCTCTTGGGTTGGAGTGGAATATGCTTGGAGAAGGGTTTGGAGCTCTCAAGACTTGTGGAAATGTGAGAAATGAAATAAAAGAACAAGGGTCATCTATTTATACAAAAATTAAAAAGCTGCCCGATGGACTTATACGGACCACTTATACGGTCCGTATAATATTATACGGTCCGTATAAGTGGACCGTATAACACCACCATGAAAATATCCCTTTCTGTAAAGGTCATGTTATACGGACCCCCCTTATACGGACCGTATAAAGTTATACGGACCGTATAAGTGGTCGTATAACTCACAGTTATCCGAAACTTTCTCTCGTTGATTCGTTTGACTTCCAATCCTCGTGGAACCTTCTTGGCACTTATATAACACTTCATTAACCATACAATAGGCCCTATAGCAGCCCCTCAAGACATTACCAAATAAATATTAGCTCAATTATAGCGAAAACCTTTCCGAACACGACTTACATTTCACTTCCTTCAACAAACTAAATTTCACATATTCATATGACTTCAAAATCTTATAGTATGCACTTTAAGCTATCTAATAGGAATGGATCTCTGGCTCAAGTGTAGCCATTTGCTTTGGCGAGTGGGGAGTTTGTCATAAAACAGGTACCTACTCATTTTAGGGTACCGCTCCTTAGACTTGAGGTACTTGTTCTTAATTTTCAGCCATTGTGCCTGCAAAAGAAATTATAAGTGTGTCAATTCTTGTGTCTTATCAGTTGCATGTCATTCTAGCAAGAATCAACGTGAAAAACTGGGTAAAAAAATGCCTCGGGCAGAAACCGCACGGTACACCGCAGAAATCGTGTGTACCGTTAGGGGCCGGTCTCTGCACCGCTATGGCAGAAAACAGACGGCCATAGCGGTTACACTAAATTCCTGATGACCACTAGAGTGGCACCGCTGTAGCGATCAGTCAACCGCTGTAGAGATATCGTCTTCCCCGAAAGAAACCCCAAATTTTCAGATTTCAAACCCCACTTCTTGGATCAAAACCTTGTTTTGAAGCACGGATTGAGCAGGAAATCAGTGTGCATGAAGTTTAAACTCCTTGGGGTGCTATTCTAACAACAAACTAGCCCAAAATTTTGAGAATACTCTAAAATCTATTCCAAGAATATTTCTTTACTATGTTCAAGTTTTGCGGCTCAAATCTGTGCTATTATCACGCTGTGTTCGAAGGGAAGGCTATCCTAACGATTAACCAGTTCAGATTACTCCAAAAGTTCGTCCTAGTGGGGTGTTCAACCCAAAATTCCAAAAACCCCAACTTTGTACAAAATTCCAAAAATCCTAAACACCTAGACTTATTAAGCCTAAGTGCAGTATTATTGTTTAACTATGGAGCAAGGGGGAAGCAAATTTTACCTTGAATTTTCGAAGCTTCAGATGAGTAGATGGAGGGGGATCCTTTCGGTGGATCCTTTCTTACTTTGGCTTCCCTTCTTCTTTTTTCTTGTGGGAGAGAGAAAAGTGAGTTAATGGGGGGCCTTATTAGTGCTAAATAGGAAGAGTGGGGAATTGGGAGAGTTTTATTTGAAATAGAAGTGAAGCGGGGGTAGGAGTTTTAAGGGATGTGGAGAGGTTTTTCGAATGGGTTAGGAGTAGGAAGTGAAGGAAAAGAGACTGTTGTCCCTTAATATTCTGCCAGCAATGTCGCTATGGCAGCACCGTAGCAGCTGTAGCGGTGACGCCACAGCGTTCAAGAGGCCGTTATGGTGGTATCTAAGATTTTTGGGTGACCGCCACAGCAGCCAAGGTTGGCACTGTGGTGGTAGCGTCCCAGCGGTTATATAGCCGCTATAGCAATTTACCAATTTTGTCCATGAAATTCTTGATACATTGGAGTATATTCGAGCCTTACATCTTGTGGTGGACCTCTTACAATCACTTCTTGCCCTTGAGCCCTTCTTGCCTTGAGACCTTGTGAAGCTTTTGTAATCCAACTGACTCCGAACTTGCTCGGATTGCAGTACGAGTCATGAAAATGGGTGACAATCACCAGTATAGTGTGGGTACATGAAATCGAAATACCGTTTATAACCAGGTGAATTTATTGAGTTACGTCTAAGAGCGCTAAGTCACGAAGGTTCCCCGACTACGTTATTCGTCCTATTCCTTCCTGTTGAATTTGAGTTACCAGGGTAAAATAGTACTATTAAGTCCTGGCTCCTAAATAAGTCACCATTAAGCGCTTGTTTGTTCCTTTTCCATTGGGGGACGAACAGTTGTTCAATTGGTATCTGATGTAACGACTTGTTTCGTCGTTACTGTGAATTTTGAAGAAAGGCCGCAACTCTGACTCCTTAATAATGTCTTTGTCTAGTTATGTTCTAGAAATAATTAAAATTAATCAAAATCGTTGTACACATCGTGTGAGGGATGGAAATGTGGGCCACCAGGCCCAGTTGAGCCGCCATATCGCTATTATTGGCACTACAGAGTGGTCGGAGCACCACCATAGCAATAAGAGCAAATGGCCAATGAGCCACCATAGCGGTCACTCCGCCACCCTAGCGGCACTGCAAAAGCGGTGAACTTACTGCTGGGGCAGTCTCGTACAGTGAAATCACTATTTAAGACTTCATTTCGGGAATTGGTCCTATTTTTCTCCCAACCCTAAATTCCAGCCGCCCAGGCCATTGGAGAAGTCTAAAAATCAGAAATTGTTGGTCTTGAATATCCTTCTAACACTTTCAAATTTTTCTTCTACCTAGTAAATTACTCCTAAAAAGCCTTCACCTAGAGAATTGTCTAATGGGCATTACAAGTATCTAGAGTTGGAGAAATGTTGAGTTAGCATTACATTTCACATGATTTCCATTAGGTGATCTTTCATGTTCTTCCTCTAAATGGGATGATAACCTATATTCCTACCTTGTTTCCTCTTAAAGATGAGTTTTTTCATGGATCTTAGAAATGGGTTTTTCCAATATAAGCTTAAAAATGGGTAAATCACCTAGTGTTGTTGTAGATGGAATCTGGAAGTGATCTAAGCTCCCAAACCTCCCTTTAATCCAAAATCCCTCATAAGAGTTATAAATGGTAGATCTATTCTTGGGCCTCATGTTTGTCTCCAGGCTATTTCGTGTGGATTGCGATGTGGTGATCGATTGAAAGGATCAATGGATGTTTGTAACACCCGCTCGGCCATGAGGTAGGTTACGACTTACCTTTCGGTAGACTCTGGTTAGTTTCATATATTCTTGTATTATAAGGAATGGAGAATACATGTGTAGGAATTGGCAATTTTGGATGGAATCCTAAGATGGTATTGTTGTGTGATTTGTATGTTCGAGCTTGTGGCCTGTAGATTCCTTAGGATGTTTGGTGTGATTTTCTTGAATATCGGTGGATTTTATGTGACTTGGGAGCAGTGGGTGATACCTAAATTTTCTATGTTCCATAAGGAGAATTTTCGTAATATGTGTTAATTGTGTTATGCTGTGAATTAGGAATCTAGCTTGACAAAAAAATGGATGAAATGTACCCATGATTGTGATTGAGTTCTAGACTTAGTGTGGCGAGTGATTGTGAGTAGAAGGTGAAAGTACTTGTTCTAAGCTAATAGGACAATTTAAGGAAGTGGTAGTAATGCATATCGACTGGATTAACCTGTCGTGTGTTTGGGACTAGCCATTCCGTTATGTTGCAATTTGATTGTTCCATTATGTTGGCTTGATGCCATGAGTTGTTGATAGATATTGGTTTCTGTTTCATCATCTTGATTATGATGTTGTTAGCATACGCACTATTGGTACTTGTGATTTGGTTATATTGTTGGCATACCCACTGTTGGTATTTGTGATTCGGATATATTATTGGCGTACCCATTGTGGTACTTGTGATATTGAGCATGATTATTGATGATGATACATGCATTGCACGCACTCTCATTTTTCATGAAACACTTTGATGAGCTGGGCTCGGTTTTACTTGAGTGACATGAGATGACTGATATCATATATTAGTTCCAGAATCATTGATTATGGCTGATATTCGATGTTAGTTTCGGAATCATTGATTCAGTGAGTGCATGAACTCCGCGGGTCCCCCAGAGTGTTGTCGGTGAGAACCCCCCCATAGGGAAAGATTCGAGGTTCAGTCTGTCTGTTAGACGGGTGGCTCTTAGACTTCGCGAGTCACACTGGGTTGTGCTATCGAGATTTCGATATTTTCGTCCCGAGTACATGTGTACACAACATTTGCATGGCATTGCATTGCATCCATACATTATTGCATTGCATTACACCATGACTTACCTTGAGGTGTTTTGGGTGTTGTACATGTGATGTTAGATTCAGACTTGGCACATTTGGGATTAGCTGCTCTACTTAGGCGATGATGTGTACTTAGATTCGATTACATTTGATTATACTTGTTGATTTGTACTTGTTGAATTAGCCCGTATAATCCTCCGTAAGATAAGTTACTTGATTGGTTTCTAAGTGATGTAGGATAAAGGGTTTCATAATGATGAGCTGACTCCTAGACTACAACGAATGATCTAATGATTTGTGAATTGGGGAATTGTACTTGTGAAATTTGACTTGTAGTTATTAAGGAGTAGTTGTGATTTAAGGGTATTGATGTTATAATACGCGGTAGATAGATGTATGACTTGATTTAGTTATTATCATTGTTGTTTGTGAATTCTTTTACCGATATGTGTTTCTAACCATTGTCGGCCTATGATACTTACTCAGTACGCGTAGATTGTACTGACATTGCACTTGCTACACCCTTTTTGGGGTGTAGATTGTTTCAGGTCGTTGATTGTGACATGTACGGAAATGCGCGGTGCTTATCTAGGAGGCCTCCTCTAACTTCATTCTGGGATGGAGGTTGGGTCTTAGAGTGTAGTTGTATTCTGGAATCATTTAGTCGCTCTTGTACTAGTCTAGACCAGGTCATGGGAAGTTGGATCGAGTCTGTATTTATTAAATTGTTGTAATCATATTAATCCTTCAGTTTATTAATCATATTATGATGTTCCGCTCTTATTTCTAAATATCTATTGGTTAAAATGACTCGTCTTTGTTTAATTGATGTGTTATTCGATAGAGGGTTCACCTACCGAGGTGGGAAAGGTAGGTGCCTGCGCGGTCCTAAAATAGGTCGTGACAGATAGCTATGAAATGTAGGTTGTTGATCATTGGTGTTCTTAATATATGAGTTATAAGGCAAAGTTCTTATTTTTCCCTTGTGGATCCGGGGTCGTTCTTTATGGCTCTCTTATATACTCTTTTAGGGTCATAGTAGCTTAAATAGACTCAACGCACTACTTACTTAATTTACTTACCTTATTAGACCTCTCTTGTTTAGGCGCTTCCCGAAAAAGGAAGGTGAAGTTCGAGTGGATGTTCGTGGCACCTGTTCGGTTTCAAGGTAGGTTACTGCTTACTTGAGTTAGACTCCGATTAGGATTTCATATGTAATTAGTAGATGTTGATGGAAGAAGCAAGCATAAGTCTTCGGACTAGGTGTTTGGATAGTACTCTTAGGTTGGTAATTGTCTTCTGTGTGTGGCTTGTGGGAATTTTGTGATTCTGGACTTGTTGTTGTGTTGTGATGTGGGCTTGTCACCTCTTGTTGTGATGTTATGCCCGTTACCCTATTAATTATTTTAGAGGTTGTGTTGAGCTTGAAGGTTCCTGTTGAGAATGGTATTAGTGTAGTATGTCATTTCCTTTATCCTTTATCATTTTGTGGTATGACCGCCCGTGTTAGGATCTTCTATGTAGAACTGTGGTTTATGAGGAAGACTAAAGTAATGACTGACAGACTTGGGGGTTAGAATTTCCATCTAGGCTTGTGAATTGAGCAGTGAGTTGCATTGTATTTGTGCTCGAGGTTAAATTGTGTGTTCAATCATTTGGATATGATGGATTGGTTATGGTTATTTCACTCTCATGATTATCATTGTAGAGTTTGACATTCATGCATGCAGTTCATTTCGTATTTCCTATGGTTAGTTGATATGGTTTCAGCAGAAACAATGGAAAAAATGATATGATTCTGATGATGAAAGATTATGGCAACAATGATAAAGAAAAGTGACATTTTCATGAAAGCACTATGTGAATCCGTGATCCGAGGTTATTACCGGAGTGTAAGGTGTGTGTACTCGTGATCCGATGGGACATTTCGGAGCGAGTGGTACATGGACGCCCCGAGTCCCCCATGAGTTATGACTGTCGAGACTTCGAGATTCCGTCTGAAGCATATGTGTACAGGTTGAGACATTGGGCATTGCATTGCATCCCATTCATATGCATGACATTTCACATCATCATGTCTTTTCCCTTATTTTGTTAACTCCTTAGTTGTGAAATGCTTAAGTGATCGTTCGTTGCTTGGTAAGAATCTTGGTGAGGTGAATATATATACATATATATATATATATATATATATATATATATATGGAGGATTATATATATATATATCGACTTGAGGCTATGATACGAGCATAGGGAGACTTGTTATTTGCTAAGTGTTGTGAATTGTTGTGTTAATGTGTGTACCTCCATGTTTGATTTTCAATCGTACTTATCTTTTAATTTTCGCTTGTCATATATGTTTTTCTAATCGTGGTTTGCCTATGATGCATACCGGTATGTGTGGTGTACTGATACTACTCTTGCTACATCATTTTGAGGTGTAGAGTTTTTACAGGTTGATGTTCGAGATTCAGTTAGCTTCCAAAGAATTCACCGAGTCTATTCCAAGCTTTCTATTATTTTACATTCCAAGACAGAAGCTGTATTTAGTTTGAGGTTGTAAATCCGATTCTAGTGTATACTTTAGAAAGCTCTTGTACGAGTCTAGACCCGGCTTTGGGAATGGTGTAATTGATAAAAATATTTTTCTTCTTTAATGTTTCTTTAAATTTTCTGTTGAATTGATGATTTTATGATTTCTCTCTGAATTTTGTATTTTGGAGCAAATGGTTTTAAAAAGGGTTCGCCCACCCGAAGGGTTAGTGTGGGTGCCTGCATGACTCGTGACAAGTTGGTATCAGAGCGTTAGTTATCGGTCTCACGATTATAAGAGCAATGTCTAGTAGAGTCCTGTGGAATGGTACGTAGACATCTATACCCATCCGCGAGAGGCTAGAGGGAATGTATGAAATTTCCATTCTTTTATTCCTGTCGTGCCACTTTGTTCAAATTGGTATCTGGTTGAATCAAATTTGTATCTAGTCAATTCTAATTGGTATCTAGTTGTTGTACGTTCTTGGATTTTTGTGTGTACCTAGTTTGTGTTTGAAGAAGGATAAGACAAGCTTCCAGGTATAACGACCCGTTTGGTCGTTATTTTACTTTTGATCCATTTACCCTCGTTGACCCTTCCCCGAGCCTTGTTAATATGCTTTTGACCCATGAGGATTGGCGACACGGTTGTAATCGGCGAGTTTTATTATGACTTATGAGAATTAGAGCCTTAAAGAGAAAAACCTTTGACCAATAATTGACTTTTTGGTAAACGGACGTGTTTTCGAAAATCCATCAGTTCGGTGAGGTTCGGAGGGTCGATTATGACTTAGTGTGGTATTTAGTTCTGTTCTTGAGGAATTCGGAAGAGTTTTGTACTATTGGTTGGAAAGTTGGTTTTGGCCGTTTGGGGGTTGACCCGGTCAAATAGACCTCCTATGAAAATTTTAAGGCCCCGTGTGAGTTCGTAACATATTTTACGTATGTGTGTATATTTGTTTTGTATCTGGGAGGTCTCGGGTGGAGTTCGGGATTAAGGGTGAAACTTGGTGAAAAACAAAAATTCTACTGGTTTTGGTGTCTCGCCCTGGCGAGACTGTTTGCGCCGTAGCGGGTCAGCTTCAGGCATGGCCCTTGGTGGTGAGTTCTTGGATTTTTATTCAGGTCTGCCCCAGCGGATGATTATCCACCGAGGAGAGACTGCTGTAGTGGGTCCTTTGCTTGCAGGAGCGAGAACGTTGAATCAGAAAACCCTTTTTATTTCTAACTGCGAGCCTATCCCTCACTAAATCTTTGGTCTAGAGAGAAATAAAGGCGAAGTGAAGAGTCTTTGAAGTTTTTTCATCTTGGGGACTTTCAATATTCAGTGACTCTTCAGAAGGAAAAGGCTCATGTTTGATGGTTCGTGGCACCAGCTTGGCATCGAGGTAGGTTACAGCATACCTTTCAGTTAGACTTAAGTTAGCGAAGCATATGTAGAAGTTAGTTATTGATGTAGAAAACCTGTTAAGCCTTCGGGTATAAAGTTGGAATGGATATTCTTAGGTTGGTATTGTTGATGACTTTGTGGGCTTGTCGCCTCGTTTATTGTGATTTGCCTTGTTGCCATATGCGTGGTGATCGGCTTGTTGTTTATTTGCTATATTGTGGTTGTGATACGTCCGTCTCTCACATATCTTAACATTTACCATTGATAAAGCAAGAATTGGATTCGGTATTGTTATTGTGATGTGTGCTCATGTAGAGGCACGAATGAGATTTGATATGATTACACTTGATATTGATATCGTGCATAGCATTCATACCCATTTTTACATGATACATGGATATAATTTGTGCTTGATACTATTGATGATAAGTGAGGAAGTGAAACATCTGAGGATTCTTATGGTGGTGTTTTCTACATGCATATTTCATATGGCATCTAATGTATATATTATTTGATGTTACCTATGTGGTCCAAAGGGAAATTGTTGCGGACGTGGCTTTGAACAGGGTTGGGAATAAGTATGTATTGATAGTTGATTTATGGATGATGTTATGGTTATTCACCCCCATGATTATTGTTGAATTCGACATTCATGCATGCATTTCATCCTGCATTTCTCATGATAATGTGTTGTGGTTCCAATGGAGAAATTGATGGAAAGCTTTTGACAAGAAAGTGAAAGATAAAAGTCACCTCTGGGCTATGTGCGGAGTGGTTGGTATTGTGGAAGTCACCTCTGGGCTGTGTACGGAGTGACTTGTATTTTGGAAGTCACCACTGGGCCGTGTGCAGAGTGAGTGGTACATGAACTTCGCGGTTCCCTATGGGTCATGACTATCGAGACATGGAGAATATCTATCCGTAGCATGTGTGTACAGTATATGATAGCTGACCAATGCATTGCATTGCATCGACATGCATTCATATTACATCCACTCATATCGTTGATTATGTTATTTTCATTATATCATTGCATGGTACGTTTCCATATTGATTTCCTTGTTGGTAATTCATCGAGTTAATGCTTGCTTGCAAAGTGTTTACTTAGAGACTTGACAGACTAGAGGATTAGAGACTTTCTCCTAGGCTATAACTTGAATATGTGGAGATATATTGTGGTTCCTATTACTTAGTGATTATGCCTGATTGCTTATCTGCCTACTCGTTAATTTATGTCTCTTATATATGTGAACTAGTTGTTATCAGCCTATGATACGTACCATTACATAGTGTTTATAATGATATTACCTTGTTGTACTCTTTTCTGAGTGCAGAGTTCATTATAAGATCCATGTCAGCACCTTGTGGGTGATTCCCGCAGCTTCTTTTTCAAGTTTCCAGGGTGAAGCATCCAGATCCGCGGCCCGCTTGTTCTCTTATGATATCAGTCTCTTATTTTCGAGACCGTACTTCAGACACTTATGTATTTTATCATTTTAGACTTACAAAGTTTTGTATTGGCTCTTGTACTATGCCTTGACCAGATCTTTGGGGTGTCGTTTGTATTTCCGCACTTAGTATTTGTCTATGATATTGAGACTTCTTTCATTATTTAATTTCCGCATGTGTTAACTAAAAACAGTTAAGGGAAGGGTTTGCCCACCAGGAAGGTTAGTGTGGGTGCCCGGTCGACCCACGAGTTTGGTCGTGACAAGTT
The DNA here is from genome assembly GCF_029784015.1 of Lycium ferocissimum. Classification (NCBI taxonomy): domain Eukaryota; kingdom Viridiplantae; phylum Streptophyta; class Magnoliopsida; order Solanales; family Solanaceae; genus Lycium; species Lycium ferocissimum. The sequence continues at coordinate 525,485 of NW_026725197.1, forward strand.
GGTATCTGAGCCCTAAGTTATTCGGTCTTACAAGTACAAGGACATGTCTAATAAAGTCATGTGGATCGGTACGATGAGCTCCGTACTTATCTTCGAGAGGCTATAGGACATTTAGGAAACTTCAAATTCTTTCATTCCTTTCGTGCTACTCCATTCAAATTGGTATCTAGTCGATTCAAATTGGGATCTAAATTTCTTTGTCTTATTCTCTCACGGATGGTGGGAACTCATCCTTAAATTCTTATGCGAACAGTTTGTTATGACGTGGCATTGTATGGCACGAGATGTGTTATCCTGATTCAGACAGTGACCAAGTTCAGTTTCCAGCTATGGCTTAAGGATTAATTTGTTTGAGAGTGTGGTGAAGAATCATTTGTTGTGGGGATTTCTTTGACAAATGGGAGAGATAGTACAGAGGACCGCATGGTCTCTATGTTTTCAGCGTTGGGTTGCTCAGAAGTCGCAGAAGTACATTTATGGCTTAACAGTAATGATTTTTTCAAGGTATGATTGGTTTGGGAAAAGTTTCAATGTCGTCAAGGTACTATGATGGTTTGCGTGGCATGGGTGTACCAATGGCAGGTCAACAATTCAGCAGTGGCAGTGTATTAGATGTCAATATGCGGGGATGAGTGTAAGTTTGGTAAGGATCATTGGATTTAGCCAAAGGATGGTGACCGTGTGTAATAAGGAAGAGAAGTTGAGAATAAGGACATGAATGACGACTTTCATGGAAAACTTGTGGCAAAGTAAGATTGCTTAGGTTATATTGTTAAGAGTATGTTTGTGTTAAGAGACAGAAGCGGAAAGAAGAGGATTTGGATAGATAAATCTTTGCTATTAGGAAGGGAACAATTGGTATCTGACGTGCTCGTCAGGATAAGGTTGCAATTTGTACGAGAGCGGATTTCGTATTCAGTCATGAAAAGTTAAGTTGGGCTTCGACGTGGTAATATGGGATTGAGTGGAGTAAGAAATAGTTGTTTGTGGGTTTTTTCAGGAAAATGGTTATCAGTTCTAGATCAAAAATCAAGGTTACTTATAATGAGTGGATACTTAAGGTATTGAGCAGCTGTGGTCTTGGTCTTTCTGTAAAGGGTGTGTTCACCGGGTCGTCATGTTTAGAGGAGGGTTAAGGGGATCGTTGAATCATGAGCTAGTTGATTTGAGTGCTATGTTGCAGTCATACATGGTAGAATAGACATAAGGGTTTAGGAATGAGTTGGTATCCTTGGTTATGACATGGACCAATGGGAGCCAGTGGTTGACTAATAGAAATGACTCTAGTCTTGGACAAGTGCGAAGTTTTAGTACTCAAGGAGCTATCGGGTGTTGCATCTAATATCGGACTAGGGTTGAGAACCTTGTATCGGTTGTGTAAGATTAGACCAGATCCTACTACTACTGGTGTTATTACTCGATTGAGTTGATCGAATGGAAGGGATAGTTGCGCGATTTATTAGAGGTGTTCTGGTTCGAAAAGTAAGGTGAGAGGGGACTTCTCGCGGGCGAGTAGCGTTTAAAGACATTTGAAGTTGCATATTAATGATGGGGTTTGAATTAATCCAAGTTGTGGAGAACATTTCGGAAATTGAGTTAAGGGAATTTGAGCAAGGGCATCTTGGTGGGGATACATGAGGACATTAGTAGGACTGTGTATGTGATAAACTAGATTTAGAAAGTAATCAGTTTTAGAGTTGTGTGAGGTAAAGGAACTCTAGGGTGTAGAGTGTGTGGCATACTACTATCTCCAGGATTGACTCGGCTAAATTGCAAGACTTGTGATTATGCGGTATACTATTGAGTAGGTTCGAGTGATGGTCAGACTATGGCGGTGAATGTGAGCTGATTGAAATTGAGGATTTGAAGAGTCAAGATAAGGTACATTTGATCGAGAATCAGTAGGAATAAGGTACATCTTCAGGATTACTTGGATCAATATGGATTGTGGTGTGGTTGTCTTGCATCTTTTAGATGAGGTGTGATTGTTGAGCATGCTTAAAGAAGGAAGTCTACAGAAATAGACTAAGTGATACGACGAAATTCCTTGAGGTTTCATAGTCAGCGGCTAGTGAGAAGCAAATATCAGGTAACCGACATGTTAAGGCTTATGGGAAGTGGCTTGTGTGGTGTTACACCCCGTAGTTTTATGTGTTGAGTTTCGAGCTACCTTTCAGGAGGAATATGTTATTATACGTGTTTATCTTATGAATAGGATGGTTTAAGTTCATATAATAAGCTATGAAAGGATCGAAGGGCAAGTGAACTAAGGAAAGTAAGTTTGTTGGAACCTTGGAGAAAATGTGAAGGGCAATTTTGGCCCAAATTGAAGGAAGGATATCTTTTAGTATACGAGGAGTTTTGAGGCAATGCAAAAGCCTAAAGTGAAGTTCACAAAGTCTAGTTTCCAACGCAACAAACCGCTCATCGATACGCCATCGGAGTAAGGAGATATGGGCATTACAAGTCGGGCTGGCAGGCCAGGAAAATGGTTGGCGCGAACGCGCCAGGGAGTGGTGCTAACGGGCCAGGGAGTGGTGCGAACGCGCAGAGGACCAAGGGCCAACTCAGCGCGAACGCACCACTAGGGGACGCGAACGTGCTGAACAATTTTTAGGTCGGTGCAACCCAAGCCTCAGACGTTATAAAAAGGGGTTACCCCTTTATTTTCTCATCCAAAATATCCTCTAAGCCATCCCAAACCTATGGAAACTTCCAGTCACCAAATTTTCACGTAAATCGAGTATAATCCCCGGATTATGGTCCAGACAACGTACATTTGTGATTATAAAATTGTATAGCGATGAGTTTTGCTCAAATACAAAGTGGAAAGTGAAGATATTGCAATACTAGAGGGAGGAAGGTATGAATCTCTTCTTATTAATATTAGTTTCGATTTATTTACGGATGTGAAACTGTTAAACAGTCTTATAATGAGTTAGATAGTTGAAGAATTTGGAAAAACATGGTGTGAGATGTTTTGTGACGTATATTGGTGTTGGTAATGATGTTGTTGATGTTAGTATTGTTGTTGTTGTTGTTGGTTGTTGAATTATGATTTCGGGCTAGGCATATAAATAGGGAGATGCTGCCCGAATTTCGACAGCTTCTAAATGGAATTAAATTAAGGATTTGAGATGGGCATATGATTTTGAGCCTAACAATAGTACGAATGGTTTATATGTAGATTTACGAGTGTGGAAGGATAAACGAATCGCCGGGGAGACCGAAAGGTATGCTAAGGCTAGTCCCTTTCTTTCTAAAGGAATGACTCCTACGTTATGATTTTATATGTGTTTCCATAGCTTTCTTACTTCCAAAAGTCAGAAGTTCATAATTCTTAAAAGCTTCCTATGGTACTAGAGATGAGATGTTTTCCATAATGTCCTTATCCTCAAAGGTTAGAGATTCATGGTTCCAAGAGTTTCTTATGACACTAAGGATGAGTACGCTTTATAAGGATAAAGAAGATGAGATGTTTCTATGATGAGCATGATGATGATGATCTTGATTCTAGAAGTTCCAAAGCTTGTGATTTTAATGCTATTACAAGATCATCGAGTTTATTTCATGATTTTCTTGAATTGCTTATTGTTGTTGGTCTCACCTCATGAATTGTTCCATCGAGGTGAGATATAGCGATGATGATTATTCCATAATATAATTCCGAGGTTTTCGACCTTACGTTACTCCGATAGAGTTGTAGCTTTTACTTGGGCTCTCATGCATGCTTTATAATTATATATGTATTTTAATAACACCGTGCCTACATAGCCAGGCAGTATAACACCGTGCCACCCAATAGGCGGCCGGGCAGACACACCACTGTAGTGGGCAGCTTACGCCCTAGACGCGGGAGGCCTGGACACGGGCTAATGATGATAACACCGTGCCTAAATGGTCGAGCAGCATAACACCATACCTATATGGTCGAGAAATTTATTTATATGTATTTATAATGTTGTTTAAAAGAAGTTAAAGCTAGCATGCATGACATCCGCCCTAAGAGGCAATCAGATGGCTGTGTTATTTCTTTATCTCATGTTATGTTGTTATTTATGCCTTACCTACTCAATACACTGTTCGTACTGACGTCCCTTCTTGTGGACGCTGCGTTCATGCCCACAGGATCAGATAGCCAGCCAGACGGCTCAGACCAGTAGGATCTCATCTCAGCCGCAGTCAATGCACTCTATTGGTCCGGAGCTGCAACCCTTTTGGTATGCCATTTTGCTATATAGATATGTGGGTATGATAGGGCCTTGTCCTGTCTTTTCTACAGTTCATGTTTCATAGAGGTCTGTAGATAGTTGTACATAGCGGGAGCGTCACGTAGCTTTGTGGTCTCTTATCTTATGTACAGTACATGTGGGGGCCATGTCGGATCGCGTTGTCATCCTTTGCACGCATGCCTATATATATATATACATGTGGATTGTTATGAGTTTTTGAGGTAGTGTTTATTGTATAAATTTTGCAGCGTTGTACTGCTATCATTTAGATATAAGTTAGAAATGGGCCACCAGGTTATTCAATATATGGCAAGTACGAGGTTACGGGTGCCTGGTCAGCGGTGGTTGGGCACTCGTCACGGCCCACGGGTTTGGGTCATGACAAAAGTGGTATCAGAGCAGTTCATCCTAGGGTTGTCTACAGACCATGTCCGGTAGAGCCATGTTTATGGGTGTGAAGCCGGCCAAACTTATAAACAGGAGGCTGCGGGGCATTTATGAATCATTGACCTTTCCTTCTATCTTAGATCGTACGATAGAGCCAGAGTCAAGGAAAAGTCGTTTCTGACCCTCTTTTCCTGTAGGTAGGTGCAGCTTGATAAAAGATGAAGAGATCGGCTTCAAATAGTGGGGGTGCCAAAAAGGACCCCAAGGTGGATTCGGGACCCCAGATTCCAGGACTGAGCAGAAGGATTCCTAGCTATTCTATTGAGACAGACCCTTCCGAGGCCCCGAGACGATCCCCCTCAGAGTTCCTGACTTCCATGGAGGAGGACCCGTCGGAAGATAGATATGAGACGGACCCATCTGAGGGTTTGTATGTGACGTCGGTGGAGGAGGCTCCCAAGGCTGTACCAGAGTTGACCCCTTCAGGTTCTCCTATGGTGGAGCATTATGTTAAGGCAGCTACGCCTGTGAGTGTTACCGATTATTCTAGCCTTTTATCTTGGCCTTCGGTAAATCAGGAGCTGCCAGGATATTTTTACCCCTCAAATTCGGATGGGGGAGATGAGGAGGGCCATACCAGTAGATGGCGAGAGGACGCTGAGGAGGATACTTCACATTACAGCCCTCCAGACCAAGAGCAGGACCGATCGGCTACAGGTATATGAGTCTTTTATTGAAATTTCTTATGTGTGTACAATTATTGCAGGATATCAATAATAGGTGACAAATGGGAATTTTGGAGGAACCGATAACCAATGAACTTATGGATAACTGCGACTAAGATGTTTTGGCCACCACTAGGAGTCTTAAATTTAGGAATGAAAGACAGTCGTGTGGGTTGATTGATGGATGTTATTGGGAGTTCCAAAGGCTAAGCCAGCATTTGTGCGGTTAGGAGAGTAAAGGACCTTTCCAACTCGGAGGGAGATGCACTATGATGTGGCGTGATTTTACGCCACAATCGATGCTTTTCGGCTATAAGTTGTACTTATTTTTAAGCAAGTCTATGTGATTTTACGTGTTTTTATTGTGTTTCAGGTATTACGAGGTCCCGAGTGCCTAAGTGGGGAAAACAAGCGAAAAACAAACAAAAAAATTGGATGAATAAAAATTGGAGGAATAAAGCGGTGTGAAAAAGAGGTTTGGAGAAATATTGAATAAAAAGCAGAAGAGAAAAGGAAAAGAAGAGAAGGACGTGCTGAAGCTCAATTTGAAAGTTAAAAGGAGAAAAAGAACTGGAGACAAGTGGAAGACATCATGATGGCCTAATCATTAGCTATTTATGGTGCAATCAGTGACAATTAACAACGGGAAAAAGAAGCAAAAATTTCTTCACAAACAGTGAATAAGGGAAGTTGCACATGGAAACAATTTCGGGAAAACATATTCTCCCAGACTCAGTTATTTTGTTTGGGTTTTTTTTTCTACACCTATAAATATTTCGTAAACCACAATTCTTAGACATCTTTGGCATAAAACACAAGTTTGGAGGCTAGGATTCCTACGTATATTTTCTTTCTTTTATTTGAACCTTGTTTATGGGAAGTTCTTGGTGACAATTGAGATTGAAACTCTTGTTGTGCTTATTTATTTATCGATATTATTTTTAATCAAGTAAGTTATTGTTATTTTAATTATTCTTGTTCTTCAACGTTTCTCAAGGGAGTAGCTAACCCTAGGACTTGCCCATTTACTTTGTTTGAAACTCGGAAGAGGAAGAACGGGGTTGGGATAGAATAATTAACAAGAATTTGGGGCGTTAACCCCCATCTAATGAAAATTGACCTAGGAATAGGCGATACCACTTGTATCCATATTCGGGTGTCCTTAATGCTCCTAATTGCTTGAGTGATCTTCAATTGGGTTGTCTAGTTAATCTTCGGGATAAGTTAATTTAGAATCATTATCCGAGGCTAATTAACATAAACTTGCTATTAGTTATAATTCGTGAAATAGCTTGGATCATTACTTGAGAAATAGAATCCTTAATTCCTTACTTGTGGCCATTGATCAATTTACTTGCTTTCTACATTAGAATTTATATTTTCGTATTTTATCAAAACCCTATCAAAAACCACCATTGATGTGTTCAGTCTAGCTATTGTTAGTGATAATTCCTAACCTGCTTGAATTGCCTACATATTGTTCTCCATGGGATTCGATCCTAACCTTGTTGGGTTACTATATTTGACCACGTCCGCGTCATACCATTAATAGATGTAATTTGAGCGTATCAAATTTTGGCGCCATTGACGGGTAAAAATTGGCGTATTTTGGCTAATTTAGGAAACAAGCTAACTTGCTTTGAACCGAACCAGTGAATATTTGTATAGTTGTTTTCTGTGTTTTATTTTATTTTGAAAAAAAAATGGCATCTTTCCATGAAAACTTGTTTAGTAGTGATTTTTATTGTGAGCATGGCCAAATTAGTGAGTTCAAACTGATGATGAAGTGCCTGCTAGGTGAGGGTAACGAAAATAAAAAAAGCCTTGGAAGAATACTTGAAAACTAGTCTCCAACTTGGTTTGATGGCAGACGAAGAAAATCCTCCATGGGCAAATCATTATGAACTCCCCAATGCTCAAGATGAAAGGGTAAATCATGAAGATGAGTTTATTGGGAATGCCAAAGGAAAAAAATAAATTGGAGTCAACCATTGTTCTGAAAAATATGGTTGGTGTTGACTCTAATCCGGGGGAAAAAGAGGATGTCGTAATTCAAGAAGTTCAAGACCCTTATATTTTGCAATTTGAAAATTCAAGAAAGCAAAACGACATTCCTCACTTGAAAGCCAAGAAGTGCAAGATGAAAAATATTTTACTTGGCGTGGTCATCTATTTACCACGCCCCACTACTCGTGGTCACAAACTTGAATCAATGTTGGGTGCCTAGTTCATAAGCTCCAAATGGAGAGAAAAGCGGTAAAAGTTAGTGCTAGCAGGTATGCCTAATCCCTTTTTATGCTTATGTGATGCAGTAAGGACACTGAAATTTTTTTGGTTGGGGGTGGGCTATCTGGAAAGTATTGTATATTTATGTTTAGGAACCCCTACGGCTTTTCTTTACCAGAGTTCTTTTCCTGAAGGGTTTTATTTTTGTTGAAACTGGCATATTTAGGATGTTGCTTAGGCTGAATAGAGTAGTTTTGACTTATTTGGTGTTACTCTGTAACTGATGGCATGTTGTTCTGGTTTGTTGGAAATTTTGGACCCCTCGAAAATTTGAAAAATGCATACTTAGAACAGTTATTGTTGACATGATTGATTCTTTATATGACATTATGATTATTGGGGTATTGTGTGTGATGAATGACTACTTAGGAGGTCACAAGTGTAAAAATTATTGTCTTTATGCCAATGTGTGTGTGAGTTGTTAGTTTGGTTCTGTTTATGCATGTATAATCTAGAATTTGCCCGGTTGGTCGTGTTTGAAATCCGAAAGTTAGTTTGGTTGTGAGATGATCTTAGGCTTTCTTTGTGTAAATAGTCACTTTGCCTAAATAAGCGTTACCAAAAATTTCAAATATCCCTAGTTTCCCTTTTTTGAGCCTTTTAACCCTTTTCTTGGCTAGCCAATTATGAAACCTTACCCTTTGTGCAATTAATCCATCTTCGCACCCGTTCCCTCCTTGATGCTACTAGATAGATGAGACAAAATGCCAAAGTTGGGGGTGAATTAAATGTGGAATAGATGTTAAAAACATAAGTTGGGGGTGCTGGAGTTTGCTAGTGGAGATTCGTGTTAGGTCCCGTATCTTTACATTGGGACATTATAAGGCTAAGTGCAACAAGTTAAAGACAAAGCGGTTTTAGGGTTCCCGGTAAGGGTTTTCACCTCCCGATTTTTGTTTCTATGCTCAAGTTGCCTATAGATTTCGTTTGGTATAAGAACATTATTGGAGTATAAGGATTAATTGACCAAGATTGGATGACTAAGTGAGATTAAGAACTTAATTACACCATTAGTGAAGCCTAAGTGGCCGTGTGGGCCCCACTTATGAATTGGCCAACTCTTATTGGCTAAAAGCTTGGGTGGGACACATGTCCACTTTGTGGACTGCATATATAAGGAGGATTGCTGATTCATAGTTCAATTAGACTTCCATTTCAACATTACAAAGTTAGAGAAAGTATAGTGATAGAGAGGGAAGCTCTCGGCTACAAGCTGGCCGAGAGTGAGGTGCTCCAAATTGATCCAAAAAAATCAGTTTTCCAAGCAAATTAACTCCTCATGTGTGTATAAGAACGTGTAGTAGTTGTTGGGAAGAGACAAGGAGGTGTAGCATTCAATAGAGTTGAAGATTCGGCCAAGGTTGGAGGACAAGTTGTAAGGTAAGAATGATCATTTTTCTTGTGTTGTATGATAATTTAAATGTACAATTCGTGCATGTTGTTGTTGGTTGGATGAAGTTGGAAGCTGCGAGTTATATAGTATGTTGGTCGGACTGTTTTTGAGTAATGTACGGGCTGTCCGGAATTCCCTCGTAACCTAATCGTAGTTTTGATATATCGTTATAGGATAAGGTACTACTGGGCAGCAAGTACAAGTTATAATACGACTAAACGCGAAAGGTATGTAAAGTTATCCATTCTTTCTTTTGGCATGTCCTAGAAGTAAGTATGATATTGTTATATCCCGTGTTTTCGCGTATTCAAAAATTTTGAGACAAGTGTGACTTGTATGTTATAAGGTAATATTTTGATTTTAGTTATGATGTGTGTGACATTTATGAGAAATATTGATGTGGAGACATCGGAGAAGGCCAAGGGCAAAATCGGAATTTTGAAAATTAGTTTCGGGAATTACAAAACGAGAATTTTAAGTCATTGGGCTCAAAAAAAAAAAAAAAAAAAAAGAAGAGAATTTTTGGCCCAAAATGAGGAGGGTGGCCGGCCAACATGGCCTTGGCCCAACCCCTCATTTTAAATAATTTCCCATGTGTTATAATTTATATAAGTGAGCTCTATCCATTAGAAATTTCAAGAAACATAAGAAGAGAAAGAACAAAGCAAGAAGAGCAATAAAAGAAGGGCATATTCGGCCCTAAGGTTGCCAAAATCACCCTAAAAAATCTTGCCTCTAAAATTTGAATTTTGTGATTTTCCTACTAAATTGAAGTTCCTCTACTACATGGTGCAATTGTTTGGGAAGAAAGAGTGCTTGTTTCTTCAATATGACAACTTGTTAAGTGAAGAAGTTGAAGAGAAAAAGGTAAGAATTCATTTCATATTATTATGTTATGAAGGTTTGTTTGTGTTGTAGTGTATAGAAACGAGTAGAATTCATGAAAACATGAAAGTTTGCAAAGTGGGTATGGAATATGGTGCATGGCCGTGTATATATATAAATTGTATGCTTATGGTGGATTGAATTTATGTTGTATTCTAGTTGTGTGTAGGGTGGAATTTATATTGAGAATGAAAGTGGAACTAATTTGGTTGAAGTTGGAAATGTATAGGTTGGCCGTGTGATATAAGGAATGGAATGGGGACTTAATTAAATTCTTAGTTAACATGGTAGTTGTGTCGTTATGACATTTATGACGTAAGTGAAGTCTTAAACGATTCGAAATAGCGTTGAAATGGTATGTATGTCATTATGGGAAATTATGTGATTTTTGCATGAATTTATATAAAAATGCAAGTGAGGCTCTAAATGTGAATTATGATTGTTGTTGACGAATTTGGGAAACGAGAATGTGTTATGAACGTTTATATGGAAGAATGGAGGTTTTGAATAAATTATGACTTCGGTGAGAATTTTGTATATTTTGCAAATATTTTGTATAATGATATGGAATGCTTTTGAATGATGTTGGAATGATTTTGATTAGTAAATGAGTATGAAAACATCGACATTGATTTGAAAATGCAAGTTAGATTGGGAGTGTTGTGTTATTTGGAAAATAAGACTATTTACGCTAGAATGCGTTTCTAGTCGATGGTTAATGTTAATTATGTTATTATTGGTTTGGTTGTTGTTGTTTTGGCCAAGTTTGAATTTCGGGGATGTTGTATGTGTAGGGGAGATGCGCCAAATTTTTATAGACAAGTATTGGTTGAAATTGAAATTTGAAAGCCTTATGATTAACATTTGGTAATTGTGACCAAATTATAGATTTTGGCGAACTTGAGCCCGATTTTGGAGACGTGTAGGAAGCAGAAAAAGGTATGTAAAGTCCTTCCTTTCCTTCTTATGGCATGTCTTAGCTATATCGAAGCCGGAGTCCGAGCCTCGGGAAAGGTTCTGTGCATCGAAATTTGAGTTTAATTTCGGTTACTATTCACTCAGCATAATTGAATTACTTTCTTTACATTTTGTTGGACAAATGTTTAAACTTTCATAACTTTACCAAACGAACCCGGATTGCTTTGAAACTTTCACAGATGCTCCCATAGGGTCTAATACTCGTAAGAGTCTGTACGCCACCTCGACTTGACCCGAGGTGGGCCCGCTATTTCCGAATCTCCCCTATTGTGTTACTAATTTGTTTTGAGCAATACTTAAAGGAAACCCGTAGTTGCTCCTCAACAAGTAAACGATTGGTGTTTTCATTATTCCTTGAGCCTCATGGTATAGCTTGAAGCATAAGATGATCCTAGAAAGATTATTGTGATATAACCCATTGTGATATCTGTAAGATATACCCTATGATTATCGTGCGAATTCTCTTATATGATCCGTAGTTGAGTTGTTCTAATTATTTCATCGAATCCATGATATATTTCGACATACCAAATCAGTTCTAAAAGTTTGCTGCGGCGGTCCGTCTGGACATCCAAACGGCTCATACTACGATTATTGCCTTTCTTCTCTCTTAAGTGACTTATCACTCGCGCTAACTGATGAGACGTAATTTGGGATAATTCTGCTCCTTAGTTTGGAATTTGGTATGATTCATAGGCTCTCTCGGATACGAACAGATTCGGACAAATATTCGATATAAATACTCCGATACGGGTAGCCCGATATGAACGTTCGATACAAGTATTACGATCCGATCATTCGATATAAACACTTCCAATCCCGATATAAGTATGTCGATATGCATAATTTGAGATAGGTACCCCGACATAAGCGATCCGCCGTGAATATTCGATATGGATATGCGGTTCGAAATAAGAAATCGTTATAAATAACCTAATGTAAATATTTGGTAAAGGTACTTTACTATAAGTATTATAATATCGTACCTTGATGTAAGTATTCCGACATAATTAACCCGATATAAACATTCCTAAAGGTATAGGATATGATGGTTATTTGTTGATGATTATTTGTCACTTGAACACGAATTGGTTTTGCCGAGTTCCCGGGGTATTAAGAAATGAATTGTATATGTGTGATGTGATGATTGTGTGTATGTCCGACCGGGCTCGGAGTGCCGTGGTATCGTCCGCCTCCGGTGCCGTATATATGTGATGATGTCATGATGTGTGATGGGATATTGGTTGTCTGTCCGTCCTGATACGATATCTGAGATAATTGTAAAAGTTTCTATACCAAAATGTCTTTGACTACCGAAGTTTGTTCCACTATGTCTGATACAAATGTAAGATTCCAAAAGTTTCGTTTGATTTGGTTCGTACTAATATTTGAAAACGCGTTCTGGGAGCTACTCGATGGTCTGAGGGTCCCAGGGACAAAGACGCGTTTCGGGAGCTGCTCGATAGTCCGAGGGTCCCAAAGACAAAAACTCGCTCCGGAGTCGCTCGATAGTCCGAGGGTCCCGGGGGGCAATACGCGATCGGGAGGCGCTCGACGATCCGAGGGTCCCGGGAACCGATTACGCTTTAACGTTGTTACGATATGCCGTTTGATATGATATGCTACGGCGTCGGATAAATAAGTATTTTGGAATTTCGTATATCCCGTGTGACTTGCGCTCGACATTACGTTCGTCCTACACGATCTCCGTGTCCGTCGATATGATTTGTGTCCGAAAGGGGAGCATTCGGCGCCTTGTGTTTTCGATTCTCCTTCTAACATATAACATAGGAATACGAGACTTGTGTCTGAGAAGTAAGTAATTTAATACATGACTTTGGCATATACGGTTCGTGTCCGATAAACAAGTATTTTGGTATTCTGGATAGTGTACTTACTACTTATCTCGTTTGTTACGATTGTGATTCCGTTTTCGTATTTTATGCCTTCTATATCCCCGATCCGTCTACGATTCGTCCGTTGATCCTCTCGTACCTACCATTACGATTAAAATTCCGTCCACGCGCCCGCACTTCGAGTCCGATTATGGTCTGTGCGACATATTTCTATGCCTATGCATGCTTTTGATTTGCACTATTTATGATCCGAAAGTAAGCGTTTTGATACTCGGATAAGGTACGTATTTTTACGTTCGGACTTCGACCACGATTACGTAGATTAATCTCCCGCACCCCCGATCATGATAAGGCTCCGTCCGATATATATATGACGCCCGATTTCGATTATGATTTGTTAGCCGTATTCACGTACATTTGGATTGGTTTATGATTCTATTACGGTAGTTCCGCTTTACATACTCGACATATTCCGTCCGATCCCCTATTCTTCGGGGGCTGCGTTTCATGCCACGCAGTACTCCCCCGAGCCGAAATTATTATAGAAGATGTTCCGCAAAGATGGCGAGCTCCATTTTCCGGAGGGCTGCAAGTCGAGAGTTTGTTTGTTATGAGTTCGGGAGTTATGTTAGAGACTTTGCGAACGCGTCGTGGGTGTGTTTGTCGGTTGGTATGCGGCTCGTCGGTACATATGTCACCCCGTATTTATGTAATGAAATTTTGTATGTTTACGAATTTGTTTGATTCGGAGGCTACGAAAAAAAAAAAAATTCTGACGCATTTGCTATGTATTTTACTTTATTTGATTTAAATAGTTTGACAGAATCTTAGGTGTGTGGCAAGAGTCCGAGGGTTCGCTCGGCCCTAAATAAGGGTCGGGTGCCCATCACGTCCCTGGGAAATTGGGGCGTGACAGATATAATCCAAGCCTCGGGGTAACTCCACTCTCTAACTCCTAGCATGACATGTGATTGTTATTTGTTCTTAATGTTGAAACATTGGTATAATCGAGTTATGGTCTTGTTATTTATTACATAATTGACTAGTATGTGATGTACAGAAGTTCTTATTCTTAAAAGGAATTGCATAGGTATGCTTGACTGTCATAAGATGTAACATGCTAGGGTGATACATGTATATGAATCCTGAAGCGTCCCTTAATATAGTCTATGATGGTAATTAGGAAGAACTTAATGTGATTATTGTCCTGATGTTCGAGCTGGTTAAGTTTACTATCCGTCGAGTCTCAAAAGATAAATTGCATTTATGTGGTTGCTTATTATTCTGCTCGTGCTTACTGCTATATTATTCACCGAGTCCCTCATTAGAGGGCCGGGACACGTTATATGATGTACATATGTATTATGGAGTGTGATCAGTTGGCATCAGAGCCGGTGGTGGGGCAAACCCAGTGGTGGGGCAAACCCAATGGTGGGGCAAACCCAATGATGAGGCAAAATTCCACATTGGTTTAGGCGAATCCCACATTGGTTTAGGCGAATCCCACATTGGTTTAGGCGAATCCCACATTGGTGTAGGCGAATCCCACATCGGTTAATGTCACCTCATATGGCAAGTTATGATATTATGATGTGTTACGGTATGAACATGATGATTATTCGCTTATGTCACTCGATTCCATTGTAGGCCGTATATGATACATGACATTGATATGCATGATTTGTGTTTCGGAGTAAGTATTTTGGCATTCGATTATTATATTTGTCTTCCGTACCTCGATGTAAGATTTGTGTTCTAGATGCAAGCATTTTGGTATTCTCGTTATTATGCCCACTTACCGTACTCCCCTTACTTCGGTTATGACCTCGTTTTCTCGTTTGCCATGCTTTACATGCTCGCACATATTCCGCACCGACCCCTTTCTTCGGGGGCGCGTTTCATGCCCGCGGTACGTACACTCGTTTCGGAGATCCGCCGGCCGTAGGATATCTACTCAGCTATTTCGGAGTGCTCCTTTGTTCCGGAGCCTAGCGTCGTGGTATAGCCTTTTGATATGTATATACGTTGTTGTTCAGGGTACGGCGGGGCCCTGTCCCGTCATATGATGTCATTGTCACTCTTAGAGGTACGTGGTCACGTGTGGGTCCGTGTGTAGTTGATGTTTCGTTGTGTGGACATGACTTGTGTTTGGGGCGTACCCATTTGTAGTGGCGGCCTTGCGGCTCGCGTAGATATATGTTTATTATGGCGGTACAATGTGTATGAAGGTAGCCTTCTCGGCTTATGTTTTGTTGGGACGTTCCCCTATATATATATGACAGCCTTGCTGGCTTTTGTGCGATATTAACTGTTAAAGGTTGTAACTCTTCAGGGGATAGGTAGCTTTGATATGAATACGTCTTGTCTTTATACTTATAACAGTTCGTTCATGCTAGTAGTGTATGACTATAGATAACAAGTGTATACGAGTGTCCAGCTCGGGCACTAGTCATGGCCTACGGGGTTGGGTCGTGACAATTCGATGTGGTAGTTGCATATATAAAAAGAAAAAAAGAAGAAGAGAAAAATCAGAAAATTGTAACACTTTGGTTAGGAATAAAACCACATCGAGGTTATAAAAAAATAATAATAAATGGGTTGGAAAGAAAAGAAGTGAATTAAGGTGAAGAGAAGTTGTAGTGTTCAAGGAGGGTGAGTCATTAATATCCAAAAAGTATCTTACCCATCCCTAAGCCTACATTACAAGCCAAAACAAGTCCTAATGTGATCACAACCGAACGAGCCTAAGATGAAAACATAGAAAATAAGGGCAAGCCTATGGTATTTGCATGTATAGATATGAATTTCTTCGTGAGTGTGAGTGTTTTTCTCTTCTCTTTCGTTTTCGTCCCATTCTTGTTGAATGTATGTGTGTTGGGACATTCTTTGGTCTATGTGAGGGCACAAGGATGAGAATTGAGCAAAATAAAGTGACAACCTAAAGTAGTGTTTGTGTGCATCATAATATGTTCGATAATGTAATGTCATGCATTGAAGCTTCATTGTTAGTCATAGCGTTCTTGAGCTGTGTATATTGCTTTAAAATAGAAAATTAGGGTGGTCTTTGGAAGAAAAGCATGCATGTCGGTAGCTCAGAGTCAAAACCAATGTAGACATTATTACTCTGTGATATCTAGGTGTTAGATTGAGTCGTTGGTTTGTATGGCTTGCTTGAGGACAAGCAAATACTTTAAGCTGGGGATATTGATGTGGCGTGATTTTACGCCACAATTGATGCTTTTCGGCTATAAGTTTTACTTGATTTTAAGCAAGTCTATGTGATTTTACGTGTTTTTATTGTGTTTCAGGTATTACGAGGTCCCGAGAGCCTAAGTTGGGAAAACAAGCGAAAAAATAAAAAAATAAAAAATTGGAGGAATAAAGCGGTGTGAAAAAGAGATTTGGAGCAAAATTGAATAAAAAGCGGAAGAGAAAAGGAAAAGAGGAGAAGGACGTGCTGAAGCTCAATTTGAAAGTTAAAAGGAGAAAAAAGAACTGGAGACAAGGGCAGACATCATGATGGCCTAATCATTGGCTATTTATGGTGCAATGAGTGACAATTAACAAAGGGAAAAAGAAGCAAAAATTTCTTCACAAACAGGGAATAAGGGAAGTTGCACATGGAAACAATTTTCGGGAAAACATATTCTCCCAATTCATTTTGGACTCAGTTATTTTGTTTGGATTTTTTTTCTACACCTATAAATATTTCATAAGCCACAATTCTTAGACATATTTGGCATAAAACACAAGTTTGGAGGTTAGGGTTCCTACGTATATTTTTTTTCTTTTATTTGAACCTTGTTTATGGGAATTTCTTGGTGACAATTGAGATTGAAACTCTTGTTGTGCTTATTTATTGATCAACATTGTTTTTAATAAAGTAAGTTATTGTTATTTTAATTATTCTTGTTCTTCAATGCTTCTCAAGGGAGTAGCTAACCATAGGACTTGCCCATTTACTTTGTTTGAAACTCGGAAGAGGAAGAACAGGGTTGGGATAGAATAATTAACAAGAATTTGGGACGTTAACCCCCATCTAATGGAAATTGACCTAGGAATAGGCGATACCACTTGTAGCCATATTCGGGTGTTCTTAATGCTCCTAATTGCTTGAGGGATCTTCAATTGGGTAGTCTAATTAATCTTCGGGAGAAGTTAATTTAGAATCATTATCCGAGGCTAATTAACATAAACTTGCTATTAGTTATAATTCGTGAAATAGATTGGATCATTACTTGAGAAATAGATTCCTTAATTCCTTACTTGTGGCCATTGATCAATTTACTTGCTTTCTACATTAGAATTTATATTTCCGTATTTTATCAAAACCTTATCAAAAACCACCATTGATGCGTTCGGTCTAGCTATTGTTAGTGATAATTCCTAACCTACTTGAATTGCCTACATATTGTTCTCCGTGGGATTCGACCCCAACCTTGTTGGGTTACTATATTTGACCACGTCCGCGTCATACCATTAATAGATGTAATTTGAGCGTACCAAATTTTGGCGCCAATGCAGTGGGCAGCTTATGCCCTGGACGCGGGCTAATGATGATAACACCGTGCCTAAATGGTCGGGCAGCATAATATCGTACCTATATGGTCGGGTAGTTTATTTATATGTATTTATAATGTTGTTTAAAAGAAGTTAAAACTAGCACGCATGACATCCGCCCTAAGAGGCAATCAGATGTACAAGTTATTTCTTTATCCCATGTTGTGTTCCATATTGTTATGTTGTTATTTATGCCTTACCTACTCAGTACACTGTTCGTACTAGCGTCCCTTCTTGTGGACGCTGCGTTTATGCCCGCAGGATCAGATAGCCAGCCAGACGGCTCAGACCAATAGGATCTGCTCTCAGCTGCAATCAATGCGCTCCATTGGTCCGGAGCTGCAGCCCTTTTGGTATGCCATTTTGCTATATAGATATGGGGTATGACAGGGCCTTGTCTTGTCTTTTCTACAGTTTATATTTCATAGAGGTCTGTAGACAGTTGTACATAGTGGGAGCGTCATGTAGCTTTGTTTTCTCTTATCTTATGTACAGTACATATGGGGATGTGGGGGCCATGTCGGACCGCGTTGTCATCCTTTGCACGCATGCCTATATATATATATATATATATATATATACACATGTGGATTGTTATGAGTTGTTGAGGTAGAGTTTATTGTATAAATTTTGTAGCAGCTTCTATTATTCAGATATAAGTTAGAAATGGGCCACGAGGTTATTTAGTATATGGGAAGTACGAGGTTAGGGGTGCCTGGTCAGCGGTGGTCGGGCACTCGTCACGGCCTATGGGTTTGGGTCTTGACATGTGGTACCCAGTGGGGTAATTTTGTAGCACTCTTCAATGGATGAGCTAGCGTGGTTTAACGGAAAGAAATTATGGGAATCTCTATAAATTGAAGGATAAAGTTATATTTTCGCGATCAATAGTATTCGTGGCAGTGTATTATGTTGTAAGTATTATTAACTGGATAGCTTGGGTGAGCACTTTTGGATATTTAGGACTTAGAAGTAGTGGCATGAGGGTTAGCAGTGGTTGCACGATTTCATACTTTCGGAATTGTTATGGGCATATCAAGGTGTCACAAATGAGGATCCAAAGGTTAAAGGTGCATTGAATGAGGCCGCAGGTTTTGCGTTCAAACGTTTGGAATCGTGAGCAAGTTAAGGGGAAGCACAAGGAGATTTAGATGTATTTAGAGCTCATGGGGTCTATCAGATTTGTGTATCGGGTGAAGGTTGAGAAACATGAAGATTGCGATCGTAAGGTATAGTTCTTCGGTACTAAAATGATTACAGGATAGAATTTAGCCTTCTGAGTCGAAGGGACGGACATGATTGACTATGCATGAGAAAAAGACTAGAATTGGTTGCCACATATATGTGATAGGACTGTGATTGTGTCAGGACCATTTTAGGATTGCGCGAACACCTACCATTGCCCCCTCGGTAGGCGAACCCTCAACACAATAGTAACTCATTCCCAATAAGAAAATAAGATTAATTCAGTAGTTAGACATAAACATAATCAAAAGCAGAATTAACTCCTTTTATAAATGAACGGAAAATTTAAAGTGGCTTATACATGACAACTTTCCTAAAACCTGGTCTAGACTAGTACAAGAGCTTCTAAGACAGAACTGGAATAATGAAATACAATGATAAAGATATACGGGATAGCCCTGCTAGAATGAATGACAGGGTCTTCAAGGTGGCTCGATCGAACCACGGCTGGAACTCCATGTACTAAACAAGAAACTGATCTACACCCTAAGGGAGTATAGCAAGTGCAGAATCAGTAAAACACTAGTACTGGCATGTATCACAGGCCGACAATGATTAGGAAATCATAAAAGCAACAGGCAATAACATATAATCATGGTAGGCAACACATAGGCAAGGATCACAAGCTACAAGGAACATATAATCACCACTCATAATCTAATCACAGCTTAACTACCGAGCATCTCTAATACCTCTCGATACGTCTACTCACTAATGACACTCTATCTACATGAACCATGATAAAACAAATTCGATCACACGAAACCTAACCAAGGTTAAGTCTAACTGTAACTAAACTGTGAATGTTGCAAGATTCAATACGACAATACCTAACCCTCAATACGACAATACCTAACCCAAACTCCCTCCTAACTATCTACCCTTCATTTACACTACTCAAACAAATAACACAATAATACACCGGGTCACTGAACATCGAAAACAAACCAAATATATTAATAAGAGGATATAATATGTATGAAAATGTGATGCAATGCAGTGATACACACATGCTCTGGGGGATATTGTCCACCTTTCGATAGTCATGACCCATAAGGGACCGCAAAGTCCATGTACCGTTATTCCGTATCACACAGCCCAGAATGACTCATCCATCTCCTCGCTAGCCACTCCGTATCACATAGCATAGAGATGGCTACGAAATATAATAATGTCGCATGAATCATACTTAACTTTGTCATCACCATCGTCCAATATCAAGATACAACAAATATATCATGAATTTAAGAGAGTATGTCATGCAATGAGAATATCAAAAGAACATACGAATTCCAAGAAATTTGTACAAGGACAGCGAACATAGTATAAGTAACACCTGAATCCTTTCCTTCCGACTAGTCACCCATAATACATGGAACCACTAATTTACAATAAGAAGTCAAGTATAACCTAGAGATTCTAATAGGCCACAAGCCCGAACACGTAAGTCACATAACAGTACCAACCTATGAATTTCATCCCAACTTCTTGTCCGAAGACCTAGGCATGCTTTCTTCATTACTGTCTATTGCAATATTACGAAATACTAATCGGAGTCTACACAAGAAAGCCGTGACATATCTCGAGGCTGAACTGGTGTGCGAGCATCCATTTAGACTCCATCTTTCATCCTCGTAGCGAACGTAGTTTCGAATGGTCTAGGAAAGGTAGTAATATGAGTAAGTAAAGGTCGGGGAAATTGTTCTTCATAAGGGTAAAACAGGAATTCTTTGAATAATACTCCTAAATCTTCAATTATTGCTAGTTAACCCCTTTCCTATAGAAATCATAGTAATATTAGGCAAAGCTAGAATTTTTGTTCATACAGTAATTATCAAGACTAACCCATTTGGAAATAAGAAGGTTTAGCTTAGAGAAATCGGTTAATAAACTACTCTTGAACTAATTAATCCTTTTCTCCCCATAAAGATGTTATACTAGGTTAAGAACACCCATTATCTATTTAGGAAAAACCTTCATTTAATGACTTACTATTTTTAAGATTTAGAGAGGAATTTGAAGAAGGATTTAAGAAAGGTGAAATAAGTGATAAGGAGAGGTTACCTTACCAATTGCACATCTCTAGGAGCTGAAATATACACAAAAAGTGGTTGCATGTCTTAGAAATGAGGGATTTTTGGTCAAGCCCCAAAATGAGGCTTTAAATAGGGTCAAAATTGGTCGTCAACCGCTACAGCGGTCAAATCAACGGTATAGCAGAACCACTTCGTGGTACACATACTGTAGGGGCGGTCCTTTTAAAAATTGCACACCTCCTCTAAGGCAAAGTATGTGTCGCTACGGCGTGACCACTATGGTGGTCAGCCAACCGTTAAGGCGGTTAAATGGGGCTCGGTGGCCTAACTCTGATATTTTAACTTCTTTTCGTATGTCGATTCTGATTAGGCTAGGGTTTTACTAACTATATGTAACAAATTGCATATGCTTTGGGAGCCAAGGCCACGAAATTTTTCAGAATTACAGTAACGGCCAAACGGGTCGTTACATCAGATACCAATTAAACATTCGTTCGTCTTCGAATAGCAAGGGAATAGACAAAAGCATACTGAGGTAGCGGATCATATACTTGAGAGTAACAGGGCATAAGCCTAAGCTTCACATTCGACAATTTAGATCTGAGTTCTCGTCTATGCATTGAGCCTGGTCACATTTGTTCGGGAACAACCCTGTCTTGTAAAATTTGATTGACAGACATATAAGAGGAAGACCTCTTTAACTTAACCGAATGGAACACATGGCGTGCAGTGGAAGGAATGCATTCGAGGTTGACACCCTATGAAAGCATCGCTAAGGGTCACGTTACTACTCTCATCTGGACTTAACAGTAACATCGCTAAGGGTCACGTTACTACTCTCGTCTGGACTTAACAGTCATAGATCTGGACTGGTGAATTAGATTGTTGGGGCGAACGAATAGGGACCGCTTGATTAATAAGTCTCACGAGGGAACTCTTAAAGAATATTAACCAACTGGACAGCTCTTTTGCTGGAAACCAAAGGTCTATGACTCGTAGGCCCACCAGGAACATATGGGTAAGGATATAAGCCTCGGGTTGCACTATACGGAGAAAATTCGAGGGGCTCACTGTCACACCCTTAATCCGATAGGGTGTGATGGGCACCCGACCCTTACCTAGGGCCGAGCGAACCCGCTGACTCTCGCGACATCCATAATCATGTTAGGCTGGGCCCTTAAGTCGTACAACGAAAATATACGCAAACTTTACAAAACATGCTTTTGATCTTACTGAACTCAAATAAAATCTGTAACCATACGAAAACTGTAACATAATGCATAATAATACATCGGCTTATAGAGCCGCTTACAAACTGACACACTATACACACGACTCTGTCTGCAAAGTCTCTAACATGGAACATGATACCATAACATAATACTCTGACTCGGCAGCACTCCGGAGAAAGTGGAGCTCGCCAATCCCGCTGGAACATCTTCTACTAATATCCTCAGCTCATCTGGGTGTACCTGCGCGGCATGAAACGCAGCCCCCGAAGAAAGGGGGTCAGTACGGAATATGTACTGAGTATGTAAAGCATGAAATACAGTAAGCGGGATCATACTGAAGTAAAGAGTATAGAAAATCATAAGACTTGCCTTTGAAAACATATGTCATGCAATGTGTAGAAAATCATATAATCATCGTATAAACATATAGCGTGTCCCGGCCCTCTAGTGAGGGACTCGGTAAGTAAAATCATATCATCATCATGTATGCATGTATGTACATATATATATATATACCGTACCCGGCCCTCTAGTGAGGGACTCGGTGAATAGCGTGTCCCGGCCCCGCTAGCAAGGGACTCGGTATGCCATCCTGGCCGCCAACCCCATATCATCACATCATCATATACATATATATAGCGTGTCCCGGCCCTCTAGTGAGGGACTCGGTGAATAATGCAGTGGAATGTGCACGAATGCGTGTCCTGGCCCGGGACTCAGTGAAAGACATATTGAGCTTCGCACGAGCAGAGTAGTGAGAAACCATATGCACATAAATCATCATGACCGACTCAATGGATAAGAAGTAGTCGACGCTCGAGAGTTAAAACAGAAATCATGTTAAGTTCTTTCAAAAACAAGTTGTTAGGGCTATACAACGGAAAATCTAGGGGACCACGGATATACATCAACCAATCCGGGCCCGCCCATGAAAATCAAAGTCATTATACATTACAAAACTTTCTACGAACGTTTCGAAGCAATCCATTTCTTTCTACGAAAGTTACGGACACTTCTAGACATAGGATCCTTTAGAAGCAAAACCGTTTATACGACATTCTAAACCCAACCATATCAAAGACATAAAGACCATGACATGACCATATTAAGGATACTAATCTCGATAAGAAAATATGAATCATAAACATGCTCAGAATTTAAGAGTGGAGTTACCTCGAAGCTCGTGTCATAGCCTAATTACAACTAGGACATGCCAAAAGAAAGAAAGGTGAGCTTTACATACCTTGTTCGCTTCCTAGCTAATCTGAACTTAAGTCTCAGCTTCCCAAAATCTACAACAATGTCATTGGAACCAACCATTAGTTACAAGCACTGAAGGACTCAATTTCAAGCCATTGCTTTATCTACAAAAATTTGGGCAGCATCTCCCCTATAAATTCATCAACCCCGAGAGTTCAACTCGGCCAAGTCTTCAACAACAATACCAACAACCACATAAACGACATCAATAATTATTTTCAAACGCATTCTAATCATTAATAACTCCCTTCTATATGATTCGACGACATTCATTTATATTCAATTCGACCACTTACATTGAAGCCAATATTCATGCTCATAGGTTCAATTACTAATCTGAAGCCATTCCATCAATATTCAAGAACACTTCGGACAATTCACAACGTATTCAAATCAGCCCATCCACTACATAATGAAACCCGAAACCTCCAAGTTCAAGGAAACAACACAACACATTTTCTTCCTTCCGAATTCACGAACTATATTAATAATCCATTACTTCCATAAATTCAATAAACTATATAAAATTCCATAACAAGCCGCAAACAACTATAACTTCACTTTGAACCATTAAACTCTCATTAGCACCATAGAATCCACAACACAACAATCCAAACACACTAAATAAATTTAATTCTTCACTCATATGCAACACAACATATGCACGGCCAAACCTCAACATGCACGGCCAACTTCAACACCACAATTTCATGAGTTTCATTCATTTCCATACTCCACAACATTCACAAACCATGCATAACATATGAAAATAAAGATTAAATCTCACCTTTTCCATGCAACTTCTTCTTCGGCTAGAGATGTGTTTTGCAAAAGTGAATGGTTTGCTTGCCCCAACAATTCCTCCATGTTATTATACACCTTCTAAGGAGTTGAAACACATGAAGAAAATATTTTTTTTTGGCCAATCCTCCATGAACCTTGTTCGGCCAGCCCTATGGCTGTTTGCTTCTTCTTCTTCTTCTTCTTTTTTCTTCATGTTTCTTGAAATTTCTAGGAGATGAAATGGTGAAGATGACTAATTGTCATCTTATACACACATATATTTCATCCATGTGGCCTACGGCCCACATCATGTGGCCGGCCACATGGCCATTATTTTCATGAAATGGCCACTTTCTACAATTAACTTTTGGCCCCCAAATTTTCATAAAATGTCTAACTTTCCATAATTCACTTTTAACCCCCCAAAATTCCTTAATATTCCATAACAATGAAATCATAAGCGACTTATACCTTAAAACGAAGTCGGAAAGTAGCCTTGTTCTTGACTTCCCACGCTTAGCTCGGAACATCCCGACGTACAAAATACGAGATATAACACTCGCTATAGCGGACCTTGAAGCATTGGTACGGTCACGCTAGGGTGATAAGTTCATCGCCTCGGCGGCAGAAGAGAAATAGGGAAGTCCGCTACAGCGATCTGAGTGACCGCTGCGGCGACACTGCGGGCGCTACCTTAGATCGCCTCGGCGATCATCGGGAGTTCAGAAATTTCAAAAGGAGGTCTTTCACCTTCCCACTTCCCACATACATTCCCCCATACCCAAAAAATCTCCCTCTTCCCCCTCTACTCAAATTTTCCACTCCCTTTCCTACTCAAATAATAAACCCCCCTAACATCCACACTTAATTCTCATCACCCCTACTAACCTTATCACCCCTACTAACCACAACTATCTCTCAATGAAGGAAAATTTGCAAAAGGGGAAACTCTCTATCACTAAAACTTTCCCAAATCTCCAAGTTTTTAAGGTGAGAAATTGCTTCCCACAACTCTTAACATGATAAGGAACTAGAAATTTTATTTTTAAAGCTTCAATCTCACTGATTTTCAAGTCAAAAGGTAGGATTTTTGGGTTTTGGTTGACAGAGTTGATAGGTGATTAAACCTAAAATTTGTGACTTGCTTGGCATTAAATTCGTCTTGAAATAATAACATGTTTCTAGATTGCTTGGATTTGGGGTAAAAAGCTTGAATATAGTAAAAGGTTTTTGTTCTTGGGGTGGGTTTTTAAGTTTTGATGATTAGGGGTGTTGGTTGTTATTAGAAATTGTTCCTCATAAGTTGTAAACACTATGCATGCATGAATGTTGATCGATCTATGAACGAAAACTGATTTTTGAGTTGGAAAGTGAGGATTCCACCTCTGAACACCGGGGTTTGTTTGGGGAAGACGAGACCGCTACATCGATCGAGGGACCGCTGGCGCATCTCCGCTGTGGCGCTCAAAGGAGCATTGGTATGGCTGAGAAGGAAAATACAAGGTTACTAGCGCAGTCTGATAGCTTGCCATAGCGACTCTGCTGTGGCGGTCTGAGTGACCGCTGCAGTGCTACCTGCATCAGATGGTGCCAGATACTGTAGCCTTAGGGATTTGGTACACAGGCTATTTCTTTGAGTTTTTAAACCTGTAGCATCTTTGGATTAACTACTGAACTTAGGGTGACACAAAGTCTAACGTTGTTTCTTTTTGTATGTACCATGGTTCAAAATCGAGAAGGCGCACAACAAGACCAAGAGGAACAAGCTTCTACTTATGAGATCTTCCTAGCCCCCTAATACAAACCTCGATGCCTGGAGCAAATGCACATGCCCTTACTTCTGGAACGGGGCTTTGTAATGAACAATGTTGACAAATGTGCCCCAAAATTTCTGCGAAGGTTGTAAGCGATGAAATGGATGCGCTTAGTCAGAGATCCCAGTCAGTGGAAAAAAACATGGGTTCAAGAATTTTATGCAATGCTACCCACAGTAGACTGGGCTTCTCCTGAACCAGAGATTATTATTAGGGGCTGAAGCAATCAATGCGTTGTATAAGCTAGACAATCATTCGGAGAGAGTTAGACGCGAAGGATGTTTATGGTAATGGGGCTTGGCTAGTGTCTAATCTGGTGGCTGAGGAAGACCCCTGTCCATCACTTGGACCAATAATAGGGTTGGGATTAAGAGTGATAAGTTTACTGCTGAGGCAAGGAGGTGATTGTATATCATCTCTCGCCGGATCCGTTCCTCAGGCAACACCAATGATGTAACCTATCCTCGAGCTCTTTTATTGCTTGCATACCCGATGAAGTGCAAGTGAATGGGGGGAAACAGGTGATCCGGGAGTGGAGGGATTTCTTAGCGGAGGGTGCGGCAAGCCTTATGTTTCCATCGCTGATTACCTCACTTTGCAGGAAGGCTAAGGTTTCGAGGAGGGGCGATGATGATTGGGTCAACTCCAATGCTGATTTCTACCCTTTACTGGTGAGAGGCTATGACACGACTATTCATGTTAAGAAAAGAAAGACAAATAAGGGTGCTGGGGTTAGCGCGATGGAGCAGAACTAGAGCTTCCCATATCCAGGGTCCCTTAGAGCGTATTGACTCTCCCTTCGATTAAATGGTGGCATTGTTCCAGGGTATGCCCAGGCCTTTCATGGAGGCTAGTTCTTCTGGCGCTGCCGCGTGTTTCTGTACCAGGAGGAGATGAAGGGGTAATTCGAGACTCAGACGAAGATGAGCGAGTCACTCTCTACTTTACAAGTTGTCTACACTACTCTGGCCAAAGATCCTGGCAACCTCCATAGTGATTTTGACAAGGAGAGTACGAAAAACAAGTCCCGAGACAAGCTTCACCTCAAGGTATGGAGGGGTTTCAGGGGAATATGGAAGAAGATGCATCCTAGTAAGAAGATTCCTGTGGAGCACGATGATGATTCGGAACAGTATTACTTTGTGAGCAAGGCTAAGGTTGATGGTGAAAAAGGTAGACATCGTGGTGATGCCAACAACTTTGATGATGAGGTGATGAGTAGGGGAACGTCTTAGGGGTCATTCATCTCTTTGTGATGACTTTATGGTTGCCCCTGTAGGGCTTTTATTTTCAGACAATTTATATGGGTTGTTTTGGTAGCACTTTTAAGACAATTGTTTTCTTGTTTTTCCGTATTTAGTTTGTGGATTATAGCCGGATGGATTTTACCCTTGTCAGGCTTTTGTGATATTTGGTTGTTTTGTGATTTGGCTGTGTTTCTTGTATTGCTTTAGACTGAACAAGTTTGGAGGCAGAAAATAAAGGTCACTATTTTACTGTCTCTGATGCACCGCTATGGCGGCCTTACCTTCGCTATAGCAGTACCGCTACGGCGGCTAAACTGTGCAGCAGCGGTCAAAGAAATATCAAGGGATCCGCTATAGCGAGCAAGATTCCGCTATAACGACCCCGCTACAGTGGAAATATTTATCGCTAGTGTGTCATATAAATCGCAGCCTACATCGCCCCAGCGGTCCTTCCTTCACTGGCGCGGTACCGCTGGCGTGTTAATCTATCCGCCGCAGCGGTCAACCTGGAACTCTTGATGTCTACTAACTTGCACGATTCCAAGAACTTCATCGAGTATCTCCCTATGCTTGGAACATACCCAAATCAACCACATACTTACAACGCTTAGATACCAATTGGAATTGCCTATGTACTAATTTGGCATATCCAGATACCAATTTGATCGAAGTTGCACGATAGGAAGGAAAGATAGGAAATTTTCTAAATGCCCTATAGCCTCTCATGGATGGGCACAGACATTTATGTACCATTCCACGAGACTCTGCTGGACATTGCTCTTGTAATTGTCAGATCGGTAACCTAGGCTCTGATACCAACCATCACGACACATTTTAGGATCGCGCGGGTACCTACCATTCCCCCCTCGGTGGGCGAACCCTCAAACACGATAGTAACTTATCCTCAACAAGAAAATTAGATTAATTCAGTAGTTAGACATAAACATAATCAAAACCGGAATTAACTCCTTTTATAAATGAATGGAAAATTTAAAGTGGCATATACATAACAATTTTCCCAAAACCTGGTCTAGACTAGTACAAAAGCTTCTAAGACAGAACTGGAATAATGAAATACAATGATAAAGATATACGGGACAGCCCTGTTAGAATCAATGGTAGGTTCTTCACGGTGGCTCGATCGAACCATTGCTGGAACTCCATGTACTAAACCTGAAACAGATCTATACCCCAAGGGAGTGTAGCAAGTGAAGAATCAGTACAACACTAATACTCGTAAGTATCATAGGCCGACAACGATTAGCAAATTATAAAAGCAACAGGCAATAACAAATAATCATGGCAGGCAACACATAGGCAAGGATCACAAGGTACAAGGAACATACAATCTCCACTCATATTCTAATCACAACTTAACTACCGAGCATCTCTAATACCTCCCGATACGTCTACTCACTAACGACACTCTATCTACATGAAGCATGATAAGACAAATTCGATCACACTCAACCCAACCAAGGTTAAGTCTAACCGTAACTAAACTGTAAATGATGCAAGATTCAATACGATAATACCTAACAAAAGCTTTATCCAAACTATCTACCCCTTATTTACACCACTCAAACAAATAACACAATAATACACAGCGGCACTGATGATCGACAACAAACCAAATATATCAACAAGAGGATATAATATGTATGCAAATGCGATGAAATGCAATGATACACACATGATCTGAGGGGACGATGTCACCTCTCGACAGTCATGACCCATGGGGGACCGCTAAGTCTATGTACCGTCATTCCGTATCACACAACCTAGAATGACTCATCCATCTCCTCACTACTGTATCACATAGCATAGAGATGGCTACAAAATATAATAATGTCGCATGAATCATACTTACCTTCATCATCACCATCTTTCAATATCAGGATGCAACAGATATATCATGAATATAAGAGAGTATATCATGCAATGCGAATATCAATAGGTATACAGACAGAATGGTAATTACAGATTTGAGAAGGTTTGAACTACAATTTTGTTTTAGTGGTTTCAACACCGGGTTACGAAACTTATAGACTTAGAGCTAGTACAATCGGCTTTGTATAAGATCAGTTTTGATGGAATTGCTTAGAGTTGCACTGATAAGCAAGGATTCTTTTAGGCAAAAGGAAATCATGATTGGGCTTGTGATGTTTGTCTACGTGTTTCTAAAGAATTGTGGCACGAAGAACAGCTTAGAAGGTATGAAAGAAAGATTAGTGGAATCAGAGTTTTTTACCGGTTCAGAGTGGGCTATGGTTGTTTCTATATCTAAAGGATTGTGTTGCTTGGGGAAATGTTTGTGGGATCTATCATTCGCGTTCAGAGGTGTGGTTTCATCGAATCGGAGAATTGCAGAGAAAACGATTCTTATATTTGGGGATCATTTGTGAGAGAAATTCGAATATGGAAAATTGGTTCTTTGAACTAAATTAAAGGAAGTTTTGGTTGTTAAGGTGAACGGGCCGTGATTTTGGCATACTTCTTGCCTTGGAGGCTTCTGTGTGGTTATAATAAAGATTCCTCGATTCTTACCGTCGGCTTTCATACTCTCTTTCTTCATTCGAAGATGAACGACTGTTTAATTGGTATATGATGTAACGATCCGCTTGGTCGTTATTGTACTTTTGACCCATTTACCCTCGTTGAACCTTTCCCGAACTCCATTAGTATAATTTTAACCGGCGGGGATGGGTGACACGATTCTAGTGGTAATCAGGGGAGTTTTATTGTGACTTATGAGAATTAGAACCTTATAATGAAAAACCTTTGACCAATAGTTGAATTTTGGGTAAATGAAGCTTTTTCGGAAATCTATCAGTTTCGTGAGGTCTGGAGGGTCGATAATAACTTGGTGGAGAATTCAGTTCGATTCTCGAGGCATTCAGGAGCATTTTGTACCATTGGTTGGAAAGTTAGTTTTGGCCGTCTAGGGATTGACCCGATCAAATTGATCTCTGATGGGAATTTTGAGGCCACGAGTGAGTTCGTAGTGTGTTTTTACGTATATGTGCATATCTATTTTGTATCTGGGAGGTCTTGGGTGGAGGTCGAGATTTAGGGTGAAACTTGGTGAAAAATAAGAATTTCTCTGGTTCAAGTGTCTCGCCCGAGTGAGACTGTTTGCGCCGCAGTGGGTCCGCTTCAGGGAGCCTGTCCAGATGTGGTGAGTTCTTGGATTTTTAATAAGGTCCGCCCATCAGATGATTCTCCACCGAGGCAAGACCGCCGTACCTTGTCCTTTGCCCGCGAGAGCGGGAACGCTGAATCAGAAAAACCTTTTTATATCTAACTTCGAACCCATCCCTCCCATTCACTAAATCTTTCGTCTAGAGAGAATTACGGGCGAAAGTGAAGATTCTTTGAAGTTGTTTCATCTTGGGGACTTTGAATATTCGGAGACTCTTCGGAAGGACAAGGCTCACGTTTGACGGTTCGTGACACCAGCTCGGCATCGAGGTAGGTTACGGCTTACCTTTTGGTTAGACTTCAGTTAGCGAAGTATATGTAGCAGTTAGTTATTGATGGAGAAAGCATGTTAAGCCTTCGAGTATGAAGTTGGGATGGATATTCGTAGGTTGGTATTGTTGATGACTTTGTCAGCTTGTCACCTCATTTATTGTGATTTGGCATGTTGCCATGTGTGTGGTGTTGGGCTTGTTGTTTATTTGCTATGTTGTGGTTGTGATACTTCCATCTCTCACTTTTCTTGTCATTTACCATTGATAAAGGAAGAACTGGATTCGGTATTGTTATTATGATGTGTGCTCATGTTGAGGCATGAATGAGATTTGATATGATTACACTTGATATTGATATCATGCATAGCATTCATACCCATTTTCACATGATACATGTATATGAACTGTGATTGATACTAATGATGATAAGTGAGGAAGTGAAACATCTGAGGATTCTTATGGTGGTGTTTGCTACATACATAGTTCATATGCATCTAATGCATATATTATTTGATCTTACCTATGTGGTCCGAAGAGAAATTGTTGCGGATGTGGCATTGAACAGGGTTGGGCATAAGTGTGTATTGGCAGTTGATTTACGGATGTTGTTATGGTTATTACCTCCATGATTATTTTTGAATTCGACATTCATGTATGCATTTCATCCTGCATTTCTCATGATAATGTGATGTGGTTCCAATGGAAAAATTGGTGGAAAAAGATTATGGAAACGTATGATAAGAAAGTGAAAGATGAAAGTCACCTCTGGGCTGTGTGCGGAGTGGCTAGTATTGTGGAAGTCACCTCTGGGATGTGTGCGGAGTGACTGGTACATGGACTTCGCGGGTACCCCATGGGTCATGACTATCGAGACGTGGAGAATATCCATCCGCAGCATGTGTGTACGACATGAGACAGCTGACCAGTGCATTGCATTGTGTCGCACATGCATTCATATTACATCCACTTATATCATTGATTCTGTTATTTTCATTTATGTCATTGCATGTTACATTTCGCGTTGATTTCTTGGTTGGGAATTCATCAAGTTGATGGTTGCTTGTAAGGCCTTTACTTAGAGACTTGACGGACTCGAGGATTAGAGACTTTCTCCTAGGCTATGACTTGAGACTATGGAGATATATTGTGGTTCCTATTACTTAGTGATTATGCCCGATTGCTTATCTGCCTACTCGTTAATTTCTGTCTCTTATACATGTAAACTAATTGTTGTCGGCCTATAATACCTACTAGTACATAGCGTTTGTACTGATACTATCTTCTTTGTACTCTTTTCTGTGTGCAGAGTTCATTCTAGGATCCATGTCAGCACCTCGTGGGCGATTCCCGTGGCTTCTTATTTGAGTTTCTAGGGTGAGCTGTGTTCCAGATCCGCGGCCCGAAAAACTCTTCTTTTATGATATCAGTCTTTATTTTCAAGACAGTACTTTAGACACTTGTGTATTTTATCATTTCAGACTTACGAAGTTTTGTAGCGGGTCTTGTGTTATGCCTTGACCAGATCATTGGGGTGTCGTTTGTATTTCCACACTTAGTATTTGTCTATCATATTGAGATTCCTTTCATTGCTTAATTTCCGCATGTGTTAACCAAAAACAGTTTAGTAAAGGGAAGGGTTCGACCACCAGGATAGCTAGTGTGGGTGCCCGCTCAACCCATGAGTTGGGTCGTGACATCGGGCGTCGTGTAAAGTTCCTAGACATAGCAGATTCTCCCTTCTGGTTCCAGTTAGCTTGCTTGGGCGAGTATGGGGCCACATCTGAGGTGCCACATCCGTGAAGGATGTGTCGCAGATGCGAAATTGAGATTTTGTGCTATTGTCGCGTCTGCGTGACCTAGTCTGCTGATGCGAGGCCGCCTCTATGGACTCCTATCCGCAAAAGAGGATCTGAGTGTATTCACCCCTGTCCTCATATACAAAGTGCTTCACGTCGAAGCGCATCCGCCTTGGCGAAGATCTGTTCCGCGTCAGCGAAACCATTTGGCAGAAACCAGTGAGGTTCTGTCCCAGATTCAAAAACCTGTTAGGCAATTCAACAAAAAATTCCTGCATATAAAATCAAGCCCGACAAGGGCATAATCCCATCATTCACAACAAGAAAAAAATATCTAAATATCCCAACAATCCAAACAATAACCTAAAATAGAAAAACAAACATCCAATTGTTCAAAATATCCAACAACCAGAAAACCATAAAAGTCTGAAATAAAAGCCCAGCAAGGGCTAAACCAATGTGCTGAAGCAGCTCACTCCTGCTGCCTCAAACTCAAAGCCTAATCCCCTTAGTGCTGGTGTCACCGGCACTATCACCCTTAGCCTCAGTCAGAAAGGAATATTGCTAATCGTCATCCTGTCCTTGATCGGAAGTGGCTCCTTCAGGTTTGTCATCTTGAATAGTCCCTTGAAACCCCTCCACATCTTTATTAGCAACTTGCCCCATGACTTGTTCTTCTTTTTTTCATGTCAAAATCCCGACAAAGCTCATTGTGGGCCTTCGCTATAGAGGTATAGGCTATCTCAAAGGTGCTAACCAAAGTCCTCAGTCCTTGTTGAGCATCTAAGTATTCCTTCATTTCTTCCTTGGTGAAGTAGCTAGCACTAGCATCCGAAGTACCGGCCCTTGTGGAAGGCTTGGGAAGCCCAGCTGTTAAGTCCTGCATATCCTGCATCTGGCAGTTCATGAATTCAAAGGGCCTCTGCGGCTACGAAGGTGTAGCATCATCCTCGTCAACACCTTCCCCTACGGTCACATCAATCTTCCTCTTCTTGCTTTGTGTCTCGCTGCCCTCTCCCTTCATCTTCAATGGGTAGAAAGCATTATCCGGATCAACCCACTCATCAGTAGAACGCCTAGGATTCCCTGCCCTCTGACATAAAGCTGTAATCAGGGAGGGGAACATTAGACTCTGTTCGGGCTTGTGCACGTACTCCCTCCACTCCCGAACCACAAGGTAACTGGTATTCATTGGGATGTCCTCCAAAATGCAAGAAATCTTAAGGGCATAAATGTATGTGACATCAGTATTGTTACCTGAAGGACATATCCTACAGGTGATGATGTTTTGCCATCACTTGGCCTCAGCAGTGAAATAAGCGTTCTTGATTCCCGTGTTATTATTGACCCAAGTGATCTGGTTCCTTTGGCTCTCGACAACTGATACACTCAAATTACACCTTTTATTAGCGTAAAGAGGAAAATGTTAAATATAGTAACCCAACAAGGTTGGGGTCGAATGCCACAGGGAATATGGTGTCAAAAGGTTACTAAAATCGTAGAATGCTTTATTTAGGTCTAATGTCTTACTCCGATAAATTTGTAGAAAGTTGGTTATTTATGACTGCTTGCTAACTAATTGCTTTGGATTGTAACGTATGGTAAAAGAAAGCAAGGTTGTGTCCCCGTTAGATAAAGTGTATAATCATGGGTATTAATCTTGATATACTTCTAATGGATCGCTATATGAATGCACTTAACCTCTATGTGAATCTCTACTATTTCCCAAAAAATAAAGATTATTTCTTTCTATGATTTTCCCAAATATAAGAAAGTCGATACGAAGAACAGTTAATTATCCCAAGTAAATTGCTCTTATTCCTAAGTGAATTTATTAAACATGGGTTAACGCCTCGTTTTCTTGTAACTATTTCATACCAAACCCTAATTATTTTCCCAAATAAATCAAGGTTTATGGCGTTAGCTAATGTTTACAACCACTAACTATTAATGAATAATGAAGAAAAAGTAAATCCTAACAATCCATTATGCATATATCAATCACAATTCCCAATCACAAAACACCCATCTTTGGGTTCACAACCTTAGTAAGGGTGTTTAGTTACTCATGACAAAGGACAAAGAACGAATATTGAAGAATTCATCATTGCTTACTTTGGATGACAAAAGAAATTAATAATAATTGAATTGATGTTTGAAAGCTCCAAAACAAAGGAATATTCAATGCTCTAAGTCAAGAGTCAAAGTATAACAGCTGATAATAAATAAAACCCTACATTAGACTATTTACAGGTTTCAAAAATGTAAAATTACAAAATTTGTACTTAAGTCTCCGACTGCAACTTATACGGTCCGTATAATACTACACGGACTGTATAAAGTTTTACAGCCACCAATCTTCAATTCTTCAGAGTAAAACACGAACTGATTTATATGATCCGTATAAGATTACACGGCCCGTATAACTTGATCGTAAAACTCCCTCCTCAGATGCAGCTTTTTGTCTTTCTTAAGATCCATTGACACGACCAACTATACGGCTCGTATATTATTATACGGTCTGCATAAGTCACTCGTATCTCCACATCATCAAGTTCCGCAATTTGTTTAATTCTCCTTCTTCAATACGACCAAAGACACGGTCCGTATAACTTTGTACGGACAGTGAAAGCCCACCTTTGTGCAACTTCAGCAATTTTTTAGCTTTTGATCCTTAACCCCATGATTTACCTGAAACACAGCAAAAACACATCAAAATGACATATACTTGCTCAAAAATAAGTAAAACTTCTCGTAAAAAGGTATCGAATAGTAAAACTTCTCGTAAAAAGGTATCGAATGTGCCGTAATTTCACG
Source organism: Lycium ferocissimum (assembly GCF_029784015.1). Taxonomy (NCBI): domain Eukaryota; kingdom Viridiplantae; phylum Streptophyta; class Magnoliopsida; order Solanales; family Solanaceae; genus Lycium; species Lycium ferocissimum. The sequence goes on from NW_026725197.1 coordinate 560,490, forward strand.
GCACATCAACACCCCCAACCTAAAGTCCTTGATTTTCCTCAAGCAAGTATTACATACAAACGACTCAACTAACTTAGACACACTAGAACAACAATGTCTACAATGGTTTTGTTACACCCCGAAAAATTTCGTGTTACCAAGACTGTAGACAGCTTAGTATAAGCTCAAGGAAGAGCAAAGTTATACAAGGATCAGGGATGAAGATTAAATGATCGAGTATAAGAATATATATATATATATATATATATATATATATATATATATATATATATATATATATGACATTTGGAGACCGTATGGAGTAACTCAGTTAACACATTACTTGATGAATAGCCCTCATAACCGCAAGTTAAGGTGGGGCACACATGTCGGGGTTTTATAAAGGACATATGAAAAGTGATATGAGTAGTACATGGGAAGTTGAGCAAATCTTAAGAAGGAACCTTAAGCCAAATATGGGCATAAGCCCTCCAAAAGGATGATTTAAGGATACGTTTTCGGATGATCTGACTTGAAGGGGCCAAAACGCTATTATAAGTTTGGAATTTGGAAACACACCAAAAATAAAAGTTGTCGATAATTGAAAGAAATTTCCAACCATAGGTCGTGGGCCCTCATACAATATCGGAATCAAGAATTATGGCCATTTTATGATAAAGACTCCAAGATGCCAAATGGCTTCCGCGGGTCCCACTTGACAAGGTCGGTGGAACCGACCTATGAGGGGTATACCAAACTAGTCCATGAAAGGTGATTGTTCTTGCTTCTACTTGATGTTGTGATAAGTTTGGTCTTGAAGAAATTTGGTGTGGCTGAATTTCTTTAAATATAAGGTATTTTCTTCATCCTATCTCTTATGTTGAGTTGATTTGAAGGTTTAGCAAGTCTTAAAAGTGAAAATAGTTATGGAGGAAAGGTCATAAAGTGTTGTGTTGTAGTTGTTGTGTTTATGGACTGTTCGAGCATGTTGTGGCCGTGTGGTCGGGCTGATTTACATGTATAGAGATGGTATCTAATGTTGTTGGTGTGTTGATGAGATTATGCTCCTTGATTGGGAAGAAAGGAAGTGTATATTGTTGTTGTACGTTGAAAAACATCGTGTGGGATGTTTATGGAATATATTGGTATGGATAATAGTGGTTCTAATGTTGGTATTGTTGTTGTTGTTGATTGGTTGCTGAATTGTAATTTTGGGCTAGGCATATAAACAGAGGAGATGCTGCCAAAATTTCAGCATATTCTAGAAAGATTTATTTGAAGGCTTAGGATAAGTATATAACAATGAGTATAATGATAGTGTGCATCCTATTGGATGTAAGTTTACGAGTTCGGGCGGTTAAGCGTAGATAATAGGAGGCCAATCAGGTATGCTAAGGCTCGTCCCTTTCTTTCAAAGGCATGATCCCTATGGTACGATTTCATAAATGCTTCCATAACTTCTTTGTTTTCAAAAGATAGAAGTTTATGACTCCAAGGCATGATTCCTTTCCTGATAATCCATAAATGTTTTCCAAAATGACCGTATTTTCCAAACCAGAGATTTACGATTTTGTGAGCTCTTATGATAACAGTGATGAACATGTTTTTTTTTACGATGATAATGATGATGTCAAAGATGAGAATATTTTCTATGATGATTATGATGATGATGATTTATGGTTAAAAGTCTCAAGTTATGAGATCAATGTTTTTATGAGATTATTGAGCTTATTTCATGATTTTCTCAATTTTATTCATTGTCGTTGGTCTCACCTTTTAATAATCATTCCTTCAAGGTGAGATAGAGCGATGATGATTATTCCATAATATAAATCGGAGATTACCGACCTTACGTCACTCCGCTAAAGTGGTAGCTTATGTTTGAACCCTCATGCATGCTATGAGTATAATATATGTGTAAAGTTATTTTGTGACATTACCAAGTTCTATTATTTCATTTTGCTTATGCACTGCACTCATTCTCATTCTTCATGTACATCTATAAGGCACAGTTGACAGGGGTGACGCTGTCACCTTTGTTGTGATGTATATATATAAGGCACAGTTGATAGGGGTGACGTTGTGGCCTATGATGTGATGTTTATATATATAAGGCACAGTTGACAGGGGGTGACGCTGTGGCCTATGATGTGATGTTTATATATATAAGGCACAGTTGACAGGGGGTGACGCTGTGGCCTATGATGTGATGTTTATATATATAAGGCACAGTTGACAGGGGGTGACGTTATGACCTTTGTTGTGATGTATATATATAAGGCACAATTGACAGGGGGTGACGCTGTGGCCTATGATGTGATGTTTATATATATAAGGCACAGTTGACAGGGGGTGACGCTGTGGCCTATGTTGTGATGTTTTTAGGGGTGACGATGTGGCCTATGTTGTGGCATTTCTATAGATATATGTGTTTTGTTGATATAGCCATAATGATTTATTTATCTTTGCACATTCATTGAAATGTCTCAGACGTCTTCCATGATTTTATGTACATATTGATTTAAAAAGGTTAAAGTTGCATGTATGGTATCCGCCTTAAGAGGCAATCAAATGTATAAGTCATCTTTATTCCCCGTTATGTTCTGTATTTCTTATTATGTTGTTATTCATGCCTCACATACTCAGTACACTGTTCATACTGACGTCCCTTCTTATGGACGCTGTGTTTCATGCTACGCAGGTGTATACAGATGAGTAGAAGACATTGGCTATAGGATGTTCCCAGGCTATCAGCTGGATTGGTGAGCTCCATCTCAGTTCGGAGTGTTGCCAAGTCAACGTACTTATGTTATGGTATATCATGTATGTTAGTGACTTTTGCAGTTAGTGTCCTGTGGATAGTGTGTCGAGATTTCGATAGTTGTGTAAAGCGACCATATAGGTCGATGTGTTTTTATGCTTTATTTTTGAAGATTTTATTATGACTAGAGGTTTTCTTTGAATTAACGTTAAGGGAGAAGTCCCTGATTTGACGAAAGAATTTTATTGAAAAGTTTTTTTTTACCTGACGGAAGCGTCATTTCGTAGATTAAAGGTTCACAAAAAGTTGTGACTCCTGGAAGGAATAGTAGTATGGCACTCAGCCAAGTAAGGCCTTGGGTGTCAGTCGCGGCCCTCCGGTTTGGGTCCTGACAGGTTTTGACTCTGAACTACCAGCATGCAAGTTTTTCCCATCTAACCACCTCTTATTCAATATTAGTAACATAACACATACTCAGAACACTAGGACTAACAACGACATTTCAAACTATGCCATCACATTATCGGACATATCAATGAACTCACAAATGCCGCTTCAGGTGGTTGTTTTACACTTCACACTTTTGATCCTTATGCCCTCACATAGACCAAAAGAATGTCCCATACGCACATATATACAAGAAATCGGGACCAAGAAAAAAGAGAAGAGAAACACTCGCACTCACACAGATGTTCATATACTAGAAATGCACATACCATATGCTTGCCCTTAATATAAATGTCTTACTGTCTCGGACGGTTCAGTTGTGATCACTATAGGACTTGTTCTCGGCTTGTAATGTAGGCTTGGGGACGGGTAGGATACTTTTTGGATATTAGTGACTCACCCTCCTTGAACACTACACATTTCACCTTTGATCACGTCCTTTCTTTCTCTCTCTTTGTTTCTTAACTATTCGACCTCGATGTGGTTTTATTCCTACCAAAACTTAACATTCTTTTTTTGATACATTTTCTTGATTTTTTTTATACTTAGTTACAAAAAACACATCGAATCATGACCAGATAAATCACGCCACCCCCAACTTAGGCTTTTAGCCTCTTCTTCACACTCCTGTCACCCCAACTTAGGCATTTCGCCTCTTCTCTCTTATAGTGTCAAGGAGGGAACGGGTGCAAAGATGGAATTCATTTAAAATGGGTACGAGTTTGTTAACGGCTAGTCAAGAACAAGGTCAAAGGCTCAAATGGGGAAACTAAGGATTATTCATATCACAAGGTAAAGCTTTATAAGGCCATTGTGACTAACACACAAAGAAAGCCTATGATCACTTCACAACCAAGCTATCTTAAGCATTCAAGCATGAAAAACCGGGCAAGTTCTAGATTGCTAATGCAGACAAAGAACCAAACTAACACACTCACACATACAAAGGCACAAGGATCTTGTTGTTGTACGTACAACCCCCTCACGGTCATTTACGTTCCATAATACCCCGATAATAGCAATGTCACCGAAAGGACCAATCATGTCAATCAACTAGTAATTTCTAAGCATACATCACAATTTTTTTTGAGGGGTTCATAATTTTGACCAAAGTTACGAACATGCCATAAGTTCACCAATCACTACGATATAAGTCAAAGCTATTTTAGCTTATCTAAGTACAACCTAAACACGCTAATTTCAACAGAAATAAACCCCTCAGGAAAAGAACTCTGATAATGAAAAGCCGAGAGGGTTCCTAAACACATATTTACACTTACAACAAAATCAAGTAATCCCCACCCCCCAACTGAAAATCATGCAATGTCCCCAATGCATCAAATGTAAGTACGATAAGGGTAAGAGATACCTGGCTGCCTTAGGCGCTGTGTTCATCAGCTTGGGATTGTGCTGCCTGAGTCGCAGCAATATCAGAAGACACCTCTCGGGGTTGGATGCCCGACGCACCCATGGGATCTGGATAATTCTCATGCAGAGAGTTCAGTGTAGCAGCTTGGATCATCTCCGCCTCCTCATAGCACAGCCTCTTGTTCTTCTCCCCCGAATCCTCAACTACCTGATCTATCGCTTCTAGTGGTCGTTTTCCCCAAGTCTTCTCCATCTCTTCTTCTTCCTCCTCAGAGTCGAGCATGTTCTCAACAGGGATCTAAATATCCAAGTTGTCTTATGGTGCTAGTAAAGGTTCCTCAACTAACTCTTGTGCCTTCAGCGCTTCAAAGTAAGCCTTCAACCTTGCCAACTTCGCACTCAGTGATCCTGAGCCACCCCCAGGTGTTGTCCGCTCTAAAGCAGCCAGTGTCGTCTCAAGCCTATCTATAGACCTTGTGAGACTATTGATATTCCTCTTGAATCTCTCTGGTGGCATTCTTGATTTGCTTAGTTATCTGGGGCTTAAGTTGGGCCATGATTACCCCGATTTACTTCTCAACCATTAATGTTTTGAAAGCTATTTCTCGATAATTCGCTTGGGAGAATATCAATAAATCAACCCTAAACTGCACTGTCGATGGTGGAACAGATGAAGTGGCAGAAGCTACAGAAGTAACAGGTGCAGCAATAGGTGGTGGTGGTAGTGGTATAGAAGTAGTAGCAGCAACAACAACAGTGACAGCAATAAGGCCAGTGGCAGGGGCATAAGCTATAGTATCAGTACTACCAGATTCAAGGACAGCAGGATCAGTAGTCGTAGCATCTCCCATGGGCCCAAGATTTGACTCGTGCTGAGTCTCGTCATCTCCCGTGTGTTGTGCCACAAATATCTCTGTCGCACCCTCATTCTTACCCTTCTGTCAATCCCCAAACTGGGTGGCCTTGGTGTAAGTGGTCCCGATCTGGAATGTCAACGGCTTTGGCTCTTCTGCACAACTCCGTGATAAGACACGGGAATACCAACGAGGTCTGAGACTAGGGTGCTCTCTGTCGAATCTCATCAGCTATCAGTCGCCCCACATTCACCGGATACCGAGTCATCATTGAGGCAAGAGGTATCGCTTAGGCAACCGTGATGGTTTTGTCATTCTAAGTAACAAGTAGTCTATATCTCATTAGGTGCCACCAGAATCGGGCCTCCCTATTGAGTGAATACTTAACTATCTTCGGATTGGGACTACTCGCCCATTCTACCTCTAGATTAGCAATTACAGCAGTTGCCCATCTAACCACCGTACTATGATTTCAACGCTCTAATTTGTCTAAATGTTCTTTCTCAATTTTTGGCGCCCAAAAATCATCCCCGAAATAGATTTTCTTTTTATAGCAGCGGCGGAGATGTCGACTTTCACGTTTCTCACTTTGATTTCATCAGGTAGCGGGAGCTGGGGATTTGTTTGGCTGGGCTTCTTCATTTTCAACAACTCGGCCCCGTAGTTGGCATAGAATTCCCACACAATGACCGGGCTATACTCTCCAAGAGGCTCAGCAAACACCCCCAGCCTATAGAATCGGAGGGTCTCGACAGTGTTGGGATAAGCCTCGAGACCCTCAAACACGAGTCGCCACGCTTCCCATATACTCCTCTTCGGCTTCCCCCTCTCTTGGTGAGAGAAATACCATCCCCGTATAACTTTTTGGACCCTTCAACCCCGAACCACAAGGCTTCTTCCGATAATGTTTTGCTCCTCACAACCAACCTACGCTTGCCCTGAATTGACTCCGGGGAACACTCAAAATTTGGAGCCATGGTATATGTAGGCTCAGATGAGCTGCTCTTATTTCTATCTCCCTCATCCACTGAGGGCTCTCCTGACGCAGACCCGCTGCCTGTAGCCTCCGCATTTTTAGACCCAGTTTCCGATGACTCTCCTTCTCCCTCTTTGGAGTGTCCAGAGGTGGAAGGTGTTACACCCCGTACTTTCAGAGAAGCACTTATCAAATTTGAACGTAAGTATGTCGAGCTATGGCTAAGTAAAACAACTTTCGATTATGAGAAACGAAGTATTATTGAGTATATCGTATGAGTAAAGGATGAATTATGATCTCGTAAGTCGTAACCCGGAAGGACAACCTTGGAACCAAAGGACATGACTATTATCAAGTATGATTAATGATAAATATCAAGTATGGGGAGTTTCAGGAGATTCCAGGACCAAGCAAATCGAAGAAAATAAGTTTGTCAAAAATTTGAAAAAAAAATTGGTAGAATTTTTGACAGAATTTTGGGTCAACTTTAGAGGGGTATATCTCCTAGTATATTAGGAGTTTTAAGGTGTTTCAAAAGCCTAAAATGAAGTTCGTCGAGTCTAGTTTTCAATGCAATAAACCACTCATTTATATGACATTGGAGTAGAGAATTCTGGACGTTACAATTTAGGCAGACAGGAAGAAATGCGTGCTACAGTAACCGCCCTGCTACAGTGCCACGATGTTACAGTACCTGCTACAGTAGCTGCTACAGTACCCAAACCGACTTTAGAACCTTATAAAAGGGGTTTTACGCCTCATTTTTCATCAAAACACCTCTCAAAAATATCCTAAACTTTCTAGAATAATCCCCCAACTTCCGTCCATAGAATTTTAGCGCAAATTAAGTGAAATCTCTGGATTTAAGTCCGAACAGCGTATAGTTGTGATTATAAAATCATATAGCGATGATTTTTGGCTCAAGTTCAAGGGGAAAAATGAAGATATCGCAATATTAACGGGAGTAAGGTATGAATCTCTTCTTATTAATATTATGAATCTCTTCTTATTAATATTAGTTTCAGTTTATTTACGGATATAAAGTTGTTAAATAGTCGTATAACGAGTTGGTTAGTCGTGGAACTTGGAAAACATCTTGTGAGATGTTTATGGAACATGATGGTGTTGGAAATGATGTTTTTGATGTTGATATTGTTGTTGTTGGTTACTGGATTGTGATTTCGGGCTAGGCATATAAACAGGGGAGATGCTGCCTAAATTTCGGCATATTTTAAATGGATTTTAATTAAAGGCTTGAGATAAGTGTATGATGGTGTGTCTAACAATAGTATGAATGGTCTTATATGTAGATTACGAGACTACGAATGATCATAACTAGATTGCAAGATAGGAGGTAGGTTGGAGAGTCGGAAAGTAAGCTTCCAGGTATGTTAAGGCTAAACCTTTCTTTCTTAAGGCATGATTCCTTTGTTGTGAACCTATATATGACATCTTCAATAACCTTGTTTCTAAAAGTACCAAAGCTTACAGTTCCCGATGTTCTTGTGATATCCTTGAGCTTGTTTCATGGCTATTGTTGTTATTCATTGATGTTGATCTCATCATATGACTTTGTTCCTTCAAGGTGAGACGTGTTCATGATGACGGTTCCATAATAAAAAATCCAATGAGTTTAGGAACAGGTTCTTAAGGAATGTCTTATAGGACATGAATAGAGTGCTAGCAGAGGATCTCTAATGAGGTATTTAATGTTCGAAGAGAGGTTCATGTTGTATCTTAGGATTTGGTTATAGTCTAGTCAAGTGGGAAGAAGTACTAATGGCCTGAGCTGTGCTTACAAGTCTTATGTGATTGTGTGGACCCTACGGGTTAAGTGATGACCACGGGAAGTGTATAGAGATTACTTGTAGAAGTTTAGTTAGGATGTTGATTATAATTACCATTGGTCTACGACCAGTCAGGCAGATCCTACCACCGTGCTACGGCCAGTTGGGTAGATATGTATTTACCACTGGTCTACGACCAGCCGGGCAGATGTTACCACCGTGCTATGGCCTGTTGGGCAGATATGTATTTACCACTGGTCTACGACCAGTTGGGCAGTTTTGTATTACCACCGTGCTACGGTCGATCGGGTAATTACCACTGATCAGTTGGGCAGTTAGCACTAGCACAGTAAGTGAGTTAGAGATACAATATTCTCCATAGATGCAGCTAAAGATATGAGAGTATTAAGAGATATGCATACTAGATTCTCATCGGTAAGTCAGAAGTGCCAGGTTGATTCTTATCCTCTTTCTTTGCAGCATATGTTGATTATATTACATTTCCGCCTTACATACCTAGTACATTATTCATACTAACGTCCTTTCTTGTGGATGCTGCCTGCAGGTGTATATAGACGGGACGAGGATCTTCCGCAGTAGGCTACTTTCAGGTACCAGTTTTGATTGGTGGGCTCCATTTCTTCCTGGAGCATTGTCGAGTCTGAGTTCTATATATTCTTTTATGACTAGAGAGTATGTTGGGGGCCCTGTCCCGACTTGTATACTTCAGTCATGTTCCTAGAGGCTTTGCAAACAGTGTCTTGTATACCGCTTAGTTATGTCTTGCCAGTTGTTATGTCGGATTTGTGGGCCCATTGTATACATATACTTATGCATGGTATTATATTTGTATTTAGCCCCTTGGTCTTATTTTGCCGTTTGAGACATAGAGGATGCAAGTTATAAGTTGGTTCGCTCGGTTTTCGTAAGATGCCGGTGCCAGTCACGCCTTACCAGGGTAGGGGTGTGACAGAAGGAGTCATGGTCTCGGATGGAGGGTTTGTAGCACCCCGATCCATTTTTTGTTGGTATGAAGTCATCATCGAAGGTCTCATCTATCAAGTATCTATCTCTAGTTTGTCTTGGGCTCGGCCTCGGCCCCTACTAGCTCGGGACCCAGCATCTCTTCTGACACTATATTTTTGGGCCATATCGAAAAAAAAGCTTTTGTAAATTCCAGGTCTTAGAATTTAAAGTAAAAAAAAAAAGAAAAAACAGAAAATCTTTTTAGATTTTTCGTTTTAGGTGGTCGTTTAAGTTTTTCACGACCTGTACAAAATTATACGGTACGTATGAAATCATGGCTAAATGAAATAGAAACAACAGAGGTTCCCTCTAAAAGTACGAGCAATTTCCACGGACCGTATAAAATTATACAGTCCATAGAAAAGCCTATATTTATAAAACAGAACCCCTACCATCTAACCAACATTATACGACCTAGAATATGATCCGTATAACTTTATGCGATCCATATTTCAGGTTGTATACTTAAACGACCCCAATTTCCAACTTTTTCCACTATTTTGCTTTAGTAACAGTCCAATCATCATACACACATTCCTTCCATGGTTTCAATTCCTATAGGGATTGGGTTACTCAGATTTCACCCATTTTTCACACTTTGACAGTTCCTTAGTATTCAATTTAAGTAATTTTGGCGGGCATAACAATATTGGAATCCAAAATTCAAACTCATCAATTGAAATTCCCTCAAACCCATTAGGGTATTGATTTCTCAACCCCATGAATTTACATTAACTCATTATACTCATCCTCATTTAGAAAGATCATAAACCATGGAAATTTTCACTTAAACCCTAGTTTAATCAACACCCATTACTTTAGGAACACTATTTACAACCCTAAACACAAAATAAAGAGTTAAAAATGTTAACATACCTGTTGTGATGATGAACGCAAGGAGAAACTTCACCAAATTTAAAGAAACTACATAGATAAATTCGAACAGAGGGTTTCGGGAGAAGGTGATGAATGTGGGAAATTTTGTCAGCGGATGGTGATGTATTTATGGAGAATTAGAGAGGATTTGAATGGATTTAGTATTGGTGAAGGTCGTAGGTATTAAGGAGTTAAGAGTGAGGAGTTAATGGAAAAAGTGGGAATGAGAAAAGGCGGGCAGGTGTGGTTTTATTTTAAACCATGTGTCCGAATTTTTTATTTTTTATTATTTTTAGAAGTTATACGGGCCGTATAAGATGATACGGTCCGTGTAAATTCAAGATCTTAGGCTTTCCTCTATTTCAGTTACATTATTCGATACGATTACTTATACGGTCCGTATGAAATTACACGGTCCGAGAAAGTGATCGTATTGAATGATGCAACTAAAACAGAGACCTTGCTACTTTTCTTATGACTATCTTATACGGTCTGTACAATATTATACGGACCATATAAGTCCAGTTTTCCTCTTGTTTTTATGCATTTTTCATCCTGCACCAAAACAAACATGACCCTATATAGACCCTATCTAAGCTACAAAAATCCAAAACAACATAGAAGTACACTTGGGTTGCCTTCCAAGAATCTCTTGATTTAATGTCGCGTCACGACGGTGCTACCCGTTATTACCCCGGGTCAGGAATGTAGCCATGCTTCAATCTGTGCCGATTCGTGATCTTATCACCATCAATGCAACCATGGTAGTGCTTCACCCTCTACCCGTTCAGCTTAAATGTCCGAGTTCCATCTCCGGACTTCAATTTAAACCCCCTATTCAATTTAAACCCCCTATAGGGCGAAGCACTTACAACCTCGAAAGGACCGGACCACTTTGATTTCAACTTGCTCGGTAGCAGCTTCAGTCTAGAATTATTGTAATGACCCGTTTGGTCGTTATAGACTTTTCAGCATTTTCGCCTGTTCTCGAGCATAAATTAGCTCATTTTGACCCTAGGGGATTGTTGCCACACTTCCCGAGGTGTCTCGATTGAATTCGAGCAACTTTTGTGAAATATAGGCTTAAAGTGAAAAATGGTTAACCCAAAGTTGATTTTTGGGTAAAAGGACCTTTTTCAAATTTCAATCGATTTCGAGAGGTCCGGATGGTCTTCTAGAACTTGTGTGTGTATTTGGTTCAGTTCCCAATGCACTCGTATGCATTTTGAGACTTGGGTTGGGAAATTGAAACTAAGGCATCAGGGGATGACTCGGTCAATGAGACCTGAGTTGGGAATTCCGAGGCCACGGGCGAGTTCGTAGCATGGTTTTATGTGTGTTTATGTGTATAGTATGTTAGCAGATGGCCTCGGGAATTAGTCGAAACATCGGATCAATTGGTGAAACTTAGGTAAGTTTCTGGTGTCTGGTGCTCGCTTTGGCGACACCAATACCGTGGCAGCGGCACCACTGGGGCGGTCCAAGGCTTTTTGCCTTGACCACTGAAGTGGTCAATTGGCCGCTGAAGAGGCGCCGCTGGGGTGGTCCCAGTGCCGCTAAAGCGGGTGACGAGCAGTTTGTAAAATTAATGAAGTGTTAAAAGCCTTTAGATCCTCATTATTTACCATTTCGAAATTTGAGCTTTGGGGAGCAGTTCTTGGAGATATTTTGGAGATATTCTTGGAAGTAAATCTTGCTTAATCCTTTACTCTTCCTTTAATCATAATCAACTTGGATTCCCCATTCCCTTTAGTAATCCCTTAGTGATGGAAGTTGAAAGAGGGTTTTGATGAACTTTTCCTTTGGCTCATTAATGAGGAAATTGATGATGTTTTTTTTTTAGATTTTGATGAATCTAAGCTTATTAATCATATACCTTCCATTTCTAGTGTTGAATTTTGGAATCAAAGGAATTTTTGGAATCAAAGGATTAGGGTTTATACCCAATTTGGGGGTTTTGCTTGAAATAAAAAATTAGGCTAATCCTTGAGTTAAATCAGCAATTAGTGGTTAGGATGATCACCTAGTACTTAATTTGCAATTTTGCTTTCGAGTTTCCCGTTTTGCCCTTGTGGGCCCGTTTCCCTAATTTCTAGGGCTAGAATTGACCTAATTTGAACAGTAGCAATATTAGTATCATTCTTCATGATTTCTAATCTAGAATTCTATTATGCTTAGACTACTTTGGTTCTGAGGTTCAGCGGAAAGGCAAGGCAAAGGAGTGAGTTGTTGGTGTTCCGGTTCGGCCATCGTGTAGGTTATGGCTTACCTTTAGTGAGACTTTGTATATCGAAGCACATATTTAGATTATATTATTGGAGATAGCATGTGAACCTTCGTGTATGAAGTTGGGTTGGATATTGCATTAGGTTGGGCCCTGTTGTGTGTTGGAGCTAGCCACCCCGTTATGTGTGATTTGATTGTTCTATTGTGCTGGCTTGATGCCATGAGTCGTTGATAGATATTGGATTATGTTTTATCATCTTGATTATGATATAGTTGGCATAGACACTGTTGGTATTTGTACTCAAAAATATTATTGGCGTACCCACTATTGGTACTTGTGATTCAGTTATATAACTGGCATACCCACTGTTGCTATTAGTGATTCGGATATATTATTGGCGTACCGATTGTTGGTACTTATGATATTGAGCATGATTATTGATGTGATTCATGCATTGCACGCACTCTCATTTTCATGATACACTGTTGAGATATTGATGATATTTGATGAAATACTTAATGAGCTGAGTTAAGTTTCACTTGAGTGACGTGAGAGTCCGATATCCGATGTTTGTCCCAGAATCGTGGATTGAGTGAATTAATACTTGATGAAAACTCTTTTACTTGAGTGACCTGAGAGTCCGATATCCGATGTTCATTCTGGAATCGTGGATTGAGGAGTGCATGGACTCCGCGGTCCCCCGCAGTGGTGCTGGTGAGAAACCCCTGGGGGAAAGATCCAGGGTCCCGTTTGTTTGTTGGGCAAAGATCCGAGATGGGTGGCACTTAGAGTTCGCGTGTCACACTGGGTTGTGCTATCGAGATGTCGATATTTCCATCTGGAATACATGTATACACAGCATTTGCATGGCATTGCGTTGCATTCATACACTACTGTATTGCATTGCATTATGACTTGATTTTGAGATGTTCGGTGTTGTACTTGTGATGTTGGAATTGGATTGGATATATTCAGACTTGTCACATTTGGGATTAGATGCTTTACATAGGCGCTGATGGATACTTGGATTTGATTACGTTGAATTATACTAGTTGGTTTATCAGCTTATCTGCTTTATTATCTGTGTTGTGTTAGCTATTCTTAGTCGGCCGATGATGCCTACCAAGATCTTGTTGTCTTGTACCGACTCGCTTTTGCATTCTTTTATGAATGCAGAGTATCAGGTCGGATCCACTTCGGTGACGCGTGGCTGATAGTCGCTTTAGCTTTCTCTTTGAGTTTCCAGGGTGAGCATGGCTGTCCGCTGTCTTGAAGATTTTTCTATCTTTATGTCCTATTTTATTCAGAGACATAGATACTTATGTATTAGTATTCTGGATTTGTACTATTTCCCTTTTTAGATGCTCTTGTGTTATTCAGACTAGACCCTGGGGGTGTTGTTATTATTCCGCACTATTCTACTACTTCTATATCTATATTGTGAGATTTGCGTATTTGTTTTATTCCGCTGCAAAATTTCATTCTTTTATGTATTTATACATTGTTGGGTAGAGGGTTCACTTACCGAGGTGGGGAGGTAAGTGCCTGCACGGCTTAGGCAAAATAGGTCGTGACAATTATACAGCAAGACAGGAACACCCTTTTGGAAGTCTCGCTTCAGGATTTTCTTATCATGATACTGCTTCACCCTCTATTAATACAATGTTGCACATTCATAGGCCTGATAGCGGAACTCATCTATCTCGTTGAGTTGAAACAACCGGAGCTCAGTTGCTTCTTCCCAATCCATGTTTAGCTTCTTCAAAGCCCACATTGCCTTGTGTTCCGCCTTCAACGGGTAGGTGGCAAACTTTGCCAAAAACTAACTTGAAAGGCGAAGTCTCAATTGTGGTCTTGTATGCATTCCGGTAAGCCCATAGAGCATCATCAAGCTTTCGGGACCAGTCAGTTTTGTTCCCATTGACCATCTTGGCCAAAATACTCTTGATCTCCCAGTTTGAGACTTCAACTTGCCTACTTGTATGAGGGTGATAAGGAGTTTCCACCTTATGTTTCACACCATACTTCTCCATCAACCCCGTGAAGGCTCTATTGCAAAAGTAAGAATCACCATCACTGATTATCGCCCTCGGGGTACCAAATCGAGTAAATATGTTTTTTTTTTTAAGAACCCCATGACACTCTTGGCTTCATTATTAGGTAAAGCCACCGCTTCTACCCATTTCGACACATAATCAACAGCAACCAAGATATACTTCATGCCACAAGAGCTCACAAAGGGCCCCATAAAATCAATACCCCAGACATCGAACACCTCCACTTCCATCACAAAATTCATAGGCATCTCTTGCCTCCTACCAATACTCCCTTGTCTTTAACACTGATCATAAGACCGCACCAATAGATTTGCATCATGAAAGCGAGTAGGCCAGTAGTAACCCCATTCAGGAACTTTAGTAGCAATCCGGTTACCACTGTGATGACCCCCAACCGGAGAGTCGTGGCATGCCTTTAGAATTGCCATCGCTTCACTCTCGAGAACACAACGCCAAATGATCTTATCAGTGCATGTTCTAAACAAGTATGGCGCGTCCCAGTAGTATTGATGAGAGTCCTGCAAGAACTTCTTCTTTTGGTATGACTTGATCTCATCTGGAATTATGTTCGTTACCAAATAGTTGACAATGTCTGCATACCATGGTGCCACCTCCATTGACACCGCCAACACCCGCTCATCTGGAAACACATCATAAATATCTAGCTCCTATAATGATACCCCAGCTTCTTCAAGCCGTGATAGATGGTCAGCAACCTGATTTTAGGACCCCTTACGATCTTTAACTTCAATATCGAACTCTTGTAACAAAAGGACCCATCGAACCAACCGTGGTTTTGCTTCTTTCTTCGCCATAAGATACCTTATGGCAGCATGATCAGTATACACCACAACTTTTGACCCCAACAAATAGGCCCGAAACTTCTCAGAAGCATACACTATGGCAAGCAGCTCTTGCTCAGTCACCATGTAGTTCCTCTGCGCCGCATTGAGAGCCTTACTCGCATAGTCGATCAGGTGCATGATTTTTTTATGCCTCTGACCCAGCACAACACCAATTGTAAAACCACTTATATCACATATCAATTCAAACTGCAGGGACCAGTCAGGAGAAACAATAATAGGAGTTATGGTCAAAGGCTCCTTCAATGCATCGAATGCCTTTTGGTACTTCTCGTCAAACTCGAACTTAGCTTCTTTTTCAAGAAGCTTGTACAACGGATTAGCAATTTTGGAGAAATCTTTGACGAAACGCCTATAGAAACCAGCATGTCCCAAGAAACTCTGGACCTTTTTAACTGAGATAGGTGGAGGAAGTTTTCAAATCACATCAATCTTCGCCTGATCGACCTCAATCCCCTTTTCAGAGATTTTATGCCTGGATAACTATCCGTTCCTTCACCATGAGCTGGTACTTCTCCCAATTTAGCACCAGATTAGTCTTCTCACAGCATTTAAGCACTCAACCTAGATGGTCAAGAAAATTATCAAAAGAATCACCAACCACAGAGAAATCATCCATGAAGGCCTCAAGAAAGTCTTCCACCATATCAGCAAAATATCAACATTATACACCGCTGAAAGGCAGCCGGTGCATTGCAAAGACCGAAGGACACCCTGCTAAAAGCAAATGTCCCATAAGGACAAGCAAATGTCGTCTTCTCGGGATCCTCAAGGGTGATATTGATCCAGTTGTAGCCAGAATAGCCATCTAGGAAGCAATAGTAAGACCGCCCCGCTAGCCGATCAAGCCTTTGATCAATAAAAGGCATAGGGAAGTGATCATTGCAAGTAGTAGTGTTAAGCTTGCGATAGTCCATGAAAACTCTCCAACCTGTCACAGTCCATCATTGGAATCAGCTCATTCTTTGCATTTGGCACCACTGTGATGCCGCCCTTTTTCGGAACACATTGAACTGGGCTCACCCATTTACTATTAGAAACAGGGTAAACCACTCCAGCGTCTAACCACTTGATGATTTCTTTCTTTACAACTTCTTACATGTTTTCATTCAGTCCCCTTTGATGTTCCACACTCGGCTTGCTATCCTCATCTGACTAGATTTTATGCTCGCAGATCCCAAAAGGAATCCCCTGAATATCTGCTATGGTCCAACTAATAGCACGACTATACTCACGCAATATCTCCATAAGCCTCTCGATCTACTCCTCAGTCAGTAATGCCAAAACAATCACTAGTAACGTATTCTTTGGACCAAAGAGCTCATACTTCAAATTTGATGGGAGCTGCTTAAGCTCAAGCTTCAGTGGCTCAACGATGGAAGGCTTTGTTGGGGGAGTTGTTCTATTTTCCATATCAAGATTAAGCTTCTGTTGGTGGTAAGAATATGAGCCCAACCCAACAAGCGAATTAACCGTCTCCACATAACCCTCCATATCTTCAGCATCAAAATTGACAAGAATAGCAGTAAGAGTTTCTCCTAAACTTTCTTTTTCCATTTTGAATTCCACAGCTTTATCAACAGCATCAAACAAATCAATCATTGAAATGCTCTAGTAAGCACTTGGTAACTTCATCCACTTGCTTGCCTGAAAAGTCACCTCTTCATCATTAACTTAGAATTTTATTTCATTCTTTTTCGAATCCATGAGAGCTTTTCCCGTAGCAAGAAAAGGTCTCTCCAGAATAATAGGAATATCCGAATCAATAGCACAGTCAAGAATCACAAAATTAGCGGGTAACATAAATTTACCAACCCGCACAAAAACATCATCAACCACACCAACCAGCCGCTTAATAGATCTATCAGCCATCTGTAATCTCATAGTAGTCGGCCTTGGCATCCCCAAACCTAATTACTTGTAGATATCATGTGGCATCAGATTTATACTCGCCCCATTATCACATAGAGCACGAGCAAAATCATGGTACCGAATAGAACAAGGAATGGTGAACGCCCCAAGATCTCCCTTTTTCTGGACAGTAGTTGTTGAAATAATGGAACTCACAGTGTGATTCAAACTCTTCTTCTTGGTCAGCAGGTCTTTCAAGTACTTAGCAAAACTGGGCATCTCCTTGACAGCATCCAAGAATGGAAAGTTCAGAGATAACTGCTTCAGCTGATCATAAAAATTTTTGAACTTAGCATCTTCCTTCTTCTTCACCAACCTTTGAGAAAAGGGAGGTTTAGATTTGAAAAGCTGAGTCAAAGGGCGGAGAGCCCCTTTTACAGTCTACTTGCTCTTATCATCAGCCACCTTCGAACTTTCTAGAATATCAGCAACTTTCTCTTCACTAGGAACCTGATCAACAAGAATTAGTGCATTAGACTACACCTCTTCCTCTTCATTAATTGTCTTGAGATCAACAACCTTCTTTTCAGCACTTTGGAGTATTTTTCCACTTCGAGTACTAATAGCAAACACACAGTCTACACTACCTCCCCCATTTTTCGGATTCGGGATAGTTTCACTAGGAACTCCTCCCTTTTTAGAAGGGTGCTGCTCTCTAGAAATATCACATATCTGCGACTCAAGCTTTTGAATAGACATCGTATGAGGTCCCACTATTTTTATTAGCCCAAATAACGTCTTTTCAGACTTGGTTTGATTTTCCAGAATCTTCTTAAAAATTACCTTAACCCTCGAACTACCTTGATCGTTTGACTGCCCTTTTGGTGGAATGTATGGATTCGAACTTCTATTTCCAAAGTTAGTGTTGTTGTCGTAGTAGTTTCCTTGGTTAGACCCACCAAAATTAGTGTTATAGTTCCCTTGGTTGTTGTTGTATACACCTTGCCCTTGCTGAGGTCTCCATTGATTTTGATTTTGATACTGATAACCCCCTTGGATGCCTCCCTTCAAAGCATAGTTAACATCCTCAACTTGCATAGGAGGTCCCTCGTGATATGGAACCTCTTGGACTTGGTATATCCTATTCGACATACCTAAAGTGGCTTTGCAAACATTTACCTTCTTAGTCTCATTCTCATCAAACTTCTTGGTCAGCAAAGAAATATTCGCTGCAAGCTGAGCCAATATCTGTTGAGTATCCTGATTGTCCTTCACCATATTCTGGATCACAGCATTCCCATAAGATACAATATCAGCATTGTTCGAGTGCCAAGCCTGATTGGGAAGGGTTAATCTGTTAAGTATGTTGGTGACTCGAGTGTAAGATTTATCCATAAAACAACCATCAGCTGCGTTGTTCGCAATTGACTGCGTTATAGGATTCAGCCCTCGGTAGAACTTCAACAATAGTATGTTCTCTGAAAAACCATGAGTCGAAAACTTCTGCAAATATTTTTTAAATCTCTCCCAAGCTTCGTATAATTATTCCCCCAATCGCTGCTTGAGTTCATAGATTTTGTCATGGATCTCAGCCTTCTTGCTAGGACGATACAATTTCTTGAGAAAGACTGCTATCATCTCTCCCCATGTAGTAATAAAATTTCGGGGCAACTTCTCGAACCACGTTCTTGCTTCTCCAGCTAAGGAATATTTGAAAAGCCTCAGCCGAATAACATCTTGTGAAATATTATTTTGGATGTAATTAGCGCTTACATCCATAAAATTCTACAAATGTCGTTAAGGATCATTATCGGTAGAGTTCCAAAAGTAGCCCTCAAGCTTCAACAACTGGTAGAGAGAGGAGTCAATTTTGACACTTGTAGCTCCAACCCGAGGATGAACAATAGCAGATGCATAGTCCTCCTCATTAATCAGATCAGCAAATACATTCTCCTCATCTGTATCATTCGAGGGGTCATTATGTTGACCACCCTGGTTACCAGGTACCGCACGCTGATTTCGCATAACCATGATCACTTGGTTGCAAGGAATAGCAAACAAGGTGCGATGGAATAAGAAACAGACTTCAATCAAAGCAAACACTATTTAGTAATTTCAAAACCGTATTCCCCGGCAATGGTGCCAAAATTTGATACGCTCAAATTACATCTTTTATTAGCGTAAAGTGGAAGATGTCAAATATAGTAACCCAACAAGGTTAGGGTCGAATCCCACAGGAGATATGGTGTGAAAAGGTTACTAAAATCGTAGAATGATTTATTTAGGTCTAATATCTTACTCCGATGAATCTGTAGAAAGTTGGTTTTTTATGACTACTTGCTAACTAATTTCTTTGGAATATAATGTATGGTAAAAGAAACAAAGGTTGTGTCCCCGTCAGATAAAGTGCATGATCATGGATATTGATCTTGATATACTTCGAATTGATCGTTATATGAATGCACTTAACATCTGTGTGAATCCCTACTATTTCCCAATAAATAAAAATTATTTCATTATATGATTTTCCCAAATATAAGAAAGTCGATATGAAGAACGGTTAATTATGCCAAGTAAATTCCTTTTATTCCTAAGTGAATTTATTAAACAAGGGTTAACGCCTTGAGTTCTTGTTACTAGTTCGCACCAAAAACCCTAATTATTTTCCCAAATAAATCAAGGTTTATGGCGTTAGCTAATGTTTGCAACCACTAACTATTAATGAATAACGAAGAATAATTAAACCCTAACAATCTATTATGCATATATCAATCACAATTCTCAATCGCAAAACACCCATCTTTGGGTTCACAACCTTAGTAAGGGTGTTTAGTTACTCATGACAAAGGACAAAGAATAAATATTGAAGAATTCATAATTTCTTACTTGGGACGACAAAAAAATTTAATAATAATTGAATTGATGTTTGAAAGCTCCAAAACAAAGGAATATTCAATGCTCTAAGTCAAGAGTCAAAGTATAACAGCTGATAATAAATAAAACCTTACATTGGACTATTTATAGGTTTCAAAAATGTAAAATTACAAAATTTGCACTTAAGTCCCTGATGGCAACTTATACGATCCGTATAATATTACACAGACCATATAAAGTTGTACGGCCACCAATCTTCAATTCTTCAGAAAAAACACGAGCTGATTTATACGATCCGTATAAGATTAAACGGCCCGTATAACTTGATCGTAAAACTCCCTCTTTAGATGCAACTTTCTGTCTTGCTTAAGATCCCTTAACACGACCAACTATACGGCCCATATAATATTGTACGGTCCATATAAGTCACTCGTATCTCCAGATCATCAAGTTCAACACTCTATTTAATTCTCCTTCTTCAATACGGCCAAAGACACGATCCGTATAACTTTGTACAGACCGTGAAAGTTCGCGTTTGTGCAACTTCAGCAATTTTTTAGCTTTTGATCCTTAACTCCATGATTTAACTGAAACAAAACAAAAACACATCAAAACGACATATACTTGCTCAAAAATAAGTAAAACTTCTCGTAAAAAGGTATCGAATTTGCCATAATTTCACGGCAAATTAACAACCAGCTTTGAAACTAACTAAGGCCCGTTGCCACATATGTCCTTCTCCTCCAAAGTTCTCACGGGGTCGGTGGACAAGTCATTATAAGCATTTGTCACCTCATTACCAATTTTAACGATTTTACCCCGAATCATCAATTCTGGATCCGGTTCGGTCAATTTCACCTGCTTGAGATTAGCATAAAACTGCCTCACACATGCTTCATTAGCTTCATATGGTTCGGAAATAGAGCAGTGCCAGCCGATTTTATGTAGCCGCTCATGGAACTCGGGGGCACGTTCCTCCACCTTATGCATGTTGATTTCCCTTTCTAGCAGAAGTTTCTTATCTATCATATCTTCAAGGTAATGACATTCACAGTCATGGGACATGAAACGATGGGTGTCATACTAATCACCACCGCCCCCTCCGATATTCTCTTGGACCGGAGCAGCATTTTCTTTCTCTTTTTGCGCCATTTTCACCAAATCATACCTGCGTTGATCAATTAGGTTAGTTCGGTCTTTGAGCCATGTCCAGTAAGTTTTATTGTGTCAAACTAGCCAAAGAAACTAGCAAAACCAATCCAATTCAAACCGACGCAAAGCTACTGGTTTCTGATTTTCTGCTTAGGTATCGCCTCTGCGTAACGGTCTACGCTGAAGCGGGCACACATTGGTGACAGTGCCTCCACACCTACATAAGTCCTCAAACCGACCCATTTTTCCTCTGTGCAGGGTAATGCACTGAACCGGAGTCGCGCCTACGGAACTTTTTTCGCAGCAGCAAACTCGTCTTCAACCTCCAAAACTTAGAAAATTCCTAAAATTTTCCTATAAATTTTGACCCAAAATCAGTGTATTTACTCCCAGATCATCCACCATTCAAGCATGCATTGCTATTAGACTTCACAAAATATGATTTCAAGCAACAAACAACCCAAAATTCTAAAGATTCTACCCCCAACTACCATAAACACACACCCCATTGTTCTTTAAATTTTCAACCCAATTTTGAGCAATTCTAGTGTATTACAAAGTGATGAACACATTAAAATGCTAAATAATTATTAAATCTACAGATTTTTCAACCACCCACAAAACCCACATTACAAAATTTCAATTTATACCCCAAAATCCTCAATTATAGGCATGCATAAACCCAGATTTGACAACTCAAACTTGTCCTAGAAGTTAATGGGAATGATAAACTTACCGTGTGGTGGAGATTGAGGAAGAGAGGTTATTGTTGAAAATCCCTTGTGCCTTGAAGAAAATTCTGTTGATTTTTGTGTTCTGTTATTTGTGTTTGTGATAGAGTTGGGGTAGAAGTTGGGCCAAGGAAGAGTTTCATAGGGAGTGGGGGTGTTGAAGAGGGGTAATGTTTGAGGGAGTGGTGGGAAATTTCGGGTGGTAGGAGTTATTGTGGGGGTGTGGGAGGTGGTAGAGATGCTTTTCTGAAAGTTTTTGAAATTGACGACTCTCGCTTAAGCGAGGAGCCACCCATATCAGCGCATCTTCATATGCGAATAAGTATACCGGCTCCGCTAGTTTTTCCTTCCCAATACCAGTCGATTCGGTGGCTTATTTGATCGCATTCACCGATGCGCCTCTGCAAAATTCCTCCGCTCCTGCAAGTCTGGTTCTTTTAGAGACCGCTACCTATGCAGATAGTCATTCGCGCCAGCGGGTGCGCCACTGATCATATCTTCCTTCGCGTAAGTGAAATTCGCTTAAGTATATTTTCCCTAAAGGAGTAATTATTCCGCCTCTGTTTGATTCAAACCACCTCCTGGCTTTTGGGTATCTCTTATAAGCTTGTTAGACCCCTAAAATCCAAGTCATGCATTGAACAAATCTATTAGGATTTTTTTAGCTGAAGTTTCCCAAACAGTTTCATTCCGAAGGGTTACGGATTCAGCGTTTGTATTCGGATTGGGTAGCTTGTATTACTCGCGACGGGAGCTATTTCATAAACAGAAGTGGTACCATCGATTTTTTGGCATAAGGTGTAGTGTTATTTTTGGATAATCATTTTACGCGCTTGAAAATAATTTCTTGAGTGGCCATGCCTCAAATTCTTCACCAATTCTACGTATCTCTTTTTACCCTCCATTCGAGTACGAACAGTTGTTTAATTCGTATCTAATATAATGAACCGTTAGGTCATTACGAACTCCTCTTCTCTGAATTCTAAAATACCCTTCGTACCGCACCGATAGCAATTAAACGTGAGGCTTGTTGGTATGGGTGACCTCTAGATAATTTTTGAAAGAACCTCTCTGAATTTAGGATTTTTGAAAAATAGTTGCTCTGTCTCTGCGTGTGGGGGGCCGCTTCAGCAAGCCTGCATCGGCCAGGTTATGCCCGCTTAGGAGGGTTTTCGGATAAGTTAATGAAACCGAGCCTGCGCAATTCCTTTCTGCAGAAGCAGTGTCGCGTAGGCGAGTCCAGTTTCGTGTAAGCGAAAATTGCTGAATCAGACCTAGATTCATTTCGCCATTTCGGAATTGGACCTCATTTCCACCTAACCAAAGTTTTAAAGTGTTTCTTTAGGAGAATTCCAGGGATATCCATATGCAACCCTACAGGAGGTAAATTCTAAACCCTAAATTGCTTTCCCTTTTTAGTTCTTTGTTATCTTCTTGGTTTATCCAAGCTAGGAGTAAGGTTTTGGGAAAAAATTTTGTGACTAATAAAACCCTAGGTGGAAAAAAAGTGTCATTAACTAATGTTATGGTTGTTTAAGGACTATAAGTTATGGTTTAGCTTGGGGAAAACATTTTTTAAAATTTATCTCTAATCTTTATTTGGACTTCTCAAATGGGTTAAGTGTAGAGTTTTCTTGAAATAGGGGGTTTTGGTATTTAGAGGAATTAATAGCTCATTTGGGGTTAGATGTGTATGAAATGTAGGTTGTTAATCATTGGTGTTCTTCATAAATGAGTTTTAAGGAAAAGTTCTGATTTGCCCTTGTGGGCCCGGTGTCGTTCTATGTGGCTCTCTTAGATACTCTTTTATGTCATAGTAGCTTAAGTGGCCTTAAAGCATCACTTACTTGATTTACTTACCTTATTAGACACCTTTTGTCTCGGCGCTTCCCGAAGAGGGAAGGTGAAGTTCGAGTGGATATTTGTGGCACTTGTTCGTTTTTTGACTTTTGAGGTAGGTTACGGCTTACTTGAGTTAGACTCTGATTAGGATTTCATATGTAATTAGTAGATGTTGATGGAGGAAGCATGCATAGGTCTTCGGACAAGCTATTGGGAGGGATACTCTTAGGTTGGTAATTGTCTTCTTTGTGTGGCTCGTCGCCATATTGTGATTATGTACTTATTGTTATGTTGTGATGTGGGCTTGTTGCCTCTTGTTATGATGTTGTGACCATTACCCTATTAATTATGGTTAAAGGTTGTGTTGAGCTTGACGTTGCTTGTTGAGAATGTTCTTAGTGTAGTATGTCATTTCCTTTATCCTTTATCGTTTCATGGTATGACCGCTCGTATTGGGATCTTCTATGTACAACTGTGGTTTATGAGGGAGACTAAAGTAATGACTGACTGACTTGGGAGTTAAAAGTTCCATCTAGGCTTATGAATTGAGTAGTGAGTTGCATTGTATTTATGCTCGTGGTTAAACGGCGTGATTAATCTTTTGGTTATGATGGATTGGTTATGGTTATTTCATTGTTATGATTATCATTGTAGACTTTGAAATTCATGCTAACATTTCATTCTGCATTTCCCATGGTTACTTGATGTGGTTTCAATGGAAATAATGGCAAAAGTGATATGATTCTGATGATAAAAGATTATGGCCACAATGATAATGAAAAGTGACGCTTTGATGAAAGTATATGTGAATCCATTATCCAAGGTTGTTAGCGAAGCGGAAGGGTGTGTACTCGTGATTTGATGGGATATTCCGGAGCTAGTGGTACATGGACGCCGCAGTCCCCCGTGGGTCATGACTGCCGAGACATCGAGATTCCGTTCGAAGCATGTGTGTACAAGTTGATACATTGGACATTGCATTGCATCCCATTCATATGCATGACATTTCACATCATCAAGGCTTTTCCCTTATCTTGTTAACTCCTTGGTGTTGAAATGCTTAAGTTATCGTTGGTTGCGTGGTAAGAATCTTGGTGAGGTGAATATGCATATGTGTATATATGTGTGTATATATATGTGTGTGTGTGTATATATATGTGTGTGTGTGTATGTGCGTATATATATGTGTGTGTATATATATGTGTGTGTGTGCGTGTGTGTATATATATGTGTGTGTGTGTGTATATATATATATGTGTGTGTGTGTGTGTGTATATATATATATATATATATATATGTATATATGGAGTATTAGAACTCGACTTGAGGGTGTGATCTGAGCGTAGGGAGACTTGTTATTTGCTAAGTGTTAGTGAACTGTTGTGTTAATGTGTGTAATTCCACTTTTGATTTCCTATCATACTTATCTATTAAATTTTAGTTGTCATTTATGTTTTTCTAATCGTGGTCGGCCTACGATGCTTACAAGTACGTGTGGTGTACTGATACTACTCTTGCTACATTGTTTTGGGGTGTAGAGTTGTTACGTGTTGATGTTCGAGATTCAGTTAGCCTCCGAAGATCTCACCGAGTCTATTCCAAGCTTTCTGTTATTTTACATTCTAAGACAAAAGTTGCATTTAATTTGAGGTTGTAAATCCGATTCTAGTGTATACGTTAGAAAGCTCTTGTGCGAGTCTAGACCTAGTTTTGGGAATGGTGTAAATTATAAAAGGATTTTTCTCCTTTAATCTTTCTTTAAATTATCTATTGAATTGATGATTTTATGATTTCTCTTTGAATCTTGTAATTTGGAGCAATTGAAAAGGGTTCGTCCGCCCACAGGGTTAGCGTGGGTGCCTGCATGACCCATGACTCGAGTAGTGACATAAACTCAAAAAACTCAAACTTACGATTTGATCTATCCAAAACATAGAGAAGTTGTTTTGGTTGTTATTTAGCTTCTCCTAGAACGAGAAGAAACAAAGGTAAAATATTAATAAAAAAAGTATGATTGAAATCTAACTCTTCGTTACCTACAAAAAATATTTAGTTAGAACAGACTATTAAATAAGAAAATAAAAAGTAGGTACTTATAAAATAAATAAAGGCTAGCCTATAAGGAGTTAAGACCAGACGATTAAACTGCAAGTTTTCAATTGTTTACTTTTCTTATATCATTTTTCGTTTAGTTTTGATATGTTTTCCTTTATATTCAGTTAAATGTGTTAGGATTCACTAAATCTCTTCCAAACACAAATGATAAAATTTTAGAAGTATGAATAGTGATACACTGATACTATACGACAAGCAATTGAGTTTTATTCGAATTTTAATAATTTGCTAATACAAAAGAATATAGTCAAACATTGTGATTTTTCTTTCAATATTGTACTTGCCTAATTATTGTTGGCATGATATCAATAGACAAGATTTTTATAGATTAGAATGCATTTTTAGTATATTATCATGGTTCTCCTTCTAATTTCAATTAAATTGAACAAAGAAAATTAATTCATAAATGCATTAATAATTCTTCACGAAATAACCGCAAGAAGCGCAATCAAGTTCACCAAATTAATGTACAATACTTGATTCTTATAACAGACAAGAGGTAGCACATTTAACTACTGCTTGTTTCAAACTCTTCTGCTAGAAATCTAAACTAATCATCAGTTAATAATATACGTGATCGGATTAATATATTTCAGTGAACAATTGGAGATTTAATTCTCTTCTATCTCCATTTTAATTTGCATGAGTAAAAATAAATGCCTTCTTATCAAAAGATTTAAGACCATTTTCGACGGGAAAAAAAGAGTTAAGATTGTGTGTGTGTCGATATATATATATATGTATATATATATGTGTGTGTGTGTGTGTGTATGTTGTATGTATGTATGTATGTATGTATGTATGTATGGGGATGGCTTGGTACGATGGATAAGGAAAAATAGTGCAAGAAGCGCAGTCAAGTTCACCAAATTAATGTATAATACTTGATTCTTATAACAGACAAGAGGTAGCACATTTAACTACTGCTTGTTTCAAACTCTTCTGCTAGAAATCTAAACTAATCATCAGTTAATAATATACGTGATCGGATTAATATATTTCAGTGAACAATTGGAGATTTAATTCTCTTCTATCTCCATTTTAATTTGCATGAGTAAAAATAAATGCCTTGTTATCAAAAGATTTAAGACCATTTTCGATGGGAAAAAAGAGTTAAGATTGTGTGTGTCTGATATATATATATATATATATGTGTGGGGGGGGGGGGGGGATGGCTTGGTATGATGGATAAGGAAAAATAGTGATGGGATAAAAATTTAGTACTGCTTTATCCCTTGTTTGGTTATTAAAAATAGTACCTGAATAAATTAGCCCAGGCAGTGGGTGGAATAACAATCCCAGGATTAGTTATCCCAGGATAAAAGAAAAAAGAAATGACAAAATAACCCTGAGGTCCCTCGAAACCTTTTTGTACTCAGTGAGATGGAGGGCATTTGGTAAACAAATAACTTTTTCTAAGAAATTTTTCAATGCATGTTAATTTTAATACAACAAACCAAACAATCAATAAGAAATAATACTAGGATAAATAATCCCAACATAAATAATCCCAGTATAACTATTCCCAACATAACTAATCCCAGCATAACTTGTCTTCAAACTAAACGACCCCATAGGGTCTTGCTAACATATACATGAAGGTAGTATGTTAGCATCCTCCCCAGTTTCTAATTTCCTTAAGCATCCCTAATAGTTAATTGCCACACTAATAGGTAAGGCTTTTTAGTTTTTATACAAAAATTAATCCCATCACAATTATGCACCCCTCCCTCCTAACGTCGTCACTTACTTATTTTCAGATTAGTGCTTTTCCCTCTCCTCCCCCAATGCTATAGACAACTAAGAACTAAAAACCGATCAGCTCTCTCTCTCTCTTCTCCTTCTTTGGAGTGATGCAATGTGTCCACAGCAATTTAAGAATTTTTCACGAATGAAGAAATATTTCTTCACGATTTGCTATTCATCACATTAAGAGAGCCCAAAATACACTTTTATCCTTTCTTTCCCATCCTCTTTAGAACTTTGATTCCAAAATGTTCTCTTTAATTTCACATGTAATAAAAATTATGAGTTATTGTCATCCAAATTTGAATTTAGTATTAATCTAATTGCTGAAGCTTCATCTAGAAAAGAATGGTAAGAGAATAACACTAATCTTGCTGAAGTTTAAGTTTAATATTTTTTCTTGTTGGGGGTCGTAGTTATCGCCATTGTCAAGAGAGAAAAAAAAAACAGAAAAGAGTGAGAAGAAAAGTTAGGCTTAGTTTTGGCAAAAAGACAATAAAGCCCCTCCGACTAAAGTGTTGTTAGGCTATTGCTAGGGGAATTTAAGGAAATTAAAAATGGGGAAGATGCTAACATACTACGTGCATATATATATATATATATACATATATATATATATATATATATATATATATATATATATATATATATATATGTATACATATATATATATATATGTATGTATACATATATATATATGTATATATATATATATATATGCGCGTGTGTGTATATATTCACTCTCTACCACACTCAATCTTGCATGCATATAATCCAAGAATTGGTCAGAAGTTTGTGAAATTAGGTGGAGTGATTTTTGAGTAATATAGGTAAAGAAGTGACCTTTTTGTTTTAAAAAAAGTAAGAAACAGACAAATATGACTGTTCTAACTAATTTCAAAGGGTACAGTGACCTTTTATGTAATGGCTACCAATTTTATTAATATATTGGCAATGTATTGTTAGATATATTTAGGAGAAAAAATTGGGTACAATGCTAACCTACTACCTTCATGTAATTGTTCAAATATTAACGACTAATAAAGAATCAGACTCCACAATCGTCTTCTTCTTCTTTTTACTGTGTCATAATTATGTCATTTTGTCCATATTAAAATCGTTTTTACTTCAGTCATATTATTGCTTATATGCTTTACCACTTGTGAATGAATGTATAATTTTGACTTGTTTACCTAAGCATTTATTGATCCGTAATTTTTTTCAAAACTAGCACAAATATCTTGTGTCAAAAAATAAAATTAAAGCACAAGCATTTCCAATTAGCTTCTAGTAATTAAAAGATAGTTATTTGCAGTTTACAACTGCTTAAGAGAGGGGTGGTTTAAAAAATAAATATTTTACCAAAAATGAGAGAACTTAAAATTGATAGTAAGATCTATGAACCACTCTTACAATCAAATTGAGGTAAATAGATTTTATTCCCTTCATTTAATGTTGAATTGACCACTTATTCTAGGTTAGAAAAAGAGCCTAATTATGAGACATAACTATATTTCTGTATCAACACATACAGTCGCGTTGGATACAATCACGATAGGTTGTATATGTTAGCTCAATTTTGATGTATCAATGTGTACAATCGCGCCAGATACAGTCACGATATGTTCTATGAGCTCACTCAACAGCCTGTATCAACGCATACAGTCCCGCGAACATGAAAAAATCGCGAGATAATTTTACATACATATGACATGCAGCCGTCCTCCATTGAAGATACACTAAATACAGTGAAGATACAGATATACACATACAACATACAATCGTCCTTCATCAAAGAAACATGCAACATACAGTCGATGAAGAAGATGATGTCCCAAATATATGCTATTCTCTCAAATTAAGAATCAAATCTCAAATGAATAGAACATCATCAAAGAAAGAAAATAAAATGAAGAGCGAAACAGGAGTATTTGTTAGCAGTAGTTCATTCAAGCACAAAGACATAAATGAACATTGCATCATCAAATAAAGGAAAGAAAGTGAATAGAAAAACTTACAAACCTGGTAACTCGTTGATTCAATTGATATAAAGAATCCATGAAGAGGATTGATGTTGGACACGAGTTTCATCATCATCATCCTCTTTTTCATTGTTGTGAACTCCTTTCATCTCAGCTGCAGTAGGTTGAGTTGAGAATGAGAAGGATTAATAAAGCTTCATTATATAGGAGAGCAAGAGACTAGGGTTTTCTAAGAGTTGTTACAAATTTTTTTAGAATTTAATTTGCTCTGTAGCAGCATTTCTCACACAAGTATTGTCTCTTGTTCACATTAGACTAAAACTACTATCAGATGCGTAGGGGATTGAACTAGTCTAGCCTTGTTTGATTGTATTACTTAGTACATCGCTTACATTGTTTCCTTCACATGTTTCGTTATATAAGCTTCTAAATGTAACTTTAATAGCAGATTGTGTGCTACTAGCTTGTCTAAGATTATTTCAGCCTCTTTATGGATCAAGTAGGACATTCATTTATGACATAGGTGGGATTAGCAGTTTTCTCTAGTTTCGTCAATCGTAGGAAATATGCTCAGTGGGAGTGTATGGGAGGAAACCAGTCTGCAATAATTTTAATTGCTTCTTCAGATAACTAAGTAAACTATTGACTCACACATACCGCGGTGTACTGTTATCAACTCACATAGTCGCACCTATCAATAACAAGGCGACCACTTAACTGAGAGCTATTTAACGCTTGGGTTCGCCAAACACATGAACTACAACTAAACCTAGCATAATCTTACATTTCAAGATCTATACTCCAACTTTATTAGGAGATTTTGCCAAGTAATTCTCTTATATATCAAACTGGCCCCTAACGTTATTTTCAGGTATAAAATTGTTTCTTCATTAACGGCACAATTAAACGATATTTAACTAAATATACATTAATCCTGCGGCCTTTATTTATTAATTCACATAAAATTATGTCGTGACCCAAAAAGACTTTGAACCATTCACAACTTAACCAAACATAAAATTCATTTTAAATTAACGCAACTAAGCAATGGAATTATTTTTCATATGTCATCTTCAAAGAACGAAGAAGAGATAAAAGAAGAGGATTTACTCACAGATTTAAATAATTAATCATAATTTCCTACTGTACATAAAACAAAACATCAAGCTTCTAAATAAATTAAGCCTCCAATAAGAGGCATGTTAATAAATACGTGCTTGATGAATTTCGACAGTGTCAAGTTAATATAGATAAATCTAACTATGATCGTAATAAA
The DNA here is from genome assembly GCF_029784015.1 of Lycium ferocissimum. NCBI lineage: Eukaryota > Viridiplantae > Streptophyta > Magnoliopsida > Solanales > Solanaceae > Lycium > Lycium ferocissimum. Next base: position 591,280 of record NW_026725197.1, read on the forward strand.
AAATGACAATCCTTGAATTATACATGCTTTTCATGGTTCTCTTGTAAAAAACCTGATAGGTTATGTTTTGAGGAAATTGAAGGTTCACAAGAAGAACTACTCCACTCATGATTTGGAAACCGATGGTAGTGTTTGCTTTGAAGATTTGGAAACATTATTTCTATCGTGTGCATTGTGAGGTGTTCATGGATCATGGTAGTCTTCAATGCATATTAAATAAGCGGGATCTCAATTTGAGGCAACAGAGATGGTTGGAGCCGCTCAAGGATTATGATATGGCTATGCTCTATCAGATGGGCAAGGCCAATGTGTTGGCCGATGCCTTCAGTCGGAAGGCGGAGAGTATGGATAATCTAGGTTTATTGCAAGTGGGAGAGTGTCCTTTGGCTATGGATGTTCTTTCATTGGCCAATAGTTTTGTTAGGCTTGGTATTTCAGAATCAGGCAGGGTTCTACCTTGTGTGGAGACGAGGTCGTCTTTATTGGAGCAGATTCGGGCTCAACAGTTTGATGATGAAAATTTTCCAAGATTCGGATACGATGTTGCAAGGAGAGGCCAAGGAGGCTATTTTAGATGATGAGGGATTTTTGAGGATCAAAGGTCGTATATGTGTTCCTCGAACATGTGATTTGACTAGGTTGATCATGGAAAAGGCCTATAGTTTGAGATATTCTATTCACCCGGGGGCTTTAAAGATGTATTGTGATTTGAAGCAACATTAATTGTGTATTTTCACGAAGAGGGACATAATGTATTTTGTATCTCAGTGTCTGAATTGCCAACGAGTGAAGTATGAACACTGGAAGCCTGGTTGTGTAATCTAGAGAATGCCCATGCCTGAGTGGAAGTGAGAGCAGATTTCTATGGACTTTGTGGTAATGTTACCACTGACCTTTTGGTATGTTTGATGCTATATGGGTCATTATGGATCGATTGACCATGTCTGTGCATTTTATTCCGATTCAGACAACCTACAATTTAGAGAAGTTAGCGTAATCTACATTTCAAAGATAGTTCGGTTGCATGGGGTGCCATTTCTATCATTTCAGATCAGAGCATGCAATTTACATCTTACTTTCAAAGGTCGATGCAGAAGGAGTTGGGTGCTGGGATGGATGGCCTGTTCGAGCGAACTGTTTAGGTTTTTGAGGATATGTTGCAAGCCTGTGTTATTGACTTTTGTGGTCATTAGGATCAGTTTTTGTCTTTGGTGGAGTTTTCATGCAATAACAGTTCCCATTCGAGAATTAAGATGGCACCATTTGAGGCTCTATACAGTAGGAGATGTTGTTCTCTGGTTTGTTGGTTTAATGCTTTTAAGGTTAGGCCTTCCGGCTCAGAGTTGGCAGAAGATTTATGTGGATTGAAAGGTTTGTGACTTAGAGTTCATGGTTGGAGAGCGGGTTCTGTTGAAGGTTTCACCCATGAAGGGTGTGATGAGATTTAGGAAGAGGAAAAGTTGAGCCCGAGGTATATCGGGCCATTTGAGAGTGTTCAGCATATTGGTGAGGTGGCTTATAAGCTGTCTTTTCCACCTGGTTATCGGGTGTTCGCTCTGTGTTTCATATTTTGATGTTGAAGAAGTACCATCAAGAAGGTTCTCATGTGATCCAGTGGCCTTCGATGTTACTCAATCAGAATCTGGCTTTTGAGAAGGAGCCGGTAGCCATTGGATAGGCAGATTCGGAAAATGAGGTCAAAGAAAATTGCTTCCATAAGGTTTGAATTGAAGCATCGTCTGATTGAGACGATACTACTTGGGAGATCGAGTCAGACATGCGGATCCGATATCTCCAGCTTTTAAAGAGTTTAGGTACTTTCTTTTCCTTTATCGTTCAAGGACAGATATTTATTTAAATGCTAGATGATGCAACGACCCTCCCGGTCATTTTGAGCGTTTAGACTTTCGAAATACCCTTTGCGTAATTTTTAAATGGTATTCGTGACCTGTGGGGATGGGTGGCGCGATTCCTGAGGCAATCAGGTGAGTATCGGATCAAATTTAGCAAAATTAGAGCTTCTTAAGTTAAGAAAATAAGGAGGGTTGACTAAAGTCAATGTCGCGCCCCGAACCATGGCCTGGGGGTAACACGCACTCGGTGGCTGAAATCCTAGACTGAGCGAACCAATCATCACTGACTAAACTACTGAAAATATAATTGTGCGGAATGTACTTAAAGCACGCTGAACTACTGAAAAGTCTGATTGAATATCATAATTATGAAATACTAAGATAAGTCTGAGAATATTGTCACGACCCAAATAACGGATCGCGCGGGCACCTTCCTATTCCCACCTGGTAGGCGAACTCATCCCTTACTCAACTTCCAAAAACAACATAAGAAAGAAAATAAGAAGAAATAGCAGTCTCAAATCATAAATAGATAATCATGCGGAATCCTACAACATGAACCCCTGAATCTGATCTGAATAGTATAAGAGGAACTAAGTACATATGTCTTGAAAATACAAGTCTAAAAATAAACATCTGTCTCAGAATGGGAAAAGTAAACACAGAGGGATAGAGGAGTCTCCAGGCAGCGGATCCATCAGATGCTCACCCTGAACACTCTAAAGCCTAGCCTCAGGATCACTCTCGAGAGGTAGAAGTGGAGCCTGCTACAACCCTACACTCAGAAAAAGAGTACAGCAAGTTAGTATCAGTACATACACTATGTACCGGTAGGTATCATAGGCCGACAACAGTTAGATAACATATATAAAAGAAAGAAACTGAAAGATACGCATGCGAGCAGTCAAGTACTATCACAACACAGTCTAATAACAAATAACACACGTGATAGGAATACCTCGGCAGAATCAATGTAATACATGAAAGAAGTAATGAGTGCATATGCAATGCAATGATGTGTCATACACATATGCTACGGACGGATAATCCCCACGTCCTGATGGCCATGACCCATGAGGGACCCGCGAAGTCCATGTATTAGTCACTCCTCACACAGCCCAGAGATGACTTCCAGAACACTAGCCACTCCGCACACAGCCCAGTGGTGGCTTCTGTATCATTAGCCATTCCGCACACAGCCCAGAGATGGCTACTATATCAAATTTGTCCATAATCTCGGATGTTCCCTTCTCACTTATTATCATCAGTACCAATCACAGTTCATATCAATGTATCATGAAAAATGAGTATGAATGCAGTGCACAATATCAATCTCAACTATAATCATATCAAGTCTCAATCGTGCCTCTACATGGGCACCTATCACAATATTTATACTGATCAATCAATTTCTTTCCTCTATCAATGATAAATGTCAAGATAAGTGAGACACGAACACATCACAACCACAATATGACAATTAAGCAACAAGGCCAATACCACACACATGGCAACAAGCCAAATCACAACAAACGAGGCAACTAATCCATAAGTCAACAACAATAACAACCTAAGAATATCCATCCCAACTTCATACCCGAAAGCTTAACGTGCTGTCTCCATCAATAACTAACTCTACATATGTTTTGCTAACTGGAGTCTAACCAAAAAGGTAAGTCGTAACCTACCTCGCTACCGAGCTGGTGCCACGAACAGCTAAATCTGAGCCTTGCCCTTCCGAAGAGCCTCCGAACACTCAAAGTCTAGCCATTACTGAAATCTAAGTTATAAATGGGGAAAAACGGTACCCATACTGATATACATTCGTTCGAATCAAAATAGACTAAGGAAAAGAGGGAAATCGGACCCATACGGGTAAAACGTATTTTAAAAGATAGAATTGGTAACCCAAAGTTCTAGTAGTTCAATTCTACTCTCCAATTGCTAATTTAGCTCAATCATTGATCAATTTGATCATTCAAGGCAAAACCCCAAATTAGGCATAAACCCTAGCTTCTCCATATTTAATTTATCAACTCAAATTGAAGATTCAAGCCAATTGGCTACTAATTAATGAAATTTCATGCTTAGATTAGCCAAATCCATCAATTAATCTCACATTCAAAGCTTAAAATTCAAATAATAAAATTAAAATTGAAACTCATTTTCTCCAACTAGTTTTCTAGATTTCCACCATAGATTTCAAGCTTAGGAAGGTAAATAATGGATAACAAGGTGGAAGAGACTTATCCCATGAAGAACCCACTCAGAAAAAACTTCGAAACGCCTTTGAGTCACTTTGGAGAATTAATTTTGGGGATGGGAAATGAAGGGTTTAGTTTAGGCATTTAATGAATTTGGATGCAAAAAAAGTCCCGCTGTCGCGCATTGCCTCAGCGGAATACCATCCGCTGAGGCGGATTTTAATGGAATTCCCAAACTCCTACGCCTGCAGACCAAGCCTCGCTGAGGTGGGTCCACCGGGGCGCACCCAGTCTCATTGGGGCGAGACATCAGAAACTAGTAATTTTTGGTTTTTCACCAAGTTCTCCCCAAATCCCGACATCCACCTGAGACTTCCTAGATACAAAGAAGATATGCATATATACATAAAACACGCTACGAGCTCACTCGTAGTCTCGGAATTACCATCAGAGGTCTATTTGACTTGGTCAACCCCCAATGGCCAACAACTAACTTTCCCACCAATATCCCAAAACACTCCCGAGTGCCTCGAGAACCGAATTGAACATCCCAACAAGAAATAATCGACCCTTCGGACCTCACGGAGTCAACAAATTTTGGAAAAAGGTCCATTTATCAAAAAGTCAACTACTGATCAATGTTTTTTCAATTCTCGTAAGTCATCATACAACTCGCCCGATTACCTCGGGAATCATCTCGCCTATCCCTGCGGGTCAAAATCATACTAACAAGGCTGGGGGAAGGGTCAACAGGGTAAGATGGGTCAAAAGCACAATAACGACCAAACGGGTCTTTACATCAGATACCAATTAAACAATTGTTCGTCCTCGAACGACATAGGAAAGGAATGGGGGGAATAGTACCTTAGTCAGAAATTACTGGGGATATCTGGTATGCATATCAAACTCAGTCTCCTATGTGGCCTCCTCAACTGGACGGTTCTTCTATTGCACCTTGATTGAAGCTATCTCTTTTGATCTCAACTTTCTCACTTGCCTATTCAAGATCGCGATAGGCTCTTCCTTATAAGAATAATTTTCATTAAGAAACATGGAGTCCCAACAAATGATATAAGAACCGTCTGAATGGTACCTCTTCAGCATGGAAACATGAAATACCAGATGAACACCTGACAGGCCTGGTGGCAAAGCTAACTCATAAGTCACTACACCAACACGATGGGGAATTTCAAATGGACCAATATAACTCGGGCTCAACTTGTCCTTCTTCCCAAATCGTATAACACCATTCATTGGCGAAATCTTCAAAAAAACCTGCTCACCCTCCATAAACTCCAACTCTCGAACCTTCCAGTCCGCATACACCTTTAACCTACTCTGAGCTGCCAGAAGCTTTTCTTGAATCAGCTTCACCTTGTCCAAGGACTCCCTCAGCAAATCTGCACCCAAAGGTCTCACCTCAAAAGCATCAAACTATCCAATCGGAGAACGACACCTCTTACCATATAAAGCCTCGAATGGCGCCATATCAATACTCAAATAGTAGTTATTGTTGTATGCGAACTCTGCCAATGGTAAGAATTTGTCCCAATGACCACCAAAATCAATAACACAAGCCCTCAACATATCCTCAAGCACTTAAATAGTCCTATCGGACTGACCATCGAATCCATGGATGGAACGCGATGCTAAGATCTAACTGAGTACCCAACTAACTCTGAAAATTCTTCCAGAAATAGGAGGTAAACTGAGTACCTCGGTCTGAAATAATAAGAACAGGAACCCCATGCAATCGCATAATCTCTCTGATGTAAATCCTGGCCAACTTCTCTGCATTATGTATAATATGAACTGGAATGAAATGTGTAGACTTAGTAAACCTATCCACAATGACCCAAACCGAATCATACTTGCCTAAGGTCTTTAGAACACCCGTAACAAAATCCATGGCTATCCTCTCCCACTTCTACTCGGGAATGGGCATCTTCTAAAGCACACCGCCAGGTCTCTGGTGCTCACACTTAACTTGCTGGCAATTAAAACACCGAGCAACAAAATCTGCAATCTCTCTTCATCCTACCCCACCAGTAGTACTGTCTCAAATCACGATACATCTTAGTAGCCTCCGGATGAATAGAATACCTAGAACAATGAGCCTTCTCTAATATCAAATGAATCAGACCACCCACACGAGGAACGCACATGCGTGCCTTGATCCTCAAGACCCTCTCATTATCATGCATGGACTCCTTAGCCTCACCATTCAACACTTTATCGAAAATGTTACACAATTTAGCATTATCGAACTGTTGTGCCCTGATCTGCCCCAAAAGAGACGACCTCGTCTCAACACAGACTAAAACCTTGACCAGATCTGAAATATTGAGTCGCACAAGACTGTTAGCTAGATTCTGAACCTCCATGGCTAAAGAATGCTCCGAAGCAATCAACCTAGCTAAATTGCCTATACTCACTGCCTTTCGGCTCAAAGCATCGCACTACCTCATTTGCTTTGCCTGGATGGTAAAGAATGGTGATATCATAATCCTTAAGTAGTTCTATCCATATAGCTGTCTAGAATTGAGATCCCTCTGCTTGAACACATGCTGTAGACTGCGTTAATCGGTGAATACCTCACAATGGACCCTATACAAGTAATGCCTCCAAATCTTCAAAGAGAAGACTACCGCTGCCAACTTCAACTCATGAGTAGCGTAGGTTTTCTCATGAATATTCAACTGCCTAGAAGCATAAGCAATAACCTTGTCCTCCTGAATCAACACGGCGCCCAAACTAAACAATCCTCAAATGTCGCTCATGCTCTTCCTTGCTTCGTGAATACACAAAAATAACATTAATGCAGAATACGACGAAGGCATCCAGGTATGGTTTGAAAATTCCATTCATCAAATCCATGAAAGCTGCTGGGGCATTAGTAAGCCCAAAAGAAATAACAAGGAACTCGTAATGACCAAAACGAATCCTAAAGGCCGTCTTTAGAATATCTTCGGCTAGAATCTTTAACTGGTGATAGCCTGACCTCAAATCAATCTTGGAGAACATTGAAGCACCCTAAAGCTAGTTGAACAAGTCATCAATACGGGCAATAGGATACTTATTTCAAATGGTGACATTGTTCAACTGGCGGTAATCAATACACATCCGCATCGACCTATCTTTCTTCTACATAAATAGCACGGGAGTGCCCTAAAGGGAGACACTTAGTTTAATGAAACCATTACTCAAAATGTCATGCCCCAACCTTGGTGAGGCGTGACTGGCACCAGGCACTTACGAAAACCGAGCGAACGAACTGATAACTCGCATCCTCTATGTCTCACACGGTGAAATAAGGCCAAGAAGGCCAACTATGAATATAATATCATGCGTACATATATATATAATGGGCCTGCGACGTCCACATATCCACTAACAAAACATAACTGAGCTGTACACAGGATTCTGTCTGCAAAGCCTCTATGAACATGACTGAAGTACACAAGTCGGGACAGGGCCCCCGACATACCCTCTTGTCACAAAAAAAACATATACAACTCAGACTCGGCAATGCTCCAGGAAGAAATGGAGCCAAACAAATCAAGACTGGTACCTGAAAGCAGCCTACTACGGAAGATCCTCGTCCCGTCTGTCTACACCTGCAGGCATGAATGCAGCGTCCACAAGAAAGGATGTCAGTACGAATAATGTACCGAGTATGTAAGGCGGAAATGTAACATAATCAACATATGCTGCAAAGAAAGAGGATAAGAATCAACTTGGCACTTCTGACTTACCGATGAGAATCTGGTACACGTCTCTTAATGCTCTCATATCTTTAACTGCATCTATGGAAAATACTGTATCTCTAACTTACTTACTGTCTTAGTGCTAACTGCTCAACTGATCAGTGGTAACTGCCTGGCCGGTCGTAGCTCGGTGGTAATAATTGCCCGTCCGATTATCGCCCTACGGTAGAGCGCAACTGCCCGACTGATCAGTGGTAACTGCCCAACCGGCCATAGCTTGGTGGTAATAACTGCCCAACCAGCTATAGCATGGTGGTAAACACATATCTGCCTAACTGTCCGTAGCACGGTGGTAACATCTGCCCGACTGGTCGTAGACCAGTGGTAATTATAATCAACATCATAACTAAACTTCTACAAGTAATCTCTATACACTTCCTAAGGTCATCACTTAACCCGTAGGGTTTACATAATCATATAAGACTTATAAGAACAGCTTAGGCCATTAGTACTTTTTCCCACTTGACTAGACTATAACCAAATCCTAAGATACAACATGAACCTCTCTTCGAACATTAAGTACCTCATTAGAGTTCCTCTGCTAGCACTCTATTCATGTCCTATAAAACATTCTTTAAGAACCTATTCCTAAACTCATTGGATTATTATTATGGAACCGTCATCATGAACACGTCTCACCTTGAAGGAACAAAGTCATAAGATGAGATTAACACCAATGAATAACATCAATAGCCATGAAACAAGCTTAAGGGTATCACAAGAACATCAGGAATTGTAAGCTTTGAACCTTTAGAAACAAGTTTATTGAAAATGTCATATATGGGTTTACAACAAAGGAATCATGCCTTAAGAAAGAAAGGTTTAGGCTTAACATACCTGGAAGCTTACTTTCCGACTCTCCAACCTACCTCCTGTCTTGCAATCTAGTTATTATCGTTCGTAGTCTCGTAATCTTACTTCCACTAGAACCGCAATCTCCTCAATATTCACCTTGAATCCAAGCCAAGTTTTGCCGCAATACGATATTATAATCACAACTATACGCCGTTCGGACCTAAATCCGGAGATTTCACTTAATTTGTGCTAAAATTCTATGGACGGAAGTTGGGGGATTGTTCTAGAGAGTTTGGGATATTTTGAGAGGTGTTTTTGGATGAAAAATGAGGGATAAAACCCCTTTTATACGGTTCTAAAGTCGGTTTGGGTACTGTAGTAGGTAGCAGTTACTATAGCAGCGCGACTACTGTAGCAGCTCGGTTACTATAGCGCGCGTTTCTGCTCTGTCAGCCTAAGTTGTAATATCCATAATTCTCTACTCTGATGTCGTATCGACAAGCGATTTATTGCATTGAAAACTAGATTCGACGAATTTCATTTTAGGATTTTGAAACACCTTAAAACTCCTAATATACTAGGAGATATACCCCTCCAAAATTGACCTAAAATTCTGTCCAAAATTCTACCAATTTCCAAATTTTTGACAAACCTATTTTCTTCAATTTGCTTATTCCCGGAACCTTCTAAAACTCTCCATACATGATATTTATCATTAATCATACTTGATAATAGTCATGTCCTTTGGTTCCAAGGTTGTCCTTCCCGGTTATGACTTACGAGATCATAATTCATCCTTTACTCATACAATATACTTAATAATGCTTCATTCCTCATACTTCAAAGTTGTTTTACTTAGTCATAGCTCGACACACTTACGTTCAAATTTAATAAGTGCTTCTCTGAAAGTACGGGGTGTAACACAAAAGATCTTGAAATTACTCCTTTAACTCTCTCAACTTAACTGGTGCCATCCAATATGGCGAACTAGAAATAGGGTGAGTGCCCGGCTCTAGATCAATGCAGAACTCAATGTTATGATCGGGTGGCATACCCAGCAAATATGTAGGGAATACCTCCGCGAACTCGGTCACAACAGGTACAAACTCAAGTAACGGAGTGTCAGCACTGATATCACGAATATGGGCCAAGTAGGTCAAACACCCTTTATCCACAAACTTCTTGGCTCGGAGGCAGGAAATAATATTCTTCGGGGTGGGACTAGGAGCACCCCTCAACTCAAGTCTAGGAATACCTGGCATGGCTATTGTGACCGTCTTGGCATGACAGTCAAAGATCGCATAGTAAGGGGACAGCCAATTCATGCCCAAAATGATGTCAACATCTAGCATATCACGAATCACCAAATCTACCCACGTTTTATAACCCATAAAAGTAACTAAACAAGATCGATAGACTCGATCAATCACTACCCAATCTCCAACCGGAGTAGACACGTGATTAGCATATCTAATCGGTGAAAAGAATTATAAGCAGACATATAAGATAAAGTAGACCCAGGATCAAATAAGACTGAAGCTACCTAATGACAAATAGAAATGGTACCTGTGATAACAACATCTGACGCCTCGGCCTCTGGCCTGCCAGGAAAAGCATAACAATGGGCACCACCACGGCCGCTCTGGCCGGACTGAGCTCCTCCTCTGGAAGCCTGAGAACCACCTTACCAGACTGATATCCACCCCTAGAGGACTGTGAACCACCGCGTCCTGTCTGAGCACCTCCTCTACCTAAAGAACCACCCCGGCTACCAGAAGATGCCGGAGTCCTAGAGTCTGGAATCTGGAACCCTACTGGCTCCACTTTGTCTTGACCTGGGGTACTCTCTAGCAATGTACCCGGTATCACCACATACATAGCAAGATCTAGATGGCGGAGGCTGAAACACAGATACTGAAGAACAGGAGTAACCACCTCGGTCGGCTGGCCGAGAATAAGAGCCTCCAGAAACCTGCCCTAAACCATAATCACTCTGCCTCGAAAGGCCTCTTGAATAGTCCAGAGTGCTAACTGAATAGGGCGGCTGGACTGCGGCTGATACGACCTGGCTAACTAGCCCCCACCTCTACAAGTTGACCCACTATAACCACTATACTAACAGGGCTTCTTCTCACTACCCCCACTAAGGACTCGGTCCCCTGGCTGCCTCAACACTCGCAGTATGGTCTACTACAGACTGAAAGGAAGCATCTATGGCTACAAGCTGAAGACACGCCACATGTAATGGAAGTACCAGTTCACTCATCAACTTTCTAACCCTCTCTGACTCAATAGGAAGCAACTGCGTAGAATAATGTGCCAAAGGCAGAAATTGAGTCTCATACTCAGCTATAGACATACCCCTCTGATGTAGCTGGATGAACTCATCTCTCCTCTGGTCCTTCACAGTACGGGGAACATACTTCTCTAGAAAAAAATTGATGAAACTGTGTCCAAGAGACTGAAGGTGATCCAACAGGCCGGCAATCAATGAAGGACCTCCACCAAGTCTCCGTGTCCGCACGCAACTGCTAGGACACGTGTTCAACCTCATGAGACTCAACAATCCCCATCTTATACAGCCTCTCATGCATATCCATCACAAACTTACAAACATCCTCACTCGACGTACCAAAGAATCTTGGCGGCTCCATCTTCAGAAATCTACCAATTTACTCCTAATCTCTAATGGTCATAATTGGGCCCGCAGCGGGCCTAGAAGCCTAGTAGGTACCGGAATCCCATCAATCTGAGGTTCCATGGCAGCAGCGGGCAATATTCTCGGAGTCTGTCCCTTCTCAGGAGTTTGCACTCCGGATCTATTCTGTGATCCCCCTGGAGTAGCGGTACCACCCACGGCATGCTATCCATTAAGATATCGCAGAATACAAGTCATGGTGTCCTGAAGCACCGGAGTAGAAATTACCTCAGGGTGAGTTTGGTTTGGTCCCAGCCCTCCCTCAACTGCATGCTCACGCGCAGGCTGGCATTTTGGCTGGCGCTCTGGCTCTGGCGATGTTGATCTAGCTAGCCTTTCTCCAGCCACAGAGGCCCCGCCACTGGCAGGTGCAGCACAACGACCTCTAGCACGGCCGTGGCCTCGAGCGCGACCTTGTCCTCGTGCTCCGACCCTAGCTGCGGGCTCGGGCACCTTATCCTTAGCAATAGTAGTGCGCATCCTCACCATCTGTGAGGGAATAGAAGTGAATCAGATGCCAATTCAAATATTCTAGATACCAATTTAAATAAAGTAGCACGAAAGAGGAAAAGAATTCAAAGTTTCATAAATGTCCCACAGCCACTCGCAGATAATTACGGAGCTCATCGTACTGATCCGCAAGACTCTACTAGACATGCTCTTGTACTTATAGACTAGGTAACCTAGGGCTCTGATACTAACTTGTTACGACCCAAATCACAGATCGCGCGGGCACCTACCCATTCCCACCTAGTAGGCGAACCCGTCCCATACTCAACTTCAAAAAACAACATAAGAAAGTAAATAAAAAGAAATAACAGTCTCAAATCATAAATAGAAAATAATATGAATGCTACAACATAAACCCCCGAATCTGGCCTGAATAATACAAGAGCAACTAAGTACGTATGTCCAGAAAATACAAGTCTGAAAATAAACATCTGTCTCAGAAAGGGAAAAGTAAAGACAGGGGGATAAAGGAGTCTCTGGGCAGCGGATTCATCAGATGCTCACCCTGGACACAAGATAGCCTAGCCTCGGGATCACTCTCGAGGGGTAGAAGTGGAGCCTGCTACAAACTCTGCACTTAGAAAAAGTGTACAGAAAGGTGGTATCAGTACTTACACCATGTACCGATAGGTATCATAGGTTGACAACAATTAGATAACATATACAAAAGAAAGAAACTAAAAGATAGGCATGTGAACATTCAAGTACTATCACAACACAGTCCAAGAACAAATAACACACGTGATAGGAATATCATGGTAGAATCAATGTAATATACGAATCAAGTAATGAGGGCATATGTAATACAAGAATATGCACTAGCCAATTGTCCGTCTCAGTACACACATGCTATGGACGGATAATCTCCACGTCTTGATAGTCATGACCCATAAGGGACCCGTGAATTCCATGAACTAGTCACTCCTCACATAGCCCAGAGATGACTTCATCAACACCAACCACTCTGCCCACAGCCGCAGGTGGCTTCCATGTCACTAGCCATTCCACACACAGCCCAGAGATGGCTACTATATCAAATCTGTCCATAATCTCGGATGTTCCCTTCTTACTTATCATCATCAGTACCAATCACAACTCATATCAATGTAGCATGCAAAATGAGTATGAATATGATGCATAATATCAATCTCAACTGTAATCATATCAAGTCTCAATCGTGGCTCTATATGGGCCCCTATCACAATATCAGTACTGAATCAAATTCTTTCCTCTATCAATGATAAATGTCAAGATAGGTTAGTGACAAACACATCATAACCATAATATGACAATTAAGCAACAAATCGAATACCATACACATGGCAACAAGCCAAATCACAACAAACGAGGCAACTAATCCATAAGTCAACAACAATACCCACCTAAGAATATCCATCTCATCTTCATATCCGAAGGCTTAACATGCTTTATCCATCAATAACTAACTCTACATATGTTTTGCTAACTGGAAACTAACCAAAAAGCTAAGCCGTAACCTACCTCGCTGCCGAGATGATGCCACGAACAGTCAAATCTGAGCCTTGCCCTTCCAAAGAGCCTCCAAATACTCAAAGTCTAGCCATTACTAAAATCTGAGTTAGAAACAGAGAAAAACAATACCAATATTGTTATACGTTCATTCGAATCAAAATCAACTAAGGAAAAGAGGGAAATCAGACCTATAAGGGTAAAACGGGTATTTTAAAAGATAGAATTGGTAACTTAATGTTCTAGAAGTTAAATTCTACTCTCAATTGCTAATTTAGCTTAATCGTTCATTAATTTCACCATTCACGGAAAAAACCCCCAAATTAGGCATAAACCCTACCTTTTTTATATTCAATTTCTCAACTCAAATTGAAGATTCAAGCCTGTTGGTCACTAATTAATGAAAACCCATGCTTAGATTAGCCAAATCCATCAATGAATCTCACATTCAAATCGCCCTTGAGTCACTTTAGAGAATCAATTTTGGGAATGGGAAATGAAGGGTTTAGTTCAGGCATTTAATGAATCTGGAACAGCAAAAGAAGTCCCACTGCCGCGCATTCATCTCAGCTGAATACCATTAACTGGGGTGAATTTTAACGTAGTTCCCGAACTCCTACACCTGTGGACCAAGCCTCGCTTAGGTGGGTTCGCTGGGGCGCACCCATTCTCGCTGGGGCGAGACATCAGAAACCAGCAATTTCTTATTTTTCGGCAACTTCTCCCCAAATCCCGACATCCACCCGAGACCTCCCAGATAAAAAATAGATATACACACATACATAAAACCACTCTACAGACTCACTCGTGGTCTCAGAATTACCATCAGAAGTCTATTTGACTGGGTCAGCCCCCAACAGCCAAAAATCAACTTTCCTACCAATATCCCAATATGCTCCCGAGTGCCTCGAGAATCAAACTGAACATCTCACCAAGTCATAAGCGACCCTTCAGACTTCACGGAATCGACGAATTTTTAAAAAGGTCGGTTTACCCAAAAGTGAACTATTGGTCAACGGTTTTTTCACTTTAAAGTTCTAATTCTCATAAGTTATCATACAACTCGCCCGATTATCTCAGCAATCATGTTGCCCATCCCCGCGGCTTAAAATCATCCTAACAAGGAATGAGGAAGGGTCAACGGGGGCAGATGGGTCAAAAGCACAATAATGATCATACGGGTTGTTACAAATATAAAGATGTAGCCAACACGGCTAACCTAATATTTGAAAATACTGGATGACTAATATTCTAGTCTATGAAGCCTCTGAAGAATACTGAAATACTAATTGTTTACCAGGATAAGGCCCCCTACATACCTGACTATTTAACATAACTGGACAAAAGAAAGTAAAAGTACCGCCCTGAAAGAGACTGGGGCTCATCAAGCAGTTGATACGTCAGAGGTCCTAACAAACAGATTCGTCGTCTTGTAATTCGGTACTAGCATCGTGAAATATAAGTCCCGAGAAAAAGGGATGTCAGTACATTTGAATTGTACTTGTATGTAAAACAACTGAATGAAGGAAACAATAAGTGAGGGTCTCCGGAAAGGGGTAGCCGAAATCACTAACATAATGCATAGCTGAATCCTGAAACTGAAACATAAGGATAACTGAACTGAACTAAAATTGAAGAGCCATAACCACAAGTTTCCTTTTTCTGAATATGAGGGAGTACACCTGTTTGCCTGAATTTATAAATTGTAATTATAAGTATAGAATTATTTGGCCTCGGGCCCAAGTGTACGTATACATAATGTCACAACTCATTTCATGAGTCATGCATGTCACCACCAAAATCGGAAGGCCACGACTGACGCTCAAGACCCTACTCGGCTGAGTGCCATACTATCATTTTACTCATAAGTCAAAATCTTTTGTAATTCTTTAAAATTATGAAATGACGCTTCCGTCGGGTAAAACATGAAAAACTTTTTAATATAACTTTTTCATCAAGTCAGGGACTTCTCCCTTATCTTTAATTCAAAGAATTTAGTCACAATAACATCTTTAAAACAATGCATATGAGCACATCGACCTACATGGCCGCTTTACACAACTGCCGACATCTCGACGGACTATTCACAGGACACTATCTGCAAAAGTCCCTAACATAAACGAGATACCATAATATAAGTTGGGCCAGGGCCCAAACATACCCATAATGCGTCTGACTCGAGGACATACATAAGCACCGACTCGGCAACGCTCCAGAAACGTAAATGGAGTTCACCAATGCGGCCGATAGCGTCCGGGAAAATCTACGGCAAGTGTCCTCTACTAAATCCGTCCGCACCGTGTGGCATGAAATACAGCGCCTCCAGGCAAAGGGACGTCAGTACGAATAATGTACCGAGTATGTAAGGCAAAACTGAAACAATATATCTCGACTCAAATGACAAAAAAGTAACAGGCTCAATCTGTACCTATAACCAATACTGAGAATCATATATGTACATATTGACTTTTAAAACATCATGTGCATATATATAATGCATACCTTTGCCCTGCTCGCAGCCCCTTCGGGCATAATAGCATAATGGCCCTATCGGGCATCATAATTATCGTGGACCAACTGATCAGGTGGTTTGCATATATAACGCCATAGCCCTTTCCCTTCCCCATAAAATCATGTCATACATATATATAAGTATGCAAATGCATGATAATCTTTGTAAAACATCAAAGACTCCCTTCGGAGCAACTTTTAGTTCAAAATGGGAACTTCTTCCCCTTTTCATTTGTCTCCTTCGAGACCTAAAAATCAAATATGAAATGCATATGAATAAAAAAGCCTTATGAATGTCCCCTTCGGGATTTAGATACCATTATGAAAACGTACAACTTATGGATGCCCCCCCCCCTCCCCCTCCAGGACTTAGGAAGTCAAGAAACTCAGGATATGAACAACACCAATACCAACATAAGAATGTGAACTCCTACATCTAGGAGTGGATTCATTATGAATATCATTACGTTTCGCACTTGTCATAGATCATGCCAAAATCAAAGAAGGAATAGCCTTAAAATACCTTTTTGGTCTCCTACTACTTAACGCTTATCCTTCCAAGCTTGTAAAGCTACATTCAAGAGAATTTATACTACTGTTAGGCTTATTGTCATATGGTTATCTTAAGTCTTCAAATTAAACTCCTTTAGAATCTGCCAAAATTCGAGCAGCATATCCCCTGTTTATATCCCTAGCCCGAAATCACAATACCAACAACCAACACAACAACAACAACACCAACACTAACAACATCATCATCAATACCAAAATATTCCATAAAACATCCCACACAATGTTTATCAACATACAATAAAAATATACACTTCCTTTCTTCCCAATCAAGGAGCATAATCTCATCAACACACCAACAACATTCGATACCATCCATATTCATGGAAATTAGCCCAACAACATGACTACAACATGTTCAAAACAGTCCATATTCTTGCTAATGGTAAAAAAGAGGGGGGGGGGGTGGGGTTGTTCTTATTTTACCGGAGGGGTTTGAATTAGCTCCTCCCGATCGTATTTCTCCCGAGATGAAAGAAAAGATTGGAAATTTGTCTTTTCAGAACTATCGCCCCAATTAAAAAAATATTCTTATGATAGGCCCTCAACAACTACAACACAACACTTTATGACCCTTCCTCCATAACTATTTTCACTTTTAAAATTTGCTAAATCTTCAAATCAACTCAACATAAGAGATAGGAAGAAGAACATACCTTATACTTGAGGAACTTTAGCCACACCAACTTTTTTCAAGACTAAACTCACCACAACATCAAGTAGAAACAAGAACAATCACTTTTCATGAACTAGTTTGGTATAATCTTATTGAATTCTTAATTTAAGGGGTTATAAGTGTTTATGAGAAATGTATGGATGTGTCTAGAAATCAAAAGAAGTGTAAATTATGAAAAAAAGGGAATAATAGGGTATTTATACCCTTTGAAATTCGGTTCTACCGACTTTCCAAATGGGGCCCGCGGGGAAGCCATTTGGCAGCTTAGAGGCTTATCTTGAAATGCCCATAACTCCCTGCTCCGATGTCGTTTTGACAAACGGTTTGTTGCGTTGGAAACTAGACTTCCTAAAATTCAATTTGGGCTTTTGTTTTACTTCAAAACTCCTGATATACCAGGAGATATACGCCTCTAAAGTTGACCCAAAATTTCTGTCAAAAATTCTGTCAACTTTTTCCAAATTTTCGAGAAACTTATTTTCTTCGATTTGCTTGATCCCATAACTTTTAGACACTTACTTAACACTTGTTAAGAGTATTACTTAACCTAATAAGGGTTCCATGACCTCTCCGAGCTTACGTTAGTTAACTTACCACGCAAACGACGTGAAAATTTTTCGAGTTGTAACATTCTTCCCCCCTTAGAAACATTAGTCCTCGAATGTTGTAGCTTGCAAGCTTACGATGCTATCATCAATTTCTTGAAATGGTTGTCCTCCTTTGGTTCCTAATCTCTATGCTCTTATACTATGGGTTCATTAGTCTTCTTTCATATTCTCCCAATTCTTTTTCAAACTCATTCATTAGTTCCATACCTCATTTTCGTATGTATGTACCCAATGTTCAACTAATATCTAGTTATCGTCCTGGACCTATTTCCGTTAAGATGGTCCTAACTCATGATTGCCACGGCTCCTCGCCGATCTGTGAGCACTCTTAATTGTTGTACTCTTTTGCCTTGCTCCTTATTTCCCCACTAGTAGACAAATTCTCTTGTTCAGAGATAGCACCTTTCCTTGCTTGCTTCTCTGGTGCTATTTTAAATCATCCCTTTTTGTACTAATCGATCTTATATACATATCATATCATCTCCTTTTAATTCCTTGGTCGGACTCTTTAATTCCTTACAATATCATCATAGTTCCATCTATGGTAGCGCCCAGATGATTTGCAATAGCATTTCCTAGCTGATGACCTATTATTCTCAGTGATTATTTTACTTCAGATTGTCCATCCAGACATCTTTTCATAATCAATCCATAACAACAACCTCAACACAATCCCTCATATCCACCATCCACTAATTAATAGCATAATTAATCCTTTACTCTCCCACTTTATCTCAACATTTAACCAATTGCACACATAATTAATTAATATACTCATTACCATGCTCATGTGATATACCACTAGTCCATAGCTCATTTGTCACATATTAAATATTATTTCCAATCATCGTCGTCACACTTTTTCGTCTTAAATCATTTCGGGATTTCATTCCTTGTATACACCAAGTTCTTGATTTTCATGCTTGAAATGACCAAATTCTCCGGGCTCGGGTAAATTTGCTCATGTTGGACGGTTCATTTTCCTGGTCCAAAATATGAGATATATAGCTTGGACCGTATTTCATTCAAATAAATTTCAAACCTCGATGAAACTTATTTTTTTCGATTTGTTTAACTTCTAATCCTTACGATACATCCGTACCATCACTCTAACCACCCATAAGCTTGGGCGGTAACCTCGTTTCCGTTACTAATGTCATTTAACTCGCATGCTTTCCAACATATGAAAACATGGGATGTAACATCATCAATGGCAAACATAAGTTCTGACTCTACTTCATTTTACCGACAACTCCCGATCTATAGGAACTAAGTACCCCCCAAATCACTGATCTAACTTATATAAAATCATCTTAATATCTCCAGCATCCCAAAGTATGACAAGAACAACCCATATCTTTATGACATTCTTTAACTCAACTTTAGCATATAATCGATTTCATAATCCTTTCTATAAATCATTTCTTTGAGTTAGTCATAAAAACCTTCTCTTTATATTAAGCCACAGTAGAAGTCATTTGTCCACTTTCCCCGAATCCCCTAATAGACCTTGTTCCTACAAAACCTCGAATGTAACTCATTTTAATCCGTCGGACTACTAATCATCTTTCTCATAAATCATTCTTCAAACCACACTAAGACCATCTTAAAATTCCCTTAAAAGAAACTCGTGATTAACAACTCGACATATCTCACCTATCATCTTGTCACCAGGTTTCCGTTTACTCTACTTTTGTAACATATACATATTCAAACGACTTAATCTTCAAAAAATTTTGGCAGAGTCTCCCCTGTAATTCTTACTATCCCAAACCTACACATAGCTCAAAAAACACATCTAATGCCTCACAGGGCAACCACAGAAATACAAACGATCCATAACTCAGCTATAACAAATTATTCTTATATACCAACATCAATAGACGGAAAACATACCTTTATGATAACCAGGCTTCAATTCTTACCAATATTTTCCAAGGTTGAACAACCAACTGCTTATCAACAATCAAATCACTCGAGGTTAGAATAAGGGATTTCTGCCCTATGACTTAGCTTTATAGCACGATCTGGAACAAGAAAGAAGAGTAGCCATCCTAAATGCCCTGTAGCCTCCTTTTTACAAATGTGGCATGCAATACACTATAAATAAGACCCTACTAGACACGACTTTACAGACAACCCTAGGACGAATCAAGCTCTAATACCACTTTTATCATGACCCAAACCGGAGGGCCGGGACTGACGCTTAAGACCCTACTCGGCTGAGTGCATACTATCGTTTTACTCATAAGTCACAATCTTTTGTGAATCTTTAAATTATGAAATGACGCTTCCGTCGGGTAAAACATGAAAAACTTTTTAATAGAACTCTTTCATCAAGTCAGGGACTTCTCCCTTATCGTTAATTCAAAGAAAACCTTTAGTCAAAATAACATCTTTAAAACAATGCATATGAACACATCGACCTACATGGCTGTTTTACACAACTGTCGACATCTCGACACACTATCCACAGGACACTGTCTATAAAAGTCCCTAACATAAATGAGATACCAACATAAGTAGGGCAAGGGCCCCAACATACCCATAATGCGTCTGACTCGAGGACATACATAGGCACTCTGATCGGCAACACTCCGAATAGAAATGGAGTTCACCAATCCAGTTGATAGCCTGGGAATATCCTACGGCAAGTGTCCTCGACTCATCTGTCTACACCTGTGTGGCATGAAACACAGCGCCCCCAGGCAAAGGGACGTTAGTACGCATAATGTACCGAGTATGTAAGGCAGAACTGAAACAATATATCTCGACTCGAATGATAAAAAAGTAACAGACTCAATATGTACCTATAACTAATACTGAGAATCATGTATGTCCATATGGACTTTTAAAACATCATGTGTATATATATATATATATATATATATATATATATATTAATGCTACCTTCGAGCATAATAGCATAATGGCCCCACCGGCATCATAATCATCGTGGACCAACTGATTAGGTGGTTTGCATATATAACGCCATAGCCTTTCCCCTTCCCCATAAAATCATGTCGTACATATATATAAGTGTGCAAATGCATGATAATTTTTCTAAAATATCAAAGACTCCCTTCGGAGCAACTTTTAGTTCAAAATAGGAACTTCTTCCCCTTTTCATTTGTCTCCTTCGAGACCTAAAAATCAAATATGAAATGCATATGAATAAAGAAGCCTTATGAATGTCCCCTTCACTATTTATGAATGCACAAGCTTTGTATTTTAAAGGAAGAGAAATTACAAAAAATAGGTTGCTTTTGATCTAGCTTTTAGTTAATTACTTTTGAATTATTTCTAAATCTAGTTATTTGATTTTTCTTAGTTTTGGGTTAGAAGTAGTTGATTAATATATTTATTTTGGTATTTTTATTTATCCTTTTAATGAAAAAGAAAATAAAAAAAGGGGGAAAGGAGAACCAATATTGCCACATGACAAATTTCATCCCTACTCATATCCATGGCATATTCCATTTTAGAAATAAGAATATTCTAGTATTAGAAGAACTTTTTAAGAAACTTGCCAAAATTAGACACTCTATAAAAAGGAAGCTAGACCTAATTTCCTAACCTAGACTAAACACACTACACACAAAACACGCTCTATGGCAGCAGGGGCCACTAGGATTTTTCCAAAAACCTACAGCTAAAGTAGTGGCCATACACAGAGAGATTAAGGAGGAATATAACAAGGATGACACAACAATGAAAAGACCATATAGTTGCACCGTCCTTTTGAACCACCCTCTCTTCCCCCATTAAACACCATCTTAAACTAAAGAAAACCATCACATAAGACACACAACCTTCATCTACTAACACAATCTGAAAATACCATGTAGATGACAGAGCCAACATTAGCTTCCATTTTGTATTTCTGGCGAGGTTCCTTCACTTCGATTTTGCCGACAAGGGTCCATTCTAAGCTTTGGTCCAAGTTTTTCTGCTTTTAAATGGGGTTGAATGTTTGCTTTTCACATCCAAACGACCCATGTAACTGTTGTTTAAAGTTTAATGGAGGTCCTTTGATGTATTAAATAGGGTTTACGACAAAGGTCCATTTCGATCCTTCACTCTTAATTGTCTTTGTTTTATGTCTTGATGGTAATTCTTGCAAAAATTTATCACTAACTGCTTCAGTGATTTCTTTGAGCTTTTCATTTATTCTTCAGTGAGCTTTTCTTTGTTTATGCTTTGATGAGCTCTTCATGACTTTGTGATTATTTATTAAGAAGAATATTTTTATTATAATTAAACTTAGATAGTTTCATGGCTAGGTTCTATATAAAATAATGTTTGAATGAACTTACCTGAAATATGGGGATAAACTCATAAGTTTGAACATATATGGTTGATTTAAAATTAAATAGATTTTGGTGGCAATTCGAAATTGGCAGTAAGTTTTGGGTTTGGAACAACGAGGTTTGAGCTTTAATTTGATCATAAATATTGCATGAAATTGGGATAGCATATATTTTGTCCTAAGCTCATTTCTGTAACAGTAAGCTACGATTATATCAACTTGTTAGCCTTTGTACTGTTGCATGTAGGTCACCTTTTAGGTGTGTACTATGAAAAGTGATATAATCTGTTAGAGAAAAAAAGATTGCATGTTTGACTTTAGTGATCACGTATCGAGATAAAATTATTCAATATAAAGATTCGTACATCATTAGGCAAATAGAGATATGTTTGAAAAATATTAACCATGTGTTCGGTTACGATCCTTGGTCTATATGTAGTTAATTTTAAAAGTCATATGTGCGGTTACGCTCTTTGACGTTTAATAATTAATTGTACTTCGGCCATGTGTTCGGTTACGTAATTGGTTGAGTACGAATAAATACTCCAAAAGAGTCCCGTATGGGGTCACCCTCCTTGACTCCGTTTTAACTCAAATTTGTGAGAAGAGTGTAATTAATTTGAGTTTAACCATGTGTCTTGATATGCTCCTTTGTCAACTCTTGATAATTTAAAAGAGGCTTTGTGTTCGGTTACGCTCCTAAGCCGATGATATAAGTCATATTTTAAAGCTAATTTTAGATAATTAAGCGAGTAGACAGACACGTTTTATCTAAGATTATTTTTAGCCAAATAGAAGTCGATAAAAGCGATGGTGTCACCACCCAAATCGCGGATCGTGCGGGCACCTATCCAATCCCACCTGGTAGGCGAACCCTTCTCAAACCAAAACTGAAATTAACCCAAATAATAGTAGTGCACAAGCTATTCTCAAACATCGTTTTAGAAGAATACATAACCAATAACCGTCTCCCAAAACCGGGTCTAGACTAGTACAAGAGCTTCTAAGAGTTAAGACTTAGATTGGATTACAATACAACTCAAATACAAACTCTGTCTAGAATGAAAATTAACAGAAGCCTTTGGAATGAACACCGGGAGATCTTCGAAGGCTAATGAAATCTCGAGCATTACCTGTAACAACTCTACACTCAATTAGGGTGTAGAAAGAGTATTATCAGTACAACACTGGTATTGGTAAGCATCATAGGCCGACAACGATTAGGAAAACATAATGAACAATAAGGATCAACAGGTAAGAATGATAGGCAAACAACTCAATCACTAAGCAAGATCAGGTAAAGGTCCACAACAATAGATATATCAAAAGAATGGGTTCAGATCTCAGGCCTAGATATAACCTCCTAATCCTAATTCCATTAGTTTATTAATTACATACTCATACACATAAAACCTGCCTCAACTCATTAAATAGAAGTAGTCTTACTGTATTCGGTTCACGTTCTAAGTCGTACATCTAATCCCCACTATATGACTTTCTTACAAGGACAACTCTACCACGTTATTAGACAGTTTTTTAATGAGCAAACCGCAACCAAAGAATAGACAACAAGAAAATCACCAAGATATTAATGCAATGTACATGCATGGAAATGTATGCGATGCAATAGCCAATACCACCAATCGTACACACATGCTACAGACGGATGTCCTCCACGTCTCGATAGTCATGACCCATGGGGGACCCGCAAAATTCATGTACCAGTTACTCTGCACATAGCCCAGAGAGGACTTCCAAAATGCCAGCCGCTCCGCACACAGCCCAGAGGTTTCTCCCATATCACTAGCCATTCTGCACACAGCCTAGAGATGGCTATTATATCAATCTGTCCATAATTTCGGATGTTTCCTTATCACTTATCATCATCAGTACCAATCACAGTTTGTATTAATGTATCTTGTAAAATGTGTATGAATGCAATACATAATGCCAATCTTAAGTGTAATCATATCAAATCTCAATCGTGCCTCGACATAGGCATATATCACAATATCAATGCTGAATCAAGTTCTTTCCTTTATCTATGTTAATGTCAAGAGAGATGAGAGACAATTGTATCACAATCACAACATGGAAACTAAGTAACAAATCCAATACCACACACATGGAAACAACCCAAACACAACAAAGAGGCGACAAGCACACGAAGTCAACAATATTATCAACCTAACCATATCCACTCCAACTTTATACCTAAAGGCTTAACATGCTTTCTCCGTTAATTATTAACTCTATATATACTTCGCTATCTGGAGTCTAACCAGAAAGGTAAATAGGCAACAGGTATCGCATACATCATATGGCGCGAGCCTAATCATGCTAACGTTCCACTAGTCCACACAGTCAATGAAGGCATCAAAATCAACATCACAAAAAGGCAACAAGCCACAAATAATAGTACCAATCTAGAAATATCCATCCCAACACCATATCCGAAGACATAAACATGCTTCCTCTCTTAATCTATACTATTCACATATGAGAACCTAATCGTAGTCTAACTCAACTAAGCCGTAACCTATCTTGAGGCCGAGCAGGTGCCGCAAACGTCCACTTGAACTTCATCTTCCATTTCCAGAAAAGAAAGCCAAGACGAAAAGCTCTAAGAAAAACAAGTAATTCGAGTAAGCAAAATGTTAAGAATGTAAGATTGGCACAACCCAATAAGGAATCTAGTGAACTCAAGATACAACCTCGGGCCCCACAAGGGTTAAATCGAAATTCTTCGCAAACTAAGTCTCCATGGGTTAATAACCTAAATTTCATAATCATCTAAACCCAAACAAGCTATCAATCTCTTTTATCTTTTAAACCCCTAATTTTAAGAAAACCCAAGAGCTTACCTATTTGCACAACCATAGAAGAAAATAGAAGTTTTGAGTTGGGTAACTAGCTTAAACTAGAAGCCAAGAGATTCTTTCAACTAATCCATTATTTAATTAAGAAAGCCATTTTCCCATCTAGGGTTTTACAATTCAAGGAACCACCTAATTTATTAAGCCATAGTATTAATTTCTTAGTAAGTAAAAGAGGGGACGAAAGATAGATGGAGTAATTAAGGTTTAGAACTCACCCTTCCCAAGGTCACAATAAATTTCCTCTGAAAATGCTCTCCAATCGGCTTGGAATAAATGCTTGGTGGAAAATGGGGAATTAAATACTAGGACTATCAAGCGATTCCCGCTAGGGCAGTTCTAGGCCCGCTGGAGCGGCCAAGCTCCGGCGGACAATTCATCCACGGAGGTGTTCTCACTTAATTAATCTCTTTCCGTAGAGGTGGAAGAGAAAGCGATGGGGCTGACACGCAGGCGCGGTCCACCTATTACTGGGGCAGAAGATCCAAATTCGGAAATCGTAGATCGATTTAAATTTCTTTCCAACTCGACTAAAGGTCAACCTTAAGTGAAAATCCTTCGCGTATAATTAATGGTGCGAGTCTTAACAAGGATAGTTTGGGAAAAGATTGAGGAAAGTTGGTAACGACCAGAGAGGTCGTTACATCAGATACCAATTAAACAACCATTCATCCTCGAACGGCGAAAAATGGGAAGAAGATAAGCAGGGTCGTTACAAGCACGTAGCATGAAATACCTAGGGTCAACACCACAGCTCGCACCCCGACTTAGCAATACTAGCCTCTGTTTATGAATTAACTCCCGTTGCGAGTAAACTGAGCCATCCACTTATGAACACAATTTGGCAGCGTACCTTGCAAAGAAAGGCTGGGGATATTTTGGTTCGAGAGATCGTAACCACGGTTCATGTCATTAGCCACACTAGGAAGTATGGTAAGTCTTTTAGAATCCGGAAGGGGTGGAATAATTACCCCTCACTGGGATGGTTACTAACAGATTTCGCTCCTGTAAAAAACTATACGCTGGCGCTAGTGATATGCCGCTGAAGCTGCTCATAGGGAAAAGGGTGAGACTTTGCGGAGAAGATATCACTATCCGCTAAAGCGGATGCGTGGGAGTGAGGCACTTCCGCCATAGCGATAGCCGGCAACTTAGAAACAAAAGAGGTCGATCCCCTCACCTTCCATACCTAAAATCAAACAATCTAGCCACCCAAAATTTTCTCCCACTCTCCAAGCGTTATACCCACTCAACTCCCTCTCCACTCCATAAAACTCTATCCTACTCCACTTCTACCCACACTCCACTTCCTACACACAAAATCGCACAAAACAGAAGGCAAAAATTTCTAGCAAGAAAAGGTTTCCATCAACTGAAAATCTTCCCCGAACCATCTAAACAAGGTACGTATTTGCTTCCATTAACTCTAGAACGAATCTATAGTTAAAAATCTGAATTATACCTATCTAATTTTTGATAATTTATGAGTAAGATTGTGAAAATTTGGTTATGTGGGTTCGGGTGGGTGGTGGAAAAATCTGAAATTTTGATGATTTTTTTAGCATTGTAACAAGTTTATCACTGTGTAACGCTCTAGAATTTCTCAAAATTGGGGTGGAAACTTGAAGAATAATGGGTGATTGTTCATGGTGGTTAGGTTAGAATCCTTGAACTTTTGGGATGTTTGTTGCTTGAAACCATGTTTTACGGAGTCTAGTTGCCCTGCATGCTTGAATATTAGATGATCTAAGGATAACACACTAGTTTTGGGTCCAAAATTGGGAAACGTTTTTGGAAATTTTCTGGGTTGTTCGAGGTTGAAGACGAGTCCACCTCCGCGGAACTCGCTCCGCAGGCGCGACTTTGCTTCAGCTGCTTACCTTACACTGGTGTGAATGTAACGGGGGTGGGGAATTTGCGCGGATGCGGCAACTCGTTCGCGATCGCGGATCCTCCCTTGCATCCTTACTTACGAAAATGAAGAAACTATCAGCGACAATACCGTTCGCCCACACAGGCGGTTATTCGCTGAAACGGTCGTGCTCCAGCGGCTCGTCTTCCTCCAGGGCGAGACCTGCACAGGTTTGGTGAAAACTAGTAGCTTCGTACTAGTGCGAATGGGGCTTTTTTTGCTGGTTTCTTTAGTTTGAATGACATGCAATTAAATACCGAACATGGCACAATTATCAGAACTGACTTAATTAATTGTTGCAGGTACAAATTCAGAATCATGTTTAAAAATGAGGGGAACTATCGCCCTAGCCGGGCGGAGAGTTGAAGGGGGCCGTTCGTTTCTTTGTCTTGGGAATATGAGCGCCGTTACTTTAAGGATATGGAAGAGAAAGGGCTGCTGCTAGAAAGGGGTCTTCACATGAAGAAGGTAGATCAATGTGCCGCTGAGTTCTATAAGCGACTACATTGGATTAGTTGGAGTTGCTTCATCAATGATCATGGCCAAGCTAGTGAGAGGTGGGTAAGGGAATTTTATGCCAATCTCAAGAAAGTGAAGTTGTCCGACCCAGACGCAAAAATCAATACTCGGTGTATAATGGTAAAGATTGGTGCCGAGGTGATAAATGCTCACTATGAACTGACCAACCATCCTATGAGTGCTATGGCGGAGAAGGACTATTATGGTAATGGGGCTTGGTTACAAATTAGTCGCAGAGGAGGATAGGAAGCTAGTCGACTGGGTCAATAAGAAGACGGGTATAAAGAACACTCATTTCATTGCTGAGGCCAAGAGGTGGCTGAACATTATCTCTCACTAGGTATATCCTTCGGGTAAAACTACTAAGTTCACTTACAATCGAGCCCTCATGATTGCCTGCACCTTGGATGGCATCCCAGTGAATGTGGGTCATCACGTGGTCTGCGAGTGAAAAGAGTGCGTGCAAAAGCTGGGTTTGAGCCTAATGTTTCCCTCTCTCATTACCGCCTTATGCAAGAAGGCAAAGGTTCCCGCAGAGATAAAGATGATTGGATCAATTTTGAAATTGACTTCAACCTTTTGAGAGTGAAGGGGTGGGATAGCGCAATTCAAAGCAACAAAAGAAAAATTGATGTGAGTCTTGGAGAGGGTGAGGATGATGCTGCACCTTTACACCCATAGGGACCCTTCGAGCTGGTGACCTTTCAGATGGAAGAGATGAAGGGGATGATTCTCGGGCTTCCCAGGCCTTCTGCAGAGGCTGGTATATCAGGCGCTGCTGCTGGCTACTTTACTCACGAGGAGATGAAGGAGTACCTGGAGGCACAAAAGGAGATGAAGACTTCAATTAGCATACTTCAGACCGTCTACACCTCTATGGCTAAGGCTCACGGTAAGCTTCTCCAGGACTTTGACGTAGAGAAGAAGAAGAGTAGATCTAGGGGCAAGCTGTTGATAAAGGTGTGGAGAGGTTTCAAGGGGATGTTCAAGATGATGCATCCGAAGTCAGAGCTTCCAGTAAAGGACATGGACGATGAGAGCGATTTTTCGGTCGAGTGAGGGGGGGGGAGGCCAAC